>NC_065525.1:11351593-11496703 GCF_006386435.1 Epinephelus moara
GTTGTTGTTTGACTTTTTATTTTATTTTTGCCAGTGCCATACAGCAACAATGCTTGGGGATGTGGTCTTTTACAAATTTGAAAATACTGTAAGAATGTCACTTTTATAGAATTGGCTTCTTTATTTTATAATGTATGATTAATGTCTACATCAACAAATGTTAACCATAGAATCGTATCGAATCGTATCATTCCTACACTGTATCGAATCGTTCTGTATTAAAAATATATCGTCTTTGAATCGTATCGTAACCCGTGTATCTAGATACGTATCGAATCGTCTATCACAGAGAGATTCCTAACCCTACTATTTAGTATCTGCGCCATGAATGTGGCCACAGAACAATGGAGTGGTAAATGAAAAGATGTGAGCTCCAGCAGGTGGTTATCCTGAAACAAGTCTTTAATTTTTTATTTTTCTACAATTTTGAACATTAGATACTTTGATTTTGTGAACTTTGATGAATTGTTTTTTGTTTAATTTGCAACAAAACTCAGCAAGGCAGGGACCATACCCATGGCCAACCCATGGCCAAAACTGCAGTTCCTTGAATGGCCACTTGAGGTTGGCTCCAAAAGCGAGTCAGTCCCCATGAACCTTAATGTTAAAATGCCCAACATTACAGCAGAAATAAATGCGTTTTACAGCCTGGTACAAAAAATTATTTGGTCTCTAAAGCTAATTTCAACATTCATGATAACTGTACGGGGATTTAATTTTTATATAACTCACTCGTTTACATTTCATTAAGGCTTAAAGTTAATTAAAGACAGGGCCGCTTTGAGTTACAGGCTGTCTGTGAGGTGTCACCATGGTATATGACTCAGATCCATCCCTCACTCCTCCACAGCTGCACCCTCTCGTCCAAATATGGTCACTTCTGGCTACAAAATACCAAGATGGTGGCAGCCAAAATGCTGAACTAGGAGTCCACAAACCAAGTGATGACATCCCGGTAGGTATGTCCATTATTTTTAGTGGTTTTAGTCCACTACAAATCATCAGTGTTGGGGAAGCTACTTTGAAAGCTTTGCTTTGCAAGCTACCAATTACTACACATTGGAAGAAGTTGCTACAGCAATGCTACATGAGGGAGAAATCTAGTTTGGTTAACTACAGAAAAAGGTAGTTAAAACTACTTTGTAAACACTGACACAACATTAAAACAATACAATGGAAAAAAGTCACATGCCAGCACACAACGTCACTCAGTTGAGTTTATTGCAAGAAGTACCCACTTGTTCACAAGTCATACATAAACCAAAAATATAAAATACCCCATTATTAATGGGAAAGTGCAGGAACGTAAGCTTTGGTTTTGTAAATAATAGCCACCAGTCTGACACCTGCCTTCCAGAAACTAGAGGCCAGGTGGGGGTACTGCACCAAGCAGGATTACTTAGTAAACCAGGTCACTTCTAAAATAGCATGCAATCACTTCTCTGAGCATTTCTTAATAAATTACAATAAAGAAGACTTGATAATTGTAGACAAAGGGGGTTTGATTGCTGTAGAGAAGCAATGGTAAAATAAATATAAGAATTCCTTTCATGTCCCAAAGTTATTTGTAGTTTTGGTTGTTAACTGAACAAAAAATGGCAAAAAGTAATTTAACTATTTGAATCACTATGCAAATATGAATGTAGTTGAACTATCGGCAAGCTACTGCAAATGTTACACATACTTCACTACTCCCCAATACTGCAAACCATGCAATGTAAATGTCCTTTTTTTACTATTCCAGGTAACCATTGGTTTCCATTCATTTCCTTACAGTATGAAAGACACTGAACTTAAACTCCATTATCAATGATAATATAACATTGGCCAAAACTAATGCAGTCTTGATGTGTTAAACAATTTAAGCAAGATTTTCATGTCAGACAGAAATAAATGGAAACCTATGGTTGCCTGGAACAGTAGTGAAAATATGATATACATACACATACATAATTTGTAGTTGAGAGTTAGAAATGTGTAAACACAGTGGTATGGTCCTTTAAGAATCAGTATATTTGGAGTAGTAACCAATAAATGAAAATGAAAAGGAGAAGATGTGTTTTCACAGCTAGAAAGGCATCTATCCAATATCCATGTTAACTGTCTTTATCAAAACAGGAAATTGCTCTTAAATTTAAATGCATTGTAACTGTTAAATTGATACATGCTCGAAGAGTTGCCACATCGAGAAATATCCAAAAAAAGGAAGCTCTATTCTACAGTGTAAGGTAAGAGGAGCGGAATCCGCTCTCTCCATAATAATCTGTTCATTTAAGTATTTTTACAGGGCCAAAGGAGCAGCTGCACTTTTTCACTTTAAGACTGCAGAGTACACTCAGAGTGCCAGGATTGCACTCAGCCTCCGTCTCAGAAGACATCTACTGCGCCGTTTAATACGACTTCCCGGCCAGATTTACTGTGATGGCTTTTGAGGCAAAGAGGTATAATATGACAAAACATGGCCCCATAACCCCGGGATATTCAACAATGTTTAGTGGTGAGACCCATTTAGCTGGAGGATTGGCAAATATATTGCTTTCCTCCCTGCTCATGTACAGAATTTCAATAAAATGGGGCAGTAAATCAGGCTTGAATTCAAACTTGTGACTGCTCTTTTACTGTATAGGCCTCTGTATTTGAGCTGGGGGGAGTGTTGTGCTTGTGTGAGTGTGTGTAAGTGCATGTACCGCTTATTACCGCATTGTACTGTGTTGTCACATGCATTTCACCGATGCAAGGGTAAAACCTCTGCTGAAACTAACATGAAATAAGGTAGGACAGAGACTGTACATATTTCATTAGGTGCAAGTAAAAGATACATATTCTACTGTTAAAAAATATAGCAAGTGATACAGCAGGTGATAAAGATGTAAAGAATCTTCATGCTTCTGATACAAGTCCTGTCTTAAGTTTTTTTCCCCATGGTGCCCAGGGTTTTAGTTTTAACATCAAATAACACACACACACACAACGCTGCGTGTGCTGGGGGACACATTGATGGAATGTGAATGTCAGCGGTCTCTTTATTTACTCTCCATATAAAACACTGAGCAGTAATTAACAGCAGGTATCCTCCCCAGCCAGAGGGTAATTGACTGTTTCAAAGCGCCAACACTTCATAATCCAGGCTGTGTGTGTGTGTGTGTTTGTGTGTGTGTGTGTGTGCGCGCGTGAGGAAGAGACAGAAACTGTATGTGAGAGAGAAACCAAACGCCCATGTGTTTGTGTGCACGAGTGTATTAAAATTAACTCCTTTATATTCCACACCTCCTCCCCCCACCTCTCCTCCCCTCCCCTCCTTTCCTCCCAATAAGGATAAGGGTCAGCAGCGGCGGGCAGAGCCACTCAAACGCTCCAGATTTCTTTATGAGCGCATTAACATTCAGGCGTATTCATTATCAGTAAGTGTAGTAAGATGGACCAAGCGGAGACCTTGTGCCACCATCAATGTGTGCACGGTTAATTTTAGTACGTGAGCAGAATGTTTGTGAGGGCTCAGTGGAGAGGAGGTCTCTTTTCTTTAGCAAGTCAACAGGAACAGCTTTGGATCCTTACACTCTGCAACCAGTGATAGAAGCTTGACTTTCCATGTACCTGGCCTTCAGTAGGATTTTGAAAATGTACAAAGAAAATCTACTGATTCTGCATTAGAAAAATATGCTAATTATCTCAACTGACTTCCCTGAAGAGCAGTTGTCTTTTTACCAAGACATCACTGTGTTTCCAGATTTGGGTATTTTTAGGCAAAACATAATCCTCTCCTGATCATAATCAAGTGTTTTCTGTGCCTACACCTAACCACGATAACCACAGTTTTGTACATATCCACTACATAATAATGTACAAAGGTATCTGTGGTTTGCAGAAATGTACAATGCCAACATTTATTCTGGCGACTGTGTTGAAAACAAAGTTTTAATTTCCCCAAAAAGGAAAAATAAAATCTGAAAAAAAGATGAAGCAATTTACATTTAGATAGAATAAATGAAGAAATAAATGACAGAAGGATTTCAGTAAACGTACATGTTTTTCTTTTAGAGTTTAGCCTTAATGTTCTTGTTTTTCGATGGCTGCAGAGCTGTGACTTTTGTCTACTTTTGGTTGTGTCCATATCTAAGTAGATCAGTTACAAGGAATTTGACTGGAGACATCTTAAATTTACTGTCACTCTACTTTCATTCAACCTGCAACACCATCCTGTAAACTGATCCAAGAACTAAGATCATTTCTGCCTCTACTGATTATGTTTACTTTATGTTGTTCTTGCAGCATTCTTCCAAAAGCTTTGTCACTTATTAAAGTACATCAGACAAGTATCTGTGGTCAGCTGTTTCATGCCCACATACTGTCGGACCATATGTTCGTTCCTCCATCACTCTCACAGGGAACATAAAGTTAATGACAGCCTTGTTAGAGTGCGTTAATTAGACTGTATGTTTGCTAATTGATTTTTGTTAATTAGGGTGGGGGAGTGGGCAATTGTTATCTCTTAATTTATGTTAATAGGTGTTAACAGATTCTGACCAGTTGTGTCCTAAGTTGTAATTCCCCAAACAACAACAACAGCCGAAGCAGCAGCAGCAGCAGACACAACATGGTGTCAACCAAAGGTGCCTCCACAATTAGAGCTCCTCTGAGACATGCAACCTTGATTGGCCATGAAGTTAATTAGTGTTAATTAGCATGTTAACAGTTACAGGCCTTTTTAACTGACGACAGTGCTTGGCCTTCACTGTTTAAATATCTGGCTGTATGCTGTGAAATGCATGACATACGGTGGACAATTATTCCAATAAACCAAATGCAACACTTGCTGTTATGTTGTGTCAATAAATGTGTCCATAAAAGGACAGACAGCTGTTTGTAGGGTTTGCTGTGCCAAGTCAGTGGTCAGTGAGGAAGTAGAAAGGCTGGCTGTACTGTCCTTGTTGATCAAAATGTACTTGTGATATGAGGGACATTTACGGGATAACATCTTTTATGTAGAATATCTGATAAACAAATGATACAACTGACAACAAGCTATTAAATGACAAGTAAATCCAAATGTGAGCCAAAGGTTTTATTCTTGTTTATATATATTCCAACACTGCTTTATACACATACAACTGTATGTTAAAATAAAATATTTATAGCAACATAAATATATCATCCAGTGGAATTAATAATACCCTCCTCTCCTGCTTACCTACAAGTATGCAATACCTAAGCAAGAACAACAAATGAACAAAGCAATTTTCCATTAAAATTAAATGTAGACATGTTTTTATAACAGTAATGTGAACAGCCAATGTTTAAGCTAAACACTTTGCACAATTTTCCCAGCTAAGGCTCTAATCACTTCACCAACAGAAGGAGCAGTTTGTCATCAACTAGACACAGTGGCATCCCTAAACAGGGAGTAAGTTTCAGTGGTTTAGTTGTCAGTTTTTCGTCTTTTGGGCAGACAGAGCCTCTCTGTGTTAAGGAACTGTTCGATTTTGGAGATCTGGGCTCTGAATGATGACTGCTGGTCTTCCCTCTCCTGGGAGCGAGAAAATTCCAAGTCTGCCTCTGAACTTGGACCTGCAGCTGAGGTAGGAGCTCTGCTACACCTGGTGTGAGGAGAAACTAACATTAGCTGGCTTTTCAGCAATTATACCATGACTCCAAAAGACAGAGCTCTTGGAGATGCACACTTGACATGAAGTATTATGAAATCACCTCTATGTTAAAAGTAATGACTTAAAAATGAGATTTGGAACATCTTTTATAAAAATATATATTTGCAACCAGCATGGTGCAGTGGTGTTAGGCATTAAGACACTGTGTTTGTCCTCACTGTCTATGTTCTGTCTTTCACTCTCACTGCTCTGAGTAGGGGGCAGTAGCACCTGGCTACCTTGTTGACAACTCCAACGAACTCTGCTTTGCATGAATGTAACTGTCTGTCAACTAGAACAGTCAGGCATGCAAACTCATCAAGGATGCTAAGGATGTAGGGAAAAATTCACAGTAGAACTAAAGTGCTTTTACTGTGACAACAGTAATGTACGGGGGATATCAGTTCAGGGCACTTGAAAAAAATCTCACACCTGCTTCAATCTGCTTTAAAAGCAGCCCCTTGCTCTGCCCTAATTCTCTTGTTCAAAGTTGAATTTGAATTAATTATCACAAAATGTCCACACAGTTCTCTTATTACTTAGTCTAATGTTCCAAAACAAATCCAAAAGTAAATTTGTTTGATTATGTGTGGTCATGGCAGCATTAGCGTCGCTAATAGTATCTTAGCATAAATATCACACCATCAGGGGCTGAGGATAACGTTAAGTTAGTAGCACTAACATCAGTAATGTTATACACACGGAATTTGGAAAAATAAGCACACTAGCTAACACTGGACTCCATGGTAATAATGTTAACACCTAACAAAATTGTGGTGGGTGACGCACACTAAATCTAAACAATTTAACCATATCAGGTTGATTTACTGTCCCAGGCTTAAAATATTAGGCCAATTAAATTTATCATAACGCTAATGTAAGATATTCTTACCATAAGGCATGACGGTTGAGGTGCTTTGCATGTGCCAAACACAGAAGCCTTTTTTTTGTTTGTTTTTGGACAACTGAGAAGGCATGGTTTTATATTTCATTCCCTGTAATTCTCTATGACTGCCCAGGCCCTTCATCATGTAGGTGACTGATTGGATCAGATTCAAAATCCTGAATTTCACCAAACAGTGACAAGTTTGCATGCCTATACAACCTATACAATGGTGCAAATTCTATATCATCCCATGTTAATTTAGTGTTAAATTTAATCACTTTAGGGAATAATGAATTATCAAGGGTGCTACCTAGCTGGTCAAAGACATTTTCATTCAGCTAGCTAGATGTATATCTACAGCATGAAAATGAAACTACATCACAAGGGTGATACTGGATGATGTACAATCTCTGTTGTTCTTGGAACATCATTTCAAGTAACCTCTTCTCAACATTATAAGAAGTTTCAAAAGTTCAAAATACAACTCCAAGGTAGAACATCTATTTTGGTGCAGAGGTTGGGGGTCCTCTTTATGAAGAGTAAAGGACTTACCCTGGGGTGGTTTGCCATGACAGCTTGCTGGCTGTGATGGATGTGGAGACTGGAAAAGAAGTGACGGATAGAGAAGCTCGGCTCTCCTATGTAAAAATGACACCAAAAAGTACAGATAGTAGAACTCAAACATCTACTCTTTTCTCTCTCTTTTCTTTTCATTCTTTCTCAGACCTCAGTGCCTCCTGAGGAGGCAAAATTTTTTTTTTGAGTAAAAGGAACATTAACCGATAAACAAATGCGGGGCAGACAATAACCAGTGGCAATTGATATGTAACAGTATCCAGGCTGGAGAAAGTAGCCAGACCCAGACTGAACTCTGTGTGACGTTCCCAGTGTTCAGAGTCTGCAGAAAATAAAGGCTTTGGCCCGCACTACAATTTGTTAAACTATCAGACAAGTTTTTTTCTCATACTCTCGGCATGTTGCACTCTATCTCCCTCAATTGCCAGCACCTGGATCCTATAAAACACAGAGTGACAGTTTGCGGTGATGGTGACAAAAGAGAGAGCGAGAGTGTGTGAGAGTAAAAAAAGTGTAACAGCAAGCGAGAGGATGGAGAGAGTGAGTGAGTGAGAGACGGATGATGAAGTGAGAGAGGAAGAGAGAGAGTGAGGAGATGGATAAAGACTGAGTAAGTGAGAGAGGAGAGGTACCCAGGCATCATTAGGTAGATTTTCTTCCACAGGTCATTCATTCTCTGTCTGTCTGGCCGTCTGCAGGACGTCTATGAGTTCAGCATACATCAGCTACGTCCTTTCACTCAACACCTGACTTAACATTTGTCAAACCTTTATTCCTCTAAAATCGCTCTCAGATATTCTGCACATTCTCTTAAATATGTTGGCCTCAGCTAATATTTGCTTGCTCTCACACTCTGAGCTTTTTGGCCCACAAGAATGTTGAAAAAGCATTTTAATGTCTCGTTCTTATGAGGACGTCAGGTTCATGTAACAGACATATTCATTAGGCTCTAGCACAAATTTTCCCTGCGGTCCACTCAGACACATTTTATAAAATGATAAAGCTTAGTATCTGTGGAGCAGAAATGACCTCAAACTGATTCATTTGATAGAGAAAATATTTTATGAGGGTCATTGTAACTTCCTCTGAGGCGGCTCATATGTTTCTATGTGAACATCACACTCTGGCCATTTCCTGCTGTTCAGCATCAAGTCTTAATGCAGAACAATGTTGTAGCTTTAGTGTGATGAAACATACTTGGACGTGAGCTTCAACTGTTGAAATTAAATTTTCAACATAGCTGTAAGTTGAGATCACACAGTGAGGAATCATTAATACAGCACATGAAATATAGGGGCATGTACATCACGAGTGCTGTTTTACCCCTGTTACCTGTTACACTGGGATCAGTTTCAAGCTAAAGTCCGCTCTATGTAGGCTGGTAGTTTATAGTGTGTGGATCTTTCTGAGTATCATTTTGTGGGTATATCACAACAGCATGTAAAAAAAACAGCGGCTTCTTACTTCATAACAGGCTCTGTAACTGACCGTGTCTGCTGTTGCCGTCTCTCTGCAGGTCTCTCCCAGAGCCTTCCGCTCTCCCTGCTGGTGTGTCCTTAAGGAAGCTGCAGTCCCAGAGACACTGGAGGCATTCAACAGATCCGAGGCCCTGGTAATCACCAAGGGGACTAGGAAGAATGAGGTGAGATGGCAGGAACAGCAAGAGGGTAAGAATGAATGATTAGTAATGGTATGAAATACAGATGTACACTGAGTTCACTATGGAAGAGTGGAGCACTACTGTGTTCCACTATGGTATAATACCTTTTGTAAATGAAATGGTTCATAAAGATACAACCGTTACCTTTGTTGTGCTTGCTTTTCAGGAACGTGGGTACTGTGCTGAGGGAACATCTGAGGGGTCCACTTGTGTTTTGCTCAGGCACAGATCGCTGAAAAAACACCCATGTTTTACAGAGACCAATACTACCGTTGTAAAAATACTGACACGTTTACCATGATGCCTGTAGACACAGGTTTAGAATCTAGTCCTGTAGCATACGATGACTATTTGAAAGTGCAAACATCAATTAAAAATGTTGATTAGAACTGCACCAATTTGGGTCAATTTGGGTGAACTTTATTTCTGAATTAAAATATACTTGTAGTTCCCTCTGTATCAGCCTGTTCTTATCTCCAAATACCAACGCTTTATCACGCCCCTCTGTGCATCATACTGATGTCAAAGGCACCCTTTAGCGTCTTTATGAGACGCACCAAGCTTTAAACTAACTCTAGTATAAACCCATCTACAGCAATACTTGATGCTGAGAGCAACTGACGTAGTATAAAGAGCCAGGAAATCTACATAGTGTGGGAAGGTGGGAAGATGGATGTGTGAACTTTCACTCAGGAGACCACAGTTTGTGTCAATGTTGTTTTAACGTAACGTTGCGTAACTTATGTACCAACATCCCGTGTGACACCAAAAGTCACACATGTTTAAACGTAATGTTATGTTACTTACGTACAACCATTGCGCCCTTAAGTCATCCAAGTAAGGTATTTATCTCACATAATGTTCTGAACAAAGCTACTTATTTCAACTCATTTTGACTCATTTTAACTTCTTCTTCTTTTTTTCCCTTAACCTAAGCACGTAGTTTTGTTGCCTTACAATGTTTTTCAGTGCTGTGTCGCACAGATACACTAAACAGTGCCCTGTGCGTTGCTATTAGATGCAGAGGGGCACAACAAAACATCGGTATTTGACAACCTAGGAGTGAGAATGGGTTGTCTTTATACTTTATAATAAAGCTGTACAAAGCTGCATTACCATAAGTCTGCAAAGAACTTGATGAGTAAAATCTTACCAAAACCAAATTAAATTTACCCTTAAGGCTATTATGAAGAACACTAGCATTTTTTAATTGTAATACCTGCACAAACTGTTGTAGGGTGGAGACATCTGGATTAGTTCTGGAGCTCACTGTTCTCTGAGCACTGCCAAAGTCAAATGATGACCTGTAAGTCTTGGTGCTGGGCAGAGACGACTCAGTAGTACCATCAAGTGGTATTTCTTTTCCTGGAGACTGTTCAGAGCATTTTGTGCTGCCCGTCTCTGGCAAAGCATCACTCTCATGTCTTGGAAGGACAGACAGCCTCAAATCAGTCATTCTAGCTTCTGAGGCATCTTCTGTTTTGTCATTTTTCATGGGCTCCTGACAGCTGCCAGTCTCAACCTGAGATTCAGGGTCCACGGTATTTATCTGGGTATCAGCACAGGCATCCCTCAAATTAGATGTTTCCAAAGGTTCCTGTGCAGTCTCACAGGCTTCGATTTCACGTGTGTCTACATATGACTGATCTTTGCTCTTCTCATATGCACCAGAAACACCATCGCCATCATCAGCTACCAGAGACTTCAGCTGTCCGCTCTGTTTGAAGATTTCCTGGCTCTGAGGTAATGCTGGTGGTTCAACCATCGATCTCACTGACATGCATTCGTCATTAACGTGTGTATCACACACTTCATCTGTTTGTTTCATTTTGGTGGTAATGTCAGAAGGACTACAAGGCTGTGTCTGTTTTGTAGTTGTCTCTAACTCTTGGATGTTGACAGTGCCATCCAGCTGAGCAGCTAATGGTGCAGTATTGGTCTGTGAGCTACAAGTACTGGATTGATTCAGAGGTTCGGGAAGTTCAGTGGGTATACTGGCTGCTGATTTGCTGAATGGTTCCTCTTCCATGGTTTTCTCAAAAACTTGAATTGGACTTGGCAGCTGAGTACGTGACTCAGCAATGGTTTGGACCTCATCATGACTGAGTTGTTGCACCTCTTGAATGACAGCGTTTGGCCCATAATGGACACTTGTATCAGAGCAGAAGGTTTGTACTTCTCTACCAATCTCATATTCTTTGCTCACATGGCTGGAGTCAGCATCTTCCTCACTGCCTTTCTGAGAGAGACTTTGTGAGCAGTCTGAGGGCGCACAGGCAGCCAGTGGCGACTCAGTGTCCATGAAGTCAATGACCTGCTGTGTGTCGCTCTTCTCTGGAGTCATACACTGATATGTGGTCTGGGCCGATATCTGGGTTTCTGCCTTTGCTCTCTCCTCCACTTCATGTGTCCGCTCTCCCTCTGCTCTATCTTTTGTTTCTGTGTCAGGCTGTTTGGAGTCTGCTGCATCCTCTGTTGACCCCTGGCTATCCTCTCGTCCGTCTGCTCTATCTGTTGTTTGGGCCATGAGCGTTTGTCTATTTTCTCCAGCACTTCCTCCTTCCTCCACATCTTCTCCTCGGACTTCTTCTCTATTCCATTGCTGCTTCTCATTTCTTTCACCTCCATCTTCACTGTTGTTTTCGACTTGTTTCACATGAGCTTTCCATCCCTGTTCTTTCTCACTCATTCCTTCATTACTCTTGTCTTTGCTCAGTAAGTCTACAGATCCATCGATAGACTTGTTGGCAGGGCTCGATACAGTTGATACTGTTGGAAAAAATGTTTTTCAACAGCTGGTCAAATTGTACTGGTCATAAAAATACCATAGCTTCATTAATAATACATGTAATATAATGCAAAACAACCTGTCTTATAGTCTGTCAATAAATGCTTGTGTGTTTAAGAATAAAAGGCTGTGTTTAATTCTCAGTATGGAACAAGTAATAATAGGTTTATCTACTGTGTGTTTATATCAAGCTGGCTGACCTCCAGTTGCTCCAGTGTTAACTAGCTTAGTCACAGCTCCTGTGTCCTCCAGACAGTCTGGGCTTTTGGTCTGAGTTGAGGCCAAGGGCTGCAGACTGTCAAAGCCAGGCAGCTCAGAGATGGAGATGGGTTCATTATGTGTTTCCTCTGCTCTGATTTCCTCCAATAAAGTGGGAAAGACCTGGGTAGAAACACTGATGCCCTGACTGCTGTCTCTCCTCTGTGTACAGAAAAATAGAAAGTCACATAGTTAGGATGCAACAATGCTTTTATTTCACCTTTTCACCACAGCCCCACCAGCTGTGCCTAAACTCACTCACTCACTCACTCACTCACTCACTCACTCACTCACTCACTCACACTACAGTACATGGCTGGTGAGTAGCACTGGTCTCAGCTGGTTGTAGAAAGTAGGGGTGCTTTCTCTGCCACTGCAACTTTTTACTCTGTTACCAAAGTTGTTGTTTAAGTGTTCCTGTTATTAACTACACATACCGTAAAACTTCAATTAATAGCCTATGCCATTATGCTTAAATCACTAAAATTATTGTCCTATATTTGGGACAGGCATCGATATGGGACAGGTCTTTATTTCCTTTCACACAAAACTGTTGCTCGCCAAAGATTGCAAAATACAATCAAATTGTTTATTTAAACCAGTATGAATATTACTTGTTTAGAATTTAGTTACAAGTTACAACACCACTTTATCCTGTTAAAACAATACTCACAACTTGGATTAATCTTTATAAAAAATACCTTTGATTCTTTTCATCTGTAGACCCTTATGGACTAAAGGAATATGAATAACTTACAGGGTATTTGAGGAATGGATACATAATTTGAGCTAGCCCACAACCCAATTTTATGCATCCAAAGAAATTCAACTCTCTGGCAACCAGACCATGCGTCTCATTAAGACAGGCATTTATTTGGCAAAATGTGTAGCTACACCGGGCTAGTAAAAAGGGACTGGGCTTAAGACCCAGTCAACACAAGTTTACAAGTTTTACGGTATTTCATGTCACTGTTCCCATAAAAGGTCACAGTTCACTAATTCACTAACAACACTTTTCTGATTTTTTTCTGATTCTGAAAAAGATTAAGGTTCAATAGGTCAAAATGAAGGTACCATCATAAACTCATTTACATCAGGAAAAAAATGTAAGGTTGTCAATACAGAAGTGAAGTAGCTTTGTCTCTGTATGATATGGCTATTATGGCCAAAATGATAATGACAATTATTTTGATCAATATTGAGATCCTGATAATCTATCGTGATTATTCATTGATTTTTACAGACAAAATGTTTTTATTGCACTTTCAGGTAAACAAAGCACTGCTTTAATTTCCATGTTGTGCTACATTCCTGCTACTGTACAAATCAAAATAAGACTGGTCCTTATTCACTGAGTCCTCTAAAAAGCAAAATATAAAGAAAGATTGTACCAAAACTTTTCACCCAAAATTAAATCAACAGACCACTGCTTTCACTTTCATGTTGTACTACATTCCTGCTAATTAACAAATCTTTGCATCAAAGTAACACCCAAAATAAGGTACTTCTTCGCTTGAATCCAGTGCTTCTCCTTGGAGCAAAATTTTGGACACAGATCTTTGGCCAAATGGAATGCAACTGCATTGGTTATTTCAGTCCATCTTTCAGAGTTGGGTGGATACCGTGACTCCCTGTACAGCACTGATGCATGTCTAAGTTGACAATGGACAAGGACAGGGATTTAGTAAGGTAATGTTTGCAGTGAAATTCTTCTTAGCCTTCATGCCATCATCGTACTGCCAATTGTGGTGTTTTGTTGTGTTGTTTTGTTTTGTGGCACAGACACAAGTCTCATGCACTCTAAATCTGAAATACTTCCAAACAATATATAATGATCTCTATAGAGGGGACTAGCCTTCTGCTCCAGACATTTGATTTTTCGATTTGCCCGTCTGCCCTCTGTTGTATATTACACTTCTACTTAACTCTGAACTGCACTCAGGAAAGTTTTTTGCATGCTGCCACTGCAGTGTGCACCTAACAGTACAACTGTCATGTTTTTTAGTTTAGGAAATGCTTGATTTGATATGCAGAAGAGTTTTCTATGAGCGGAGCATTTTAAACGTCAGTCAAGTTAATTTAATTGTGGAAAGCCAACATATATATTTGATTAATGTGCAGCCCTACTGTATGAACAAGTTTATTTGTGATATTAACTTCAGTGTGTCTTGGTTACACACAGGCCACTATGCATGTGTTTGTGTTTGTACCTCCAATTCATATATATGCTGAGCCTGCACTTTGGCCTGTGATGACAGTTTAGCATGTTCCTGATGAAGCTTGTCGCAAGCTTCTTTCAGCGCTTGAAGTTCCTGCTGCTCACTCTTGATGCAATCCAGAAACATCACCTTCTGTTTACAACAAAAGCAAACTGTTTTAGGATGACAAACAATGAATCACAAACATTTTTCCTTTTTCTCGTAATTACAATCCAAGCTGGCAAATGTTTTTGTTAGCTAAATAATAATATCACCATCATAGTGCCTTCTCTTCTACCTCTTTGTCCCAGCTGTTCTTGGAAGCAGCGAAGCTCTCCATCAGTTGGGCCACCCTGTCTTCCATTGCCTTGCTCTTCTCTCGCATCACCCTGTGTTCCTGCTTAAGGGCCTGCAGTAAAATTAATCACCCATAGGATTTTTAATGCAATACTAAATTTTTATGTGTTTATTTAACGTGAACAGAAGGTCTTAAACAGGGCAGAGAGAGACAGAGGACTTCTTGCTAATACAAATCAGTTGGCTTGTGTCATTTTAATAATGATTTTAATACATTAATGAATAGGTGAATTAAAAATGAGAAGGGGGTACAGAGAGAAGAAAAGAGAATAATAAACTGTGAAGCCATAAATGGAAATAAACACACTAACTATCATTCAGTTGCGGAGGGGCCCGTATTCACTAATGTATATGTTGTGATGTACAACAACACATTCATCACATTTATGAGAAGAAACGATGGCCGTTATTTATTTCTGTCCCCGTGTAAATTCACTCCATAATCATTTAAATAGACCCTGAAAAATTCCTTATTTGTGTGGGGCCAGTACGAGGTGCAGGGTATTATCTGGAGAAATACACTGCATTCTATATCATTCACATCTTTTTTGACACACATTACACAATACCTTACATCCGTTAAAGCTGTAACATTGATGGATATGTGCACTGAAGAAAGTAAAAAAAAGGGGGAAGTCAAGAAGAAAAACAAAAGTGACAGCAAGGAGTGAGTTGATAATTCTCCTGTTTTATTCCCAGTTTACTTATAAATACTTATGTGCCTTTGATATAAAACCTCCTAAGACTGAAATCATACCACTTCCAGTTTCAATCAGGATGCTGACACAATGTGATGTTTTTATCTGTCCTAAAAAACACAAGTATGTGTCAACAGAAGACGTAGAAGGAGGACCTTCAATCTATTTTCTTCTGTAAACATGGCAGTATTATTTTAGAGCGCTGTATGCATCTTTGAGAATAACTCATCCCCACGAGAAGTGAAGTCTTTCCCCTTCTGGCAGACCATCATGGGACCTTGTTTCCGAAAAAAATATGTGCAGTAGTTAAGGAAAGATATTTTTGCAAGTCAAGAAAGTTGTAGTTTATTGTAAAACTGTTGAAGTATGAGACTGTGAAAATAAGTAAGTAGAACAACTACACGTCACTGTGACATAGCTTTCTCTTTTGTCATAACTATGATGCTTGTGTGTTGTGTACCAGGATTTAATCACATGGGCAACAGGTCTTGCTTGTTCTTTTGCTTCCCAGCTGATAAAAAGACCAGGGGTCGCTGGATAACAAACAAATCAGGTAAGATAATGGACATTTGTACGTGGAACATAGCAAAGTTACCAAGATAGCTAGCTGGTGCTGGTGACAACGAAAGATGTAGTTCACTGAGTGGTTTCACACTAAACTAAATGGCACTATGACAAACCTACAACAAAATATGACTTTCTTGACTTGCAAAAGTGTCTTTTAAATTGACCAACATCTTACATGTAATTTGTGGCTCAATCAAAACAGGATGCATGGGGGACACCGGAAGGGGAGGGACTTCACCTCTCTATTATTTTCAATAGCTTACCAAAAAAGCAGCCAATTTTGGCAACTTGTGCATAGAAAACTGCAGAATATACATTAAAATTTTGCTACATATGGTTTAATAAAATAACATGACAGTAAATAAGATGAAGATGTATGAGTTATGCAAGCTATGTTTCTGTTCTTTTTCTTGTATATTATCTGCTTTTGAGCTCCTTTTCATCTAAAAAATTAATCATCATTTTAATTTAAATTATATCTAAACTAAAACATCCATGAATTATATGGTGTGGGACAGGACAACATGGTATAATTCTCAGCTCAAACAGCAACACAAAAGTATCCCAAACTGTGCAATTTAGTTTGTAGTAGTGTGAGAGTAAATGTGTGCTGATGTATACGCATAGAATATCAACAATTGTCCATAAGCCAGCACAAAATGAAAGTCTCTGACCTGGTACTGCTCTTTGTGTGTCTGCAGCTCCAGCTCTACTCTGCTTACTGTCTGTGTCTGACTCAACAACAGCTCCTGGCTATGCTGCAGAGACTTCATCACTTCCTACACAAACAAACATAAGACAACCACATTAAAGTCAAACAACATTAACCCTATCTTCCAGTGGAAGAAAAGACACCTTTCAGTATTATTTTCATCAGCAACACACCCGCCAATACGATCACACACACAAAATGTCAGTGGAGAAAGAGCATTAGATTTAAATTACTGGTCACATATGGTTTATTTTCCATTTTCTAGTTTCTTACCTGCTTTTCTGCTCTTACAGCTACATTTTCTTCTCTGAGTTTCTCATTCATTTCAGTCTCCTAAACATGCAAAATACATACAGAAAACAACATGTGATCAGTGTTAACTAGTTTTGGGGCCATTATGTTTCTTTCATTATCCTATTTACTGATTGTCTTTTACCATGTTTAGCTTCTGGTGCAGCTGCTGTATATGCTGCTCTCTGCCTGCAGGACTGTGGGTCTTGTCATGTCTAACTGATGACATCTTGGCCTTGATCAGCTTGTTATTGACCTCCTCCAACTCCTGAGAAAGCACCATGCATCAAACATGTCAAAAGTACAGAATTATCCAAGTTCATTACCTTGGTTACATACTTCAAATATTATCTATTTAGTACTATTTGTCAGCCAACGATGGATGTTTATTGCCAGATACAGTACAACAAATTCACAATAGGTGCAAACTTCAGGAGCAGCCACATTTTGTATGACCAAATGTGATGACATTTTGCCCCAAGTAATACAAAATGTTAAAGGATTTTTACACATACCTTCTTTAGTGACACAATGGTTGCTTCTTGTTTTACATTTGCAGTTGTCACTTTCTTATTCATTTTCATGGCCTCATCAACTGTAAGAATTAAACATGGTAAGACAACATCATATATAATGCTACGACGTAACTACAATGGTCTTACATTACTATAAATTAATGACACATGTAGGGAGACAGGAATGGATCCTATACAACTCACAAAGTCAAAATATGCAACAATAACTTACTAACTAACTTAATTATCACTCTGGTTGTGCTGTTAATGACGAGTGTAACACTTTCCACTGATGTCAGTCTTTTTTTTAAATCAACAACAGCCATGACAGACTGAGCCGACTGTATAACTGTATCATCATCTCACATAAACAGATAGTGATTTTGAAATAGAAATAGACTTCCGAGATAAATGTGTTTGAAAATAGGCAACACAGGGAGCACTGTAACTCCACTGATGAATTTGTCCATTCCTGTGACTTAAACTCAATTTTGACTGTGAGACAAAAACATCACATGGACTCAGTTTCCCATAATCCTCACTTTTTCATACATCCACCTGAGTTTTGCACATAATCATAACAACAAAATCCCAGCTCCCGTTGTTGTGCTTTATTTTCTCTCTTCTCTTATTTCGTCTCCAGGCTATATCTGATGTCTCTCTGATCTCTGCCATGCAGTCTGCTGGTGTAGGCACACCAGACCTCTTTTTTCATGACAGAGATGTTAGAGCCAGCCTAAGATTACTGGTAAGTTAAGCATGCACCTCCAACTGTGAGTAAACAAGGTAGCACTATCACTTAAAAGGTACCGTCTGCCTGCAAACTTTGCAAGCATTTAGAGACCATCTTACAATGGGATCACTCCCGCTGTGATATAATAGCAGTTGGCCCCCTCACTACTTTCTACCGTCTACTTCCGGCCCCCTTGCTCCGACCACATCCAACTTCGAACACAGCCTTCATTTTTATCTCAAATATATATCTGTAAAGTTTCGTGACTGCATCTTGCACAGTTGTGACGCTTCAGTGGTGACAATACCTGTCCACAGGCAGACATATAAAATGAATTTTAAAATAGGTAAGACACATCATTCAAACAGCGCTGAACATTAAAGTTGGGATTTGGCACTCCACTGTCTAGAGCTTACCATTAACACTAAAATCAACCACAAAGTGGATGTCAAGGGAGCAAAACCAAATGATGCTGGACTAAAGGTCATCTCAGAACACACAGCTCATCGAAACCTTGAAGCACCTGGGCTACAGCAGCTGAAAATTATGCCTTGTTACTCTACTGTCAGCTGACAGCATGTAGAGTAAGCTACATTAGACGTGTGGTCAATAGAAGTGGATGGCTTAAGAGCAGCAAAATGTCTAATTTGACGGCAAGATACATATTTGTTGTCAACAGCATGGATCAACGGAGCCATGTCAACAGAACAGGCTGCTGGTATCAATGTTGTAAGAATGTTTTATTAACCCTATGGGCCCTAGGCGTTTTTGGGGTATTTTTACTGCCTTTACTTTTAAGCTCATATCACAGTCATTATAAAGGCTACATACACATGCTATATCGTGTTTTTTTCAGGACAATCTGGGCTAACCAGATTTATTCATTTCAGGTCCTACTATGTGCCTGTATTTTATATTAATTTTTATATCAATGGAAAAAAAACCAAATCCGTGTGACTAAATTCTTACATTTTTACATGTATCTCAGCATAGCAAGTTGGAAAATGACATATTCTGCCATATATGAAGAGGGGAGACTCTCGGGAATCTGGCAATATAAGAACCATGATGCTGGGATATTCTGTCACTTCACAGTTGACCAAAACATGTGGTTTGTGCCAGGCGGACATGATTGCCAGTATTTTTTCATTATTGCAAGAAATTCCATTGACTCATTCACAAGTCAAAAATGTGTTTTATCTGAAAGAAACATGCAATATTTACATCTAAGATCATAGAAAAATAGTCAACCAAGTGCAATGATGTCCTCCAAGATATTTGCCACTTTGTTTGCAGTAAACAAAGTTTGTTGTTGTTTTTCAGTTTCAGTTATATATTGGGAAGGCATTTTGAGCATTGGGGGGGACACATGTCCCCCTCAATGTATATGATGACTACAGCCCTGTCATGCATGCATAATTAGGTCACAGTTGTCTGGGTGCACAAAGGTGAAGTGGCTGGTCTTGACATACAAAGTTTGATGGAGTGTCAACTGGACAATATGGAGATATTTGCATCTTGAAAGCCGGACTACAAATGTGGATAGACAGGGAGCAAGCCTAAGACGTGGTAAGATACGATATTCCTCACTATATGAAGTGACTGATAACAAGATCTGTATCATGGATTGTAAAGAAATTCGTCAGGTTTTTATTTTGTAGACAATTAATCTGGATTTATAGCGTGATGGGATGACAGCACAATGATGTGTGCGGTATCAGTGGAAAGCTCTAGTCCTGCGCTTTCATGTGATATGTGTGGCATTTCTGTGCGAGCCTGCATTCGTGAGTAATCCATCCAAGAGTAATGTGTGTGCAAAGCTGTATGAAAGCTCTGTTATACATAATTTTAGTGTAACTTTATCTTTTTTTTTGCTGTGAAAACATTGGACTACCGACAAGTGCTTGATCTTGTCGGAAAGCTATGATTCCACTGTTTCACGTAATATGCGTGGCTTCTTGCTATGACGCACGGTCGCGGAGAAATTCCAGAGAGAAGAACAGGTGTGAATTTGGACGCACTATGCGTCGTTCGGGCCCATAGGGTTAACTCACATAAAGCCTTGTGGAAACAACTGGGCACTGTCTAACATTAAACCTTGTGGATGATCTGACAGCTCTCTTCATAGCTACAGTTCAATCTTTACCAAAATATTCAAGAGGGGCATTTAAAGAAACATGAGAGTGACCTCTGCTCATTACCCAGATTTCAACCCATTAATAACACCTTTGGGATGAAGTGACACCAGATAATTGCAGGAGCTAATGTGCCTCTGAAAATTCTGCAGAAGCTGAGTCATACTATTGTATCAAGTCAGCATGGACCAAGATCTCTGCAAATTGTTTCCAGCACCTTGTTACATTTATACTCTAAAGAATTCAAGCTGCTCTAGGAGAAAAATAGGGCCTATTCTGGTACCATCTAATGAAGTGAACACACTCTTTGTACCTTTTTAAGGCATGCTACCTCAGTAACATTTAATAGCATGTACTGATGTACAGCACAGTATGTGTCCTGTCGAACTTTGTTAGTGCAGCTCTATCTGACTTTAGGGAAATTGTGTTTTTGCAGCATAGTGTAATTTGTCAACCTACTGTACAGCCGTCGCTGCAGGAAGAACATCTACATAGCTGCCTTTCTGTGTTTGTGTCCATTCATACACCCATAAATTACCATTTTGCTCTAGTTGCTCGTGGGCCTGCTTGACCACGGCACACTGTCTGGATAGAGCACTGAAACGTTTCTCAACCTCCCCCAACTGGTTCAAGTGGTTGTCCTTTGACCGGCACTGCAAGGCTAATTTCTGTTCCTGTGGAAGGGGTATAGTCAGAACAGACAGAGAAATAAATGCTATCTCCAGAGACAAAAAAATAAAGAAAAAAGTTGCCATAGTACTGAACATTGTTTGCCCCACATATCTGAACAGCAATCAGTTCTTAGCGCATAAATGTTGCAAGAAAATATTGATCAATGAATACAGAGAGGATAAAGCAGCATGAAATGTAAGATATGTTTCAACTTTAGAATGCTTCTTTTGTTAAAGCAAAAGTTCAATTATGGTGAAGTATACACTTTCTTGCTGAGAGTTTGATCACAAGATCAACACCACTCCCATGCCTGTCAGTTCAGTTTGAAGCTTCAACCAGCAGTTAGTTAACCTGGCCTAGTATATACACTAGGTGCCGGCAAAACAGCTAGCCTGGCTCTGTCCACAACCCAATTGCCAGAATAAATATTGATATTCTACATTTCAGCAAACCATGGTTACATTTCATTTGTATACTTTTATGTAGCAGATTTGTTGCACCTTCAGTTTGGTTTACGTTTTAGATCGTATTTTGGCTGTTTGTGGCACTATCCCCAGTGGAAACACAGCGACGGGTTGCTAAAAAACAACCGGCTTGTCTTTTACAATGGTCTGCAGCATGGCAGCTGTCTCGCTTAGGTGTCTCTCCTGGGTGTCACGCCATCCACCATCCCACCTCACATTGATGAAGTCAGCTCATGTACATGTAATCAGAACTACATTACTTTGGAAACGTTGATATGATACATGTGAAATGTACAAATGTGACATATCCAGGGTTTGCAGAAATGTAAAATGCAAACATTTTCTACTGGCGACTTGGCTGCTGTCCAAAGGTAACAAAACCCACCCACTTAGGTGATGTCACAGGGTCCAGGAAGTCATTTATCCCAGCTGAGAAATAGTCTTGCAAACCCCTGTAAAGCCCAAACTTGTTTTCACACTTTGATTTTTTATATAGATTAAACAAAAGACGTATAACATGAAATTAGTGAACTTAAGAGGTTCAAGTTTGGACAGTCAGGCCAGCCATTTCCCCCCTGCCGTTAGTCTTTCTGTAAAGCTAAGCTAACTGGCTGCTGGCTCTGTACTCATAGCACATAAGACATCAGAGGAGTACTGAGTATGCTCCATGCAGGTTGCTCAGTTTGAAAGCAGGCACAAAACAAGAGAAGGCAAAAGGCAGTGGCACATTTTGTCAGACATGGTATATTACAGGGGAAACAGCTGTCAAGTGATTGAAATGCTCGTGGTTTAACACAGCTAGTGCCTGTCTGTTTCTGTGGGATGGAGGAATCAACTCAGCGCATGCCTCACAGCACTTTATTGCTCTTCAAACTGCCATTATAGTTTGATTGTCTGTATCAAGCTGAGCAGATTCTTTTCTTCACTTTCGTTTCCCCACACACTCCCTTCACTCTCATTCTCACTCCCTTCTATCCCTCTCCCCAATACACCAGCTCGCCTCGACTCCCTCTCACTCCGCTGAGCCACTGTTATGTGAAGAAGGTTAAACCGAGCGAGGCCCAGTTATAAAATATTTTAATAGAGATATTTTCTCTGCTGTGCTGGCAGTTCAAAGTGTCACACACTCCCTATCCGTTACTCCTGATGAGCTCTTCCCTCCAAACCCATCCCTCCTTAGCACCATTCCCTCATCCTCCTCTTTTAATTTTTCTCACTCCCACCCATCCTCTGTCAACAATTTGTATAAGTGGAAAATCCTCTCTTACCAGCTCACTTGATTTCTTCTCCAAGTTGTACTTCAGCAACTGCAAAACAGCCATAAAAGAACATCAACAAGATCAAGGGTTTCCACTCTGATGATGAGCCAACTGTTACGCTTTACTGTGAGTGGGTTTGAGGTTTTCCAACCTTCTTCTCAGGAGCCCAAAAAAAATCCAATAATGGCATCAGTTACAAAATACCACGTCTGCACATCAACTCAACATGCCACAAATTTATACAACACACACACACACACACACACACACAGTGGTAGTGAATGGACCTTGAGGTAAGATTAATTTGTCAGCTGCTCCAAGGTCAAGAATGAACTCTGAATCTTTTAAACAAACTTAGATGAGTGATCTTTAAAGTTTCCAGGGGGTGAAAAAAACTAAACATCTATGATATCTTGCTCCAAAACAGTTAGCTCGAGGTGAGATTGAACATTTTGTTTAAAGATATACGGAATATTTATTATTTATTTACAAACATTTTATGCGTTTAATAAAATGGGCTCCCCCTGTATTGATGTAGGGCTTCAATATTGATTATTGATTAATCTGGTCATCTTTTTTTTTAATTAATCAAAAAATCATTAGTGTATTACACAGTTATAAAGAAATATCCAGAGTCCCCAAGCACCCTAGGAGCAGTGTTGGAAATTAGCACCAGCCACCATCGAAATGCTGGTAAAATATTCAAGTTGCTTCATTCCACTGCCAAAAAAATAAATTAAAAAAATAAAAAGGTGGAAAAGACACAAATGTCTTCACAGAGGAGAAGCTGGAGCCAGACAGGACTGTTCAGGACTATTTCAAAGTTTAACCCTCTGTAAGAATTGATTAAGATGATGATAATAATCTATATTCATTTATACATTATATATATGATTATACCTTTTTGCCATCTGTCAAGCACTGACTCTCTTACATGATAGGCCGCCCTGGATGTTATCAGATTTTGGGGATCATTTGTCAAACAAGCAGCACTTCATTAACCAGTATCAGTGGGGTTCTTATTCTGGGGATCCAGACCTCCAAAGGGAGTCACTAGATAACTTTTAAAGGATTGCATCTTGATTTATGACTTGTGGGGGGGGGGATAATTTAGCCTTTTTCTAATTTTTGTGAAATGTTTTGTATAATGTGTTAAAGGGGTCAGATTAAGAGGCACTGTCAACAACTGCCAGTCTGCTAACAAAGACAACCAGTTACTTGAGACCAAAAGACAATGAAGCAGAAATTAATGTTAATTTTAGAGGGTAATATGATTGTTTCAAAACACACTCCATGTCTACAAGGTCCAAACACCTTCCAAAAATAATGTCCTAATTTTTCAATAATGCTGAAGTATGGAAAATGAAAGGTTCATTTCTTACATTTAGAGATTACATTTGTCTTTTTTTTATCAGTGTAGTCAGGGGCAGTTTACCTCTATCATTTCTTTAAACTTATGAATAGTGAATTGTATTCATCAGCCAGGTTATTTATTGAGATTGTATTGAAAATAACCGCTATGACGAATTATTCACACTTAATGAAGGATTAATTAAACCATACTGTTCCAATGGAGCCCAAATTTGCAATGTAGCACACTGTCATTAAATCACTTCAATCCCAACTGCCACTGACATGAAAATGTGTTAAATTAAAAGAGTCCACCAGACCGTGTCACAAGAATGAACACAACTGGGGCTCACTTCAGCCAAACACTGCAGTCAGTGTCTCCCAGATAGAATATCAAAAACAGTCTCTATTGTCTCTGTAACACGGCTGGGTTGTTAAAGTGCAGCGGACCATGGGGAAGGCTGTATATCACCTCCGGGGTGTCAAGCCTGAAGACAAACACTCTGGGAGCCAGACTGAGTCAGGCCGAGGCTCTAACACCCTACGCCCTTGACTCTGGTTGGGGATTAGCAGTTTTTTTCTTTACCCATCTCTTTTAACAGTTTAATGGTAATTTTTGTCTGTATTTGAAGAAAGACTGAGACACGGAGAGGAAGAAAGATACGAATGAAGAAAGAAAGGTGATGGGATGAGTGGGAGTGCTGGTGTGTGTGAGTGAGATAGAGAAGAGGCTGTGCGTGTTTCACATCTCAGTACCTGTAGTGACTTAAGCTCTTCTTTCAAGTTGTTAATCTCCTTGTCTTTTAACTCAGCGCTGACCTGGTATTTCCCCTGAAATGTTATAGTATTATTGTGAGTGTCAAAAAAGCAATAAATATCGAAGCACATCACCAAAGAATCCACTCCAAGGGCCAGGATTGTGCAACTGAGATGAGTGAATTTACTACTCCATTAAAAACATTAATTGAATAAAATGCTGTATCTCGCTGACGTTTTTTGGGAATAAGCCATTCATACCTTCTCCTCCTCAGTGTTTCTTATTTTGGCCTGAAGCTTGAGGGAAAAAAAGAAGGTTTGAGTTAGTTGTTAAAAGTCCACGTTGACATATAAAAACTGTCACCAAACAGTAAAAACATACCTGCTTCTTAATGTTGACAAGTGACTCTGTGTGCTGGTTTCCCAATGTTTCAATCTGTTGTTGGAGGGATTCCTGTCAAACAGGAAAGGATAAAATCAATCAAAACCATTGATGATCAACAAGGTACAAAACATCAATCGAGAATACGAGTACCTAAGATCTTGTAAATGTCCATCTATCTAAGCACCTAAATAAAGATCTTACAGATGTAAATGTAAAGCCAGCTAGGCCCAGCCATACCTTCTCCCACTCCAGCTCCTGTTTCTCCAACACCAGTTTACCGATCTGATCCTCAAAGCGTGTCTCTGCATCCTGAACCACAGAAAGGCGTCATACACACAGCTAAGATACTAAGTGAGGAGTAATTCACCATCAGACACACAGACAACCTGGAGACACCTGCTAAATTAAATAACAGCATAGTAAATTTAGATGTGGCGATGGCAGGTACAATGTGATCTTTGTACAAGATCTGTTATCTCTTCCATTTTGTGGGCAGATAACTCTCTGGAGTTGAGCCAGAACTGCAAACTGCAGTAAGTTCCCCCAGTTCATTCCAGCGTATCTTTTGTAGAAGCACACAGAGAAAGAGGAACATTAGAGGGGAGGTGATATTTGTGGAAAGCCATCCCTATCCTCCCTCTTCCCTGGCAGAAGGCAGGTAAAAGTCAATTGCTCTCTATATCCATGGGACTTTTTTATGTGCATGTGGGAGCTGGTTAACTCACTGAGTTTATTTTATAAGTTCCAATTAAACTATGCTACCAGCGTGGCGCTGCACTTTAAAAAAAAAAAGAAGAAAAAAGGAGTGCACAGAAGATAAAGCTGTTATTTTTCCACTGAGGAATCATTATTGTGTGTGTGTGTGTGTGTGTGTATGTGTGTGTGTGTGTGTGTGTGTGAGTGAACATGTGTTTGAAAAGACACTAGAAAGCTTTATTAAGCCCAGTATTCCATGTAAATCAAAACAGGCAACTGCAGATCAACTTACAGAGCTGAGGGCTATAAAAACCTTTTAATTTATATTTCGTGAAACAAAATCTCATAATATATGATTTTACTCATTATGAGAAAATTCATGACTGTAAACATTATATATTTGCCATGGCTTTTAATCTCTTTACTGTTTTATTACTGTTCTGAATGGATGCTTTTTACTGGATGTGAAGTAAGGAAAAAAAGTATCTGGGGATGAAAAAGTGATGGTTTATTAATTGGAAGAAGTTAGACTTAGACTATCCTAAAGTTTTCCATTATATGTTATTGTGATAAATAACATTGGGCCTCATGTAGCAACATTCTCCTACATTTTTCTTATATTTGCTCTTAATTTTCTGTTACGAGAAAAAAATAAGAGAAGTCAACTCCAGATGTGCTGAATGATGATTCAGTGCCCTCTAAACATGATACCAGAGCAGGTGTTTTGCCATGTGCAAATACTCTGGCATATCCACAACATTTACAGAGATGCCACCAAAAAAAAGGTCTGTAAGAAGAAGTAGTTCTGCAGTAATGAAATCAACTTACTATAAAATATACTGAAACAAAGTAAATGATTTTCCAGAGTGTCAGGACTGGCATTGCAGAAAAATCAAAAATCCAACAATGGCTGAACATTTGCTGCAAATGTCGTGTCCACAGCAGTGCTGGAGGAAGTTTTTAGATCCTTTATGTACGTAAAAGTACTAATACCATACTGTAAAAATGCCAAGGTAAAAGTTGTGCATTGAAAATGATACAAACTTACTGTTACTTTAGCAACAGTATGTCTTTAAGTGTTAAAACTAAAAATTTATGAGTGCAGAAAACTTAAAAAAAATTGAAAAATAATACAAAGGAAAAGCAGCAAGTCCTCATATTTGTGACGCTGGAACCATAAATGTTTTGCATGAAAAATGACAAACAATTATTGAAAACGTTGCCAGTTAATTTTCTAATCAATAGACTAATGGATTTAGCTGCACTTGTATATTTTTATATGGCTTGAGTGCAAAAATCTTCATTTGTAAAGTTACTAGTAAATTATCAAATAATTGTAGTGAAGTAAAAGTACAATACTTCCCTCTGAAGTGCAGTGCAGTAGAAGTAGAAAGTGCCATGAGAGTAAAATACTTTAGTAAAAGTACCTCAAATTTGTACTTAAGTCTGGTACTTTAGTAAATGTACTTGGTTACACTCCACCACTAGTCAGGAGAGAAACACACATTAACTTAAATTAAAAGAAAATGGCTTTAAAAGCAGTGCTCTTAGCAATTTGAAATGGCTCAGCAGCCATTCATCCGCCTCATAAAATAAACTGGTGCAATCTTTAAAAGCACCCTCTGTCTAAGACCTGGATGCCCAAAGCATCTATGTCTGATATTGAGATGCTCAACACATGACATATCATCCTAGGGTTTTTATAGTTTAATTTATTTAGCCCATAAAATTTAATAACACAATCATTATCATTACTCTTAAATATATAATAATCTAAATTTGATAATATGTTATTCATGCTTTTTTTATGCACCTCAAATTTAGAAATTGTGTTACATTGCGTAAGACAAAATTAAAATTAAACAATTTTCCTCCTATCTTGATAAGAGTGCCATCAAAAAAGCACCCTGAACTCAGAAAATTTCCTCTTACCAAAGTGCAAAAATAAAACATTGGTGAATCCCACAATGGGTACTAGCAAAATAAAAACAAATCATGGATACAAACAAAAATAAGACAAATGTTGTTTGTATAATCTTTCTTGCATGAGGCCCTGGTGTCCTTATTTGCATCTGACTTTTTATTAACTATTTACTGAATATTGTAAACACTATTCAGCTCACACCAAATGTCACATACACTCACCTTTAACAACATCTTTTCCTACTTGTAGTGCTTCCTCATTTAGGTTTAAGTCTACTAGTTAACCACATTCTCACCAACTAAATTAGTGGGTTGTACTGTATTAAAAAGACAGAAAGAAAGAAAGAAAGAAAGAAAACAAACCCACTGGAATTTGACCTGTTCAGGAATGTCCGGCACCATCATGACATCCTCTGGCTCCTTAACCTCTCCACCCCATGAACGCCACAACTACAAAGTGCTACTTTGATAACAGCAGTGCCTGAGGAGGATCAGACTGATCTAATGCTCGTGTCCCAGTTAACATGACTATAACAATAAAAACTAAACGGCAACAAATGAGCAACATCCCATTTTTGCTCCTCTAACCTTTAAGCACACTCAAAATGTGTTGTCAGATTGGAAGTACTTGCTGGAGGGTACACAGCATTATTATCTAATTTTGTTACTTTTACAAACAAATTTACTTTCTACTTATTGGTCAGGGGTCAAATGGCTTATGTGACCCCCATCGCGGCGCAATGTGCATCAAACTGAGCTGGCTCTTACCCAGATGGCCAAAAGGGGCAGCTGGCTTCCTCCAGCACACTTATAATATCAACTCCCTGACTACTTCTATGAAATGACACTGCTCTTTAGCCAAACAGAGAGCCATTAGTGTCGAAGTTCTACTCAGTAATAGTGATATGACGCAGAAACACACAGGAAGTAAGCAATGCTGGAAATAAAACACACATTTTGACATTTCTTGTAGAGCTACTCTGTAAATCATATTAAGGTGGTTAAACTTCTAAACGTAAGCTCCCCTGCTGCCTTCAAATGTGAATGTGTGAATAATTAGTTCAAAGACATCTTATGAGTTTGGGAAATTTAAAACTGAGTTAACAAAACTTGAGAAAAGTAGTTCAACAAACCTAAAACGTTACAGTAAGATTTGGTTTCTATTTACATCCTTTCAGTATGAAAATTCAGCTTTTCAATTGTCAAGAAATAACTTACAATTTGAGATTAGAATAGTTGGATTAACTTGAAATTAAAAAAACATATTTATAAGCAAAAAAATAAGAAATAAGAAAAGATAACTGGATTCCACTTAAATCCTATATGATGTTACAGTGGACCTTCTATTTTTCTTTTTCAAGATTGTTTTAGGAGCTTTTTAGTCTTTATTTGATAGGACAGTGTTAGTGTGAAGGGGGCGAGACAGAGAGGATGATATGCAGCAAGGGGCCGTTATACATGGGGTGCCCACTCTACCAGGTGAGCTACTCAGCGCCCTGAAGTGGACCTTCTGTATAGCTCAGTTTCAGTTACTGCATGAATAATACAAGCAAATATACAGTACATTTAATTCTTTATATCAGTGGATTCCAACCTGAGGTCAGAACTTTGACAAGGGGTAGCAAGATAAATTTTAGCAGCTGCAAGATTATTAACAGGATCAGAACGCAAAGAAAACATTAGAAAACATATTCCTGCTACAAAAAATAATTGTATTTATTCATAGATTACTCTAAATGTAGCTTTTCTCTTGTGAATTACCAGTAAATTTTACCACCTTATGTTTCTAAAAAAAAAAAAATTAGTTAAATCAGATTCTAATATTACAATAAAAGAAGGGGAAATCTGTTTTTGGTGAACCCGTCACAACCAGTGGAAACACGCAAAAAGTGATGATGGGACACGCATTTACACTGCATTGTTTCAAGGGACTACAAGCTACAAGGGTTGGGAATCCGGAAACCAGACACCTGCTGGCTCTGACATTATGCACACACATCAGAAACACTGACCACTGTTTTTTTTCCCAGTACTGCATCGATATAATAAGCAACACAATGACGGCAAATGTTACAATTGCTACTTTACCCTCCGAATATGCAGCTCCTCTACAGCCTCGAGCAGATGGGTTTTAAATTCCAACAACTGTAGTAAGATGGTGCCTCCACTTTCTGTTTGACAGAGAGTGCCAGACAGAGACAGCTCCTGCTCCAACACAGATCCTCCTACCTACAAACAAAAAAATGAATGTCTCTGATCAAGCTATTCAAACACTTAAAACCTAGTTTGGCAATTTTTAGTTACAAAATCAGGCTGTATGATGAGGCCTTTTTTATTGGTAGTAAGCAAAGAGTTTAACATCTTAAATGAGTTTGGCAGTATTGTTACTACAGGTATCTTACAGCTTTAATAAAACAATGTCAGGAAACATACAAAAATGATTCCATGTTTTGTTTCTGAGAACAAAACAGAGACCAATTCAAAAGGCTGATGAATATTCTTTGCTTTGTCCTCTACTGTCAGGAGTATTAACTTACAGTGGTGTGGGTGGGGAGTGTCCCGCAGTCAGCGCTGAGATCCATCGAGTTGTTTCAGGGCAGGCCAAGAGCCCACTGGGCCTCTGCTGCCTGTTAATCAAGAAAAAAAAAAAAGGTTAATAGAATTGGCTGTTTAATAAGCAGTCACACTCTGCTTTTCCACTCATATGCTCATAATTACTTCCTCATCTGCAATTTTTACTGCTAAATGATTTTATTAGAAATAATAGGCTAGCACATTAAAGCCTCATAATGTTTCTCAATCACTACAATCTAACCTAATGGCTTTGAAATGACCATTAGGGTTTTTTCTTTCTTTGTTTTACACCACTCCCATTGCAGTGAGAGGATAACACCTTGATAAGCCATCTAGGTTCAAATGAACCAGCCCATTGACACTAATAGGGGTCAGAGCAATAACACTGAATGGACAAATTGTGCTGTCAATGCTTTTTAAATTATCTAGGTTATTTAATTTGACCCACAGATGGTCCTCTGCAACTGTCTCTGTCCCCTCAACATAACCAAGAAACTGAGTGACACACACACTGCATACACGCAAACACACTTATGGGAAAATATGACTATTTAAGTGGGAGGTCTCCACTAGCCACTGATCCCTTAATAGAACAGACCTTTTTTCTCCCATTTAACCTGTGCTGGTATCAATCACGTTGGAGAATTAAATGATCCCTGCTAGAATTGGCTACTATCATAAAATGACAGTGTGACCCCAGGCTGAGGAGGGAGGGGATGTGCAAACGTGTGTTAGTGTGTCAAAGTGATAGCGTACGTGTGTCTTGTGTGCACACTGTGAATGTGTATGTGACTGGGAGTGAGGGAGTCGACCACAATGCCTTTATTTGCTTCTCCTGTGATTCAGTTGAGCAGGTATTAACCACCATCTCTAAGCCATGAAAAAGACAAATTAAAAGAACTGCCATCCATTAAATGGGAACATTTCTATCAAGCAACATGATGTCTGTATTATCTTTGGGTGAGTTATGTTAGTTACTGTTCTGTAATACACTAAGGAAAAGAAAGGTGAACCACAGCCCTGTGTCGGCAATATAAGTATTTACATTGCAGCTAAAAGCAATACAGTAACTGAACTACTGCAATACTAGTGTAAAGGGTTTTACAATAGGCATTTTTTACTTAAGACATTTTATTATGTCACGGTAGAGAAAGCACTGGTGTGAAAAAATAAAATGAAAGATGGCTGAATTCCATTTAGCTGCTTCAATTTCAGTGTCCTGGTATTGTGCATGCTGTCTCCCCGTCACACTGTCATGGCTTACTGGTACACTTGTACCTTAATGTTATTAGCAACACCTTCACTTTTTCCATTAAAGACAAGTAAAATGTCTACTGTGAAAAAGGCCTGTCATGCAGCACAATTGAGTCTTAATAAAAATAGGCTAACTTTTTCTTTTGAAGGAAGTATGGCTTTTGAAATTTGAGGCAAATATTTGGAAATGTAATCTTAAGCTGTCATATTATTTTATCAGTGTTTGAGAAATCCATTGTTCATTGAAATTCATCATGGTGCATCATTGACTCCTTTATCAGTGAGACAGTGAAACTGTCTGAGGTTACTCTTTAGATCCTGGGTCTTCAACAGGGGGTCTGTGACCCCTAGAGACCTCAGATTTACTGCAGTGGATGCTGTCTATTTTTTTTTTTTTAACTTTTAAAAAAATTACAGTACACAACATTGATGATAGCCTAACTGTTACTCATAAATGCTCGTGCAATCATGTGAGCTTGATATCACCTATCCATGATGACTAGGTCAACTAGTGAACAGTTATGTACTACTGAATCATATCGGCCAGTTGGCTATATTGTTATTCCAAGTACTTGTGACAGTGCAGAGGGTGAAGCTAACAGCATGTAGCCATGCTTCAGATGCTGCTGAATTACCAGCCACAAGCAAGCCCAAACTTAAAAATATTGAAACCTAAAATATTAAGAGAGTTATCTCAAGTGCAACTCAGTTTATCCAATATATATGTAGTTAGGGGTCCCTGAAAAATGTTGTTTCATAGTGCCAATTAGCAGATTTAGCTAATTTTATTACAAATACATTTGATATAGTGTTAGACTTTTCACTTTGACTTAATGTTTAATTAAATAAACTATAACTGAAATCAACGACACTTTAATTAGAATACATTTTCCTATTGTAACAGACTTAAAGCAAAACTTAAGCCTCAACCAAAAGCTAACAGAATGCTAACATTAGCTAACCTCAACAAAATGTTAGCTAGCATGAGCCTATACTTTGCTTAGAAAAAAGCAAAAACTGAGGTAATTTGTCCGTTATTCTTGAAAGGTATATTGTTTAAAAATATGTTTGTGTTTCTAGGAATTAAAATGTTAGTTGTTATAAGTGAATTAGTCAGGTAAAATTGTTGTTTGTTGATAGTGCTACATTACCTTTGACAGTTAGCCCAACAAGCTGGAAAGCTAGCCGCAGTGGTTTCCAACAGCGCCCTCTGCCTCCGGGCTAACGAAATGATGGCTGCCCCTGGGTGGACCTGGCAGACAGGACACTGAACATTGTTCAAAAATACAAAATAAGAGGTTGAAATAATCAGCGCCCAATAAAGATATAAATAAATCAAATTATCAGGCAAAAAAGGGGCAGCTTTCATGACAGCAGTGCTTTCCACATTTTTATAGTTGTGTCCTTTTTCTCGCACTGTGCAGCCCCAGCACACAGCTTTGCCACCATTTTAAATCATCTCTGTGGGTCATTTACACGATATAATTATACTTCATTTGTGCTCACATCCCTAACTGTCTCCGGCCATCTCCCATTCGTGTATATTCTGTATTCTAAGTATCTGCTTTAGCGTTTTGTACACACAATAGTAAGCCTATATAAAGATCAAGCAGCAGTTTGACTGCTGTGTCAGAGGTGACTTATACTCTGCTGCCATCTAGCGGTTGAATATTAAACTGCACATATAGTGAAGGAGCTTGGACCTGCTTTGTGTCACCGGTTGCTTTCTCCTGCTTGTCCAAACACCTAGCGTGTTATCGGCTGAAGAAGTGCTTCCTCAGCTGCTTTGGTAGACATGGCGTCGATTAAAGAAAGAGCTGCGGCGTTACACCTTGCAGAAAAATTATGTGTGCGCCCTCAAGGTGAGTTAATCAAGCAAGCATTTCAACGAGGTGTATCAACTTCTGCAGCTCATGGAGGCCTGACCATGTGTCTGGGTTTTTCTCAGGCTGGCCAACTATGATGATCTAAACGTACTAAAAAGTTGATGTGTTAAATCCTCACTGACAAACAATCGACCCCCAATTTACTGCTGCTGACTTCAGTTAGTTTGACAGTTTTCCTCAGTCAGGTCCTTCATATTCCTCCACTAGGCTTTCCTCCTCCATGCTTTGTCATCTCTTAGATTGTCTTATCCACCTTCCTATCCATTTATCTGTGCTCTAACCCTGCACAGGTCAGTTTGATTCCCTTTGATTTTCTCTGTGCCCTGTCTTAGCTCATGGAGTGACCAGTAAACCAGTCCAGTCTTCCTCCATGTGGAGTGGCCTCATCTCCCACCTCAGGTCCTCTGTGACAGTGAAGCGTCGACGAGTCCACCTCAAGTCTCATGGCGACTGTTTCCTCGGCTCAGAGGCTGTTGATGTGGTGGCAGAACACATTAGCTGTGTTTTTGAAGGTGTGTATGTGTGGGGCATTGGATTGTACACATGGTAGCATTCTATACTCTCACATTTTAAATCAATAATTTGGTGGATTTTCCAGTTGAGGGCTCCATTTGGCCCAAGCTGTTTTTCATTATATTTATGAACCAAAAGAATGTAAATGAACTGCCACTTTCCTCTCTCTGCTTGGTTGAATTTAAGGTGCCGATGTGTCACGGGACAAAGTGGTGTGTGTGTGCCAGGCTCTGTTGGACTGTAATGTGTTTGAGGCAGTGGGCACCAAAGTGTTTGGCAAAGACAAAAAGCAGGATCTGTTTCAAGACAGCAAGAGTGCTCTCTACAGGTTATACTCAACCACACATACACAAAGTTTTTTTGTTTTTTTTTGATGATCAAAATGTCCAACATGGTGCCTTTTTTACACACAGGTTTGTGGGTGAGAGTTTTCCCTCAGTTGACGAGTTAGAAAGAGGTGTGCTCGTGAAAGGGATCCAAACACTGTTCTGCAGTGCTCCTTCAGACAGGTACTAAGTCTCAGTCATTCAATTTGAATAGCATACATTACACACACAAAGTTACCAATTTATTTGTCACACCTACATTAAAAACATATACTATATGATGCAGACCAGTAAGTTGTATGACACATCCTTCACAAGGTGGTGTGGCAGTGAAATGACATTATTGTATCTGTCAGTTTCAGAGATGTATTTCCTCCTGTTTTGATGTATTTATAGTGAGACAGGGTTGAATAGAGAGGAGGAATACATTCTCAAGTTAAGGCCAGGGGTGTTACGTGCAACTGTTACTTAAAGGAACAGTTCGCCCCGAAATCAAAAATACATATTTTACCTCTTACCTGTCATGTCATTTATTAATTATACTGGAGAGAAGGCAGACATCTCTATGACTGATATCTCAAACACTCAGCACACCAAAGCAATCGAGACTGATAAACAGCACTACAGGTAACAGGAAAGAAAAAGATGTATTTTTGATTTTGGAGTGAACTGTCCTTTGAGGCATGTTAAGATGGGTGTACTGGCAAAGTGAGGTTATCCCAGACCAGTGTGACATTATGTGAATACTATATGTTTTGTGTTATGTTGTTAAACATATAGTCTGGGGCCCCATTTAAAATGACTTCTAAGAATCTCTTTCATATATACTGACAATTATGAGCTCAGTTTGAAGCAGATGACTGGTTAGGTTTGACACTTAATGTTAATAGTATTATGCATCACCCAACTTAGCTGGAACTTTGGGAAATATGAGTAAATTCTATCATGGTACACAGCATTTTATATCATAAAATGCTGTGTATAGTGGCATGCCATGATATAGTACATTTTCTGGAAAGTCTATTGATAAAACATTTAAGTTTAGCATTGCACCTTCCTCCTTGTCAAACCTGGCATCCACATTACCAGCAATGCAACTCGTATGACTAATGTAGCCAGCAGAGCCAGCAGCCAGTGTTGCCAGATCTCGTGAGACAAATAAGCAACCAGGCCTGTGAAAACAAGCCCAAAACAAGCGACTTTTTCTACGGAGCCCCCCTAGGTTCCGGTGAGAGAAAATTAAACTGTGTGCACGGTTTTACAATCCGTGGGGACGGATTTTAAACTGTGGGTACAGATTGTCAATTTACATCCGTGTGGACAGATAAGTAAACTGTGCGCAGTTTTGCAAAACTACCCACGGTACACAGTTTATTTATTTTTCTCCCCCCTGAGCTTCAGGACAATGACCACAAGAGGGAGTTAAACTACCTTTTAACATTATTTAACATTAGAAAACAGATGGGATATCAAATATAGGCTGATGTACCAAGTACTTTATATACACAGTAAACCTCTGATAATTAAAATTTGCACACACAAATAAATATCATCCTGAATTCACAAATTCTTTATTTATTATTTCTTTTTATGCACTCATCTAACTTTTTTCTTTTAGTTACAGGACTGACGTTTTCCTAACCAGAAAAAACACATTGCCCTGCTCTGCCTCTGATTGGCTAGTACTCGAAACACATTGCCCTGCTCTGCCTCTGATTGGCTAGTACTCGTTGCCATCAGGGTCAGAGCCAATTACAAGCAGGATGCGGGTGGGAAAAAACTCTGCTGTCTCCTGTGTGTATGGGGAAAGGGGAGGGACAGAGGGAACAGGCAAGACAAACTATCCTACGTTTAAATAACATATCAAAAATATCTGCTTGACAACTTATTATGGAGCTGGGAACAAGCCCAAATAAGCAACTACGCTTTAGAAACAAGCCCAAAAAAACCGCGACCCGCGACTACCAATATCTGTAAGCGACTTTACAGAAAAGCAAGCCCAAAGTTGCTTATAATAAGCGGACTTGGCAACACTGCCAGCAGCCTCGAGCACAGGCGAGGGGTAGGCTGCAGCAGTCTGATTACTCACTTCTTTCTGACTGCATGCTCTCGGATTTCTTTCATTTATAAAGGTTGTGAATGTTGTCTTTTTTATACAACTTTTTCAGTTATGGAGTAATGCTCCCCAAGACCTGTAAACACACTTTGATGTGTAAAATCAGTGGAGTTCCCCTTTAAAAATAAAATTTCAAGATAGGAATGTTTCCGTTTTCAAGTGAATGGAATACCTGACAAGTCAAAGTACTTCATCACACTGATGCACAAACCCTGTGCTCCAGTCCTATTTATTAACACAATGGTTTAATACAAGCACGCATATTAAAGGGAGAGCTGTCACTGTATAAATGATGTAACACAATCTCTTCAAGTAGTCTTCAAATCATCTCCCAGCAGGTGTCATCATATCACCTAACCCGCACTAGAATCCACAAAAGGCTTTTGACACGTCACCAGTGTGAGCTCTCAGCTGTCTCTGTTTTACATTCCAGGCAGGAGGAGCAGACGTGTCCCACTGGCTCACATGTTCAGACGTCCAGCCCTGTCAGATGTACTCAGACAAGCATAGAATCCAACCAACTGGACACTTCTGCCACTGCCGGTCTGTCACTGGAGCCTCTGGTGAACAGTGTGAGTCCCAGCAGAATGCAGACTCACACTGCTTTACCGCAATCACGTAAGACACTAATGTCAGCATTTGTGTATTTTATCCTGTTGTGCCACTTTAACACTGTTAAAGCATAATTTAATTCTCTCTTCATGTTACACATTTACTCGTGGTCACAGGGATTGTAGCCTCTCCCAGCATGCACTGGATGAGAGGTGAGAAAACATTGAGTAGGACGTCAGTGCGCCACAGAGAAAAAAAGAAAGAAATGACTAAACTCCTTTAAACAGACCATTTTAATGGTGGACACTTTGACAGAGACCCAGATATATTTAATAACATTAGTGATGGAGGCCCTGCTATTGTGCTTGCTGGCTAACTGGAACAGCTTACTGGGACTCTTAATTGAACTGTGCCATTTTTAATATTCGCAATTTCATCTGTGTTTTTCCTACAGTGACAAGTCAAAAGTATCTGCTGTTGAAAAGGTCTATTAGGTTACCATTGGAGTTGTATTTCGATTGTCATTGAATTTTAAGTGGCAGATCTGAGTTTGACCAAAATACACGTCATTATTTAGTTTTGGTGATGAGTGCCAGTCACTTTAAAAATGGAGCCTTATTGATTGACAGTCATCTTAATACAAAAAGTTTTTGACAGCAAATGACATTTAATATTTTATTTTTCCTTTGCATCATTTTACTCTGGGAAAGTGCTTCCCACATGACCTTACTAGTTATTCTCATCATTTCCCAGACATTACTCTTTTCCTCATTAACCCTTTTTAAACAGGAATTGTGCAAATTTGCAGGAAAGCCCAATCAGTCTTCTTGCAGCATTGGCAGTATAAAAACAAAATTGGGGAGTGCAGCAAAATGCCGCCTGCCTACTTTTGTTTATACAGAATGTGTCTTTTTCAGGGCAATGGGGGGCGTGAACAAGTAACAAATGAACCGGCGATATCCATGGTTGGAGTCATGATGTTTTGGGGTTGTCCATCCGTCCCATTCTTGTGAATGCGGTATCTCAAGAATGCCTAGAGGGAATTCGTAAAGTCTGGCACAAATGTCCACTTGGACTGAACTATGATTCGTTTTTTGTGGTCAAAGGTCAAGGTCACTGTGACCTCTTGTGTCTCATTCTCATGAATGCAATAAAGAGAACGCCTTGATGGATTTCTTCTTCAAATTTGGCACAAATGTCACTTGGACTCAAGGATGAAATAATGAAGTGATGATATTTTATATCCTACACGTCAGCTTCACTGTGACATTATAATGTTCTGCATAAAACACTTTTCTGGCCATTACTCAACGTCGTAACTTAGGAACAGAAGGGGAGACATTTGGTCAGATACTGACTTGGTGAAACTTATCATGGATGTCCACATTGAAACTATGCTGATTGTGTAGATCTTCTGTGCTGTGGGGGGGAAGATGTGTGTGAAGTATCCACAGACATGGATATAAACTGAGAAACTTGATTGGTACACAGAAGCATACAACTGTAGGGTGGTCAGTCTAGTTTTATCTTAAAAAAAAGCCTTTGTTTCCCCTGAAATAGAAAACGATACAACAGTTTAGTGTATTTTTTTTGCTTTGTCTTTCTCCCCTCCCCAGTGGTAGAGGAGGTTTGGCAGGAGCAGACTCTGCTCAGGCTGTTAAACCTGGTGGAGCTCCCCCTGCTGGAAGGGGTCCTTCAGTGCAGTCAGACCGCATCCTCTCCTCCTCCATTAAACCCACTGGCTCACAGTAACCCAGACCTGATATACAGCAGCAACCACCTGGACAGGAAGATCCTCAAGGCCTTCAGGGACTCTCAGTATGTTTTAAAAATAATTTGTTTCTTACTCAATATCTACTAGCGAAGAACCAGACATTCCAGTCTTTTTGCTAAGCAAAACTAACTGGCAGCCTATAATAACTTCATTTCTATAGACATGAGAGTGGTATCAATCTTCTCAAATCTAAATTTCCCAGATATACAGTGTATATTACCATATAGTGTCTTTACTTTAATGGACTGAAAATTGTCTTGTATTTCTCCTTATACCTCAGGGAGGATGTGTGGCTCTGTGCGGCTCTGGACTGTCTGGACTTCCTCCCTGATCAGCCAGTGGTGGCACTGAGCAGGGAGCTGCCTTTCCCACAAGATCAGGACAGCTGTCAGCAAGTGCCAGCTGGTGGCAGGTCACAAGATGGAGGCAAGTGCTTGGATGAAAATGTTCACAGAGGTGGCCAGATGGGGCCACTGAAATCTAACCTAAATCCATAACTGTATTTCTGGAATTTAATTATGACGTAGGCTAGTTGAAAACTATTTGGAGAGTTAAGGAATCTCATACTGCTGTACTTTGGCTTCTTGTTTTACAGTTAATGTTATGAATTATATGATGTGCATAGAAGAATACCAGTACAGTTAACATTTTGAGTACCACGATAACCCTGTTTTAATGTGTTATCTATACATGTTAGGCGATTCATTGCTCTTCAGATAGTCTGGTTGTCCTTTCTCTTAGAAAGACAAATATACAGCTTTATTTAGTGGGAACAAGCCTGCTCAAGTTTAGGGGAGACTCGTTGGTACCCATACAACCCATTTTCATTGTGAGAGTTCAAGGGACCCCTTTGAAAATGGCCATGCCAGTTGTTCAATCGCCAAAATTTAGCCTAATTTGGAGCGTTACTTAGCCCCCTAACAAGCTATGCTGACATGGTTGGTACCAACAGATGCCTTAGGTTGTCTAGCTACCTCAAAAATCAAGCGTGTCACAGCCTCTTAAAGACAGAAATGTCAGCCTCCATTTATTTTCCACCATGGGGGGCACAGCAATTTTACCAGGGTGGCCATGGCCCCCCTGGCCACCCCTTGGGAACACCACTGCTCAAGAACAAGGCAGTATCTGGTATTTGGCAAAGGCTAGTGCGACTACCCAATTATGTTTGGTGTTCCTCACTTTTAAAATACAACATGTATATGCCTTTACACTGTCTACTCATGCCAGCTATAAAGAAGCTTTACTTACGGTTAGATATTGTGTCAGGTTTGTGTTAAAAGCATGCAACTGCCATTGTTATCAATATAACAATATAATTGTCCGTTTCTGTATTTCTGGCTGTCTGTGTCTACCCCAGACAACAACAGTGATGAGCAGCCTGGTCTCTCCAACAGTGGTTTGGCCCAGTGTAAGCTACTGCTGTACAGGACCCTGGTTAAACACTACAGCCACACAGACAGACCTCCACTGCTGCCCCACCACATGACTGACATCTACACAGCCATCACCGACCTGCTGGGTAAGAACTAGGAGTATGACTCTCAAACTGTGGTTTCTCACAAGAAAAGCTGATTATATTATCTTATTCAGATTCACACTGCCCAGGGGTCCTAGCCTGTATCTCTACCCAAGTTGCCCAACTCCACTCAAATGTCAGTAATCCCAGTATCACAAACTTTGTGTGTCTCTTGCCTTCCCAGTGAATGCTAAATTGGGCACGGCTCTTGAGGCTCTGCAGTTGTGTCTGAAGCTGCTGCCTCCTGGCTGCAGAGATGAGCTGCGCAAGCTGCTTACATTTATGGCTCTGGCAGCTGACCCGCAGGGGATAAAACTGGACAAGGAGGTGAGAGATGGGCACTTAATCCTATGCTGGATAAAGCATTTTTAAAATGTTAAAGAAAATATTGTTGGAACATTGAAAGTCATCAGCAGGCACTGCTTCTCCACCTGTCAGACAGGTAAAAAAAAGAGGGCTTGTATGTGCAAAGTTTTTTTCTGTAATTTAACATTAATGATGTGCTGTTGAATGTGTAGATGGAGAACAGACAGGCGGTGAAGAAGTCTTTCTCCAGGGTGATTCTCCACAGCAGGGCTCTTTCAAAGGAGAAAGAGGACCTGATGGTGGTCTTCATGCTCTGCAACAGAAAGGAAATGTTTAAGGTAAGAGAATGTCAGAGAATACATTATACTACTTTCCTTGAGTAGTGAATGAAGAAGTGATTTTGTTCACCTAAGAGTCTTAAAACTTAAAATGCACGGTAATACCTCATGGCCATATGTCACCTTGTCTTCATCAGGGTGGTGATGCTCACATTCCAAAGTGGTATTCATCCAAAAGTTGTCGAGACATTTTACTCAAAGCCACAAGTAATTTTCATGGTAACACTAAAGAAGAAGAAAAATAATACCCAAAGTCATAATGATTCTTCCTCTGGGGACCACAATTGTCTAGACAGTGTTTCATAGCAGTTCATCCTGAAGTTTTGAGATCTGCGTCTGGACCAAAGAGTTAGACCAAGCGACAGCCCATTATTGCCATTCCTAAAGCCCCAGTGCTAGCATACCTAACCAAAGAACAGTCCAAATTTAAGCAGCAAAGGTCCTTGTATGCCGTGTATGGGTCAAACTCACTAGGTCATTTAATTTGTCTACTGTCCTTGTCTTAGTATAGAAGCACGGGAAGGTAATCGATTTATTCACTGAGGTGTGTCCGACTCCGCTATAGGTGGTGATATCACCCCTTTCAGGTTGTTAGTATTGGACCTTTTTCTGGTTGACCTATTACATCACAGACCAAAGAAATGAGTGTCGTCCAGCTGTTCCACCACTTTTTTGAAAGTTTTAAAAGTTTTATTTTAAAAGTCTGGTTTTAGTGGGACTAACACAATAAATCCATTTTCTCTAATGTCATGTGAACATACTGACTGGATCCTAAATGTCCCATAATGAGTGTCGTTTTTTTATCATGTTCTGTCTTTTGTTCACACCCACAATGTGCAAAAAAAGATCCCTGTCACAAATTTGTAGCACCACATTATACAACAGTAATGCCCATACCTTTCAGATAAAATAAAGACCAAACCTCAGGTGTTACCTCTTATGAAACCTAGGCTAGTAAAAAATCTGACGAACTCCTTCTCAAACAGCAAACAAGAGTCTGACCCTGACAATTTGTTTTCAAAATGTCAACCCAGGATTTACTTTGTTTGTTTGAGCTCTGACATTTATCAATGCTGTAACTCACTGTTGCGTAAACAAATTGCTCAAATCAAGTTGCAAAACACCGTTTCGAAAATGCTGTCACAGACATTTGTGTAAGGCATTCAGTGAAAGGAATAAGTGGGAACTTGAACAGAAATGACTGCCAGTTTGGTGTTATTCCAGCAACAAACCATTTTCTGCCATTAAATTATTTGCCACCAAGACTTTATTCTCTTTGCTCCAGATACCAGGGGCTCTGCACAAAGGAGTGAGTGACAAGCTGGCCAGCCTTGCACACGAGAAGCAGCCTGATGTGACTGGTAAATGACTGTTCATGAGTATTAATCTAACAGCAGTGTCCAACTCAAACACACTTTGATAATACAAAGATCATCACTCTGCTTTAAAAGTCAGAATAGATGGGTAAACATCTTACCATCTCACTGGGTTGGATCTGTTACTGTACAGCTGCAGATTTCACTGCAAGTCAGACATGGCATCCATTAAAAAATACTTTGCACCATAAGCTCTCATTCAAATCAACATGACAGCTTTATAACCTGGAGCAGCTCAGAGACAAACTAACAGTTCACATCTGTGAGGTTTTGGCTCCACTCAACCATCAGGTATTAAACAGATCGTTGTGGCCTTGTGTGTCCTCATCACATTAGAAACTAACTAAAACTAATAATATAATACATGTTGATTACTGTTAATACTGTTTTTCTGTTCTTTCCTTCAGGCTCTACGTTCTGTCAGCAGGTCCCCAGCAGGACTTTTGCCGACTCTACAAAGAAGACCACCAACCAGGAACTGTGGGCTCTGCTAAGGAGCATCCACCTGGACACCAAGGTCTCTGCTAAGGAGAGAAAACGCCTCCTCAGGCAGTTTTATCAAGCCCATCCAGAGATATTCAACCAGTACTTTGGTGAATCTGCTGTTAATGTGCTGTAGGTGTGTGAGCTAACTCACTTAAAATACATATTTGTGATGAACATTAAATCTTAGCGGAGGTTGTAAAGATTCCGCCAGCATGTGATTGCACTTGTATGTGTGTATTTGCTTTTATATTGTGCAGAATAAATAAACTTAACATATTCCTGACCGTGTTTTTTTCTTGAATATAAATTTAGAACTGAAGTAGGACAATCCTCTGATTAAGCTTGAACATGTATGTTTTTTGTGGGCGAGAGGATTAATGCAGAATAAATGGAACAGAAGTGAGGAGAGCTCATCTGTGAAAATGGTAGACTGTCCAAGTAAGTCCATTATGTGCTACAACAAAAAGGCGTCTTCTTGAGTATTCATATGTTCTCAGTCTGTAGACATGATGTGTATTGTCTATCCTGATGTGCCCAAACCCCATATTTGTGTATATTAATTAATTTGTGTAGCAAAAAAAATATAAATTACAATGGATTGATGGACTTCACTGGCTGTAGGTTACAGTGAAGCAAATAAAGTGTCTTCTTGCAGAAGTGTTGTTTCCATCGAATTCTCTTGGACTTCCTGTGGATTTTTGATGAATTCATGAAATTTTAAGTGCAATATTGCTAAAAGTTGGGTTATTTGATTAAATATGCAAACTTTAGTTACAACCACATTTAATTTGAATTGGACATTACCTTTAGATCTCCTCAACACAATTTCATAAAGATTCTTTTAGATATGATCCTTTGGAACTTGTTGGGCTCCTACGGCAGAGATGTAGACATGCACCACTTTAAAAACACACCTAAATTTGAAAGTGACTCATGAAACAAATTTCCAGAGGTGTGGACTCCAGTCACATGACTCAGACTCGAGTCACAAATTTTATGACTTTAGACTTGTCACCACAAAATCAAAAAAGATTTGCAACTCAACTTAGAATTTAACACCAATGATTCATGACTTCACTTGGACTTGAGCCTTTTGCAAATACTTGATCATTGCACTGGGGTCCCTGGGGTGGAGGGGCCCGTAGAGAGCAGGCCCTTGCAAGTGATTCAAATTGCCACCTTAGAAATATACTTGTGTTCAAAGATAAATAACTGAAAACACATTATCATTCATTTTAAAAAAAAAAGTGCCATTTGCCATATATATCCTCAAAAAGGCAAACCCATCTGTGCCAACTTTTTATTTAATAGTCAGTAGCTCTCTAAAATAAAATTATATGCTTTTTCTAAATAAGCTATAGAATCTATAAATATACTATGAAATCTATTCAACTAAATGATTACTTTCTTACTTTCTTTGATATTTTTGTCAGATATACAATGATAATTGCTGGGTAATGTGTATGTTGATGTCTCTGTTTTTGTTTTGTTTTTGTTTTTGTCAAGACAATACATGCATAATAGTGTGCACTGGGGCCTGTCATAACGTCCTTACGCCACTGAGTCCTCCACAGATCCACTTTGTGTGAACCAATTTAACAGCATCCAGCCAAGTTGCAGGAGAGAAACATGAAGAATTTATGTTGAATTACTGAGTGCAATTTGGAAAAAAAATGATACCAAAAATATTTTGTTAGAGAACAAAAACTACTTGATGGCCAGCAAAGCCAGAATTGCAGAATTCAAAATGTGCAGGTCAAGGATTCGAGACGTAACAACTAAATACAAAAATGAGCAATTACAAACTTTGAAAAGCATTCATGATGTTTGTAAATGTATTACTCTGATGTTAAAATGGCATTACATCTAGTGCAGAGTGCATAATGACTTGTTTAGGACGTGAAACTCAGAGTTTAGGACTTGGGAGTTGACTTGGGACTTGTCAGTTTTGATGTGGGACATAAGTGCATAACCTTAAGACTTGTGTCTTTCAACAAATAACTTGGTCCTACCTCTGGTTTAAGTAGTTTTTATCAGCTCGGTCAAGACATTCTTGCCAAATTAGGTGTCTTTTGAATCCTAAATCAGAGCTCATTCATTGCGTGTGTGTGTGTGTGTGTGTGTGTGTGTGTGTGTGTGTTTGTATCTGTGTGTGCGGGAGTGGGCTCGACTTCTACGTCATGTTGGCCCCACCCAATACCGGAAGAGTCGCTCGGTTAGCGGCGCCCCGTCAGAGGAAGGCTGCGACGTTAGTAAGCTCGAGCTTCCCAGGATGAAACAAAGCCTTCCTCGTGTTGAAGACGGTGTCTGGCTGTGGTGAAGTTGTGAATAAACCTGTGATAGTGATAATTCCGCTATGGCCAGGTTATGAAGGCGTAGCTGTGTGTTAAGGCTTTGTTGTTGTTGTTGTTGTTGACAGAGAGACCAAAGCTAACGGCACATAAGTTGAGCTTCCCAGCTAACCCGTGTCTTTCCTCGGAGCTGCCGGCTACAAGGTTAGTAACGTTACCGCAGACAGGACAGTGATGACAGCCACAGTAGCATGAGGCTTTGTTGTGTTTACCTCTGTCTCTTCACCTCCTCAATCAGCTTAGCATCGCACTGGCACACTGACTCCTCCTCCCCTCCCCTCCTCTCCTAGTCTAGGTGATGTCATCATCTGTAGATCACAACAACAAACCTGCATGTCTCCTCTTCAGCTCCCTCAGTTTGGACTGTACATGAAACCCCATCACACTGCAGATGCCCTTTATTGATTTAACAATGCTGCATGTCTTGCTAGAGTAATCACTAACTTAACTATTACAGTACATATGACACAAATGTCACACACATATACTGTGATCATTTCACTCGCATTCAGCATTTTACAGAGTGCAACTTTAAACTTTATCTGTTGTCTTGCAGACCTTAGCATGCCAAAGGAGGCAGACCACCATGAGGGTGGAGGAGAAAAGGAGTCAAAGGAGGAGAGGACGCAGGATGCTCCTGAGGAGGCGGTAAGGAAGAGGGTCCGGGCGAATACTCCGAGCCCACACAGGGGGAACACTCCTCAAGGTGAGCAGCAGGTAGATTTCAGAGGGGAACTCCAGCTACACACAGAGCAACAAACCCAAATACAGACAGGGATAATGTGTGTCTAATGCTACACAAGTTTCAACGAATAGAGGAAAAACACTCTAACAGAAAGTCATATCAGATCAAGAAATTAAATATTTGCTCGTAAAGATATTGTCAAGGTGCCAAGCATCCTGGATAAACACTAGAATTTATGTAGGACAGCTGTGGTCCAGGACGTCCAACCTGCTGTTGCAAGTGGCCTCAGTGTATTTAGACCTGGACGTGCGGTGCAAAGCTTTCCAGTTCTTGGCTCCAGTTTGGATCCATCTGCTCCCTATCACATACTGTGACTTCCCAGCTCAGTTCCTCAGTTTCGTCAGATCTTTATCAGTAGAAACATGTAGGCTTAGATGGGATCACAAACAAGCCTTCTTTTGTATGGAGGGGAACAAACATTCATGATCTTGTGAGGGAAAATACCAGCCTCACAAGCACAGTGCTTCAGGGGTTGGAAAATAATCCTGTCTGTACTCTGGAACAAAATGGCTTTATCTTGATTTCTGTCTTGTCATCACCTCGGCATGTTCAACTCTAACCTGAAAGCTGTTAAGGATAGGTGTGGTATGGCAAAATGTACAACTACCATAATGCTATCAGCAAAGCAGTTTGCAGTGTCTGTGATGCTGCTACATTTCACTACACGTGTAAAAATGCAGATTTTGTGATCTCACACATCTGTGGTGTGTAGCTGACTCTCACATATTCACTGTCACTAAATGGCTTTTTTTCACAGTAAAGTGATTATGTGGCTCAATAGCATAATTTCTAGCAGTTGCCATGGTTTTGAGAGTGGTCGCTTGATTGTTATACCTAGACACATCACAGTTAATGGTCTTAAGACAGGATGTTTGGCATGTACTGTAGTATGTTGGGCAGACAAACCACATACAGTACACAGCACACCCTCTGAAAAGAGAATCCTTGTCCACAAGGTCTGGTATCAGCTTTGGCTCTCCTAGGCTAAGTTGATGTATGAGCAGTTTTAACAAATTATACAAAAACTTATAATTGCATTTTTCACTTGCCCCACAATTTAATTGCAAAAAACATTGTAAGCTGCATTATAATTTAAGTGCCAATGACAGCCAAGACCAGAGGTATTACGTTTTCTAGTTGTCCATCCATCCATCCGATTCTCATAAACACAATTTCTCATGAATGCCAGGAGGGAATTTCTTCAAATTTGGCTCAAACATCCACTTGGACCGAAGAGTCCAAGAGTAAGAATGAGCTGATTAGATTTTGTTGGTCAAAGCTAAGGCTGCAGGATATGCAAAAAAACCACAAAGAAATAAAAATGAGTTAGCTGGGATCTGTACCAAACAAGCATGTTCCCTCACATCTAGAATACGATTTTAAGGCAAGCGCATCTTTGTAGCACCACAGTACTTTATTTATAATGGTATGTTGTGACACATTTTACCTTTATCAAAAAATTGCAGCTCCTTCGATTTGGATATTGCAGTTTTGATCATATTTTGATTAACTGTGCAGCCATAGTCAAAGGTCACTGTGATCACTGTGTTTTTGGCCATAATTTAAGAATTCATATGCTAATTATGACAAAATTTCACACAAATGTTTAATAGGACAACATGATGACATTTTATATCTCAAAAGGCCAAGGTGTTCTGCGCTTTTCTGGCCATTATTCAGTGTTATAACTCAGGAACAGAAGGGGAGACATTTTGTTAGATACTAAATTGGTGATAGTAATCTCGGGTGTTCATCCTGAAACTTGAGTGATTGTACTGATTGTCTCTGCTGCCGGGTTGAAACGTGTGAGAGGCACATCCCCATTTCACGGAAAATTTCACCTAGTCCTTCAAAGTCTTCACTGCATATATTATATGGGTTTGGACACACATGAATGTAAACTGCAGCTTGACTGGTTGGCAGTGGCATATAACCACAAGGCGATAATTCAAGTTTAGAAACGCTGCCATAAAATCAGGCATTTAAGACCGCAACGAAAACCTGGAGGGACTGGTTGTGGCCATGGTTGCACATCTGCCATAGGTCGCTTACTCCTGGAGCACAGCTTATCAGTGTTACATGATCTGATAGTTCCTGCTGTGATGTTTTTGCAGATTTTGCATTTGCATAGCATTACACTTAGCAGATAAAGACATGACACTGTGAGTGGGAATTTGTGACTTGTGTTCATGCTCGTTTTAAATTGGATTATCCTTGAGGCACAAGAAATAGAAACTTTGCTTCAAGGCAGGTATGCTGAGCAGAGTGCTTTGTGGATACACTGACAGCACAATCACTTGAAGGGATTAACACATCTTGTAGTTGGTGCGTGCCTGCTTTCATGACAGTCACACTAAATCCACTTGGAAGTAAGAGATAACGCACTCTGTTTACAAATGAGTCCATATGCGCTTTTTTGGCAGTGAAAAATCTATCTTTTTTTCCTCATCGCAACAATATGAAAGTTCAGGTTTCTAGCTTTCGGAGGAAAGTACTCTCTGATGTGTAAATCTGTTGGAACAAATCATTTAAAGATGGATTTCCCTCACAGCCAGCCCCCCCAGGTTTGTCTCTGTGGAGGAGCTGATGGAGACAGCCAAAGGAGTCACCAACATGGCTCTGGCTCATGAAATCATGGTCAACCATGCTTTTCAAGTCAAACCTGCGGAGCTTCCTGAAGGGAGGTGAGTGTTTAATCGTATACAGTGACTGTCCTTTTGATTCTTTGTCTTTGCCTGAGCTCTTTCCTGCTGTAAAAGTAACTGTCCCTCCTGTGCCCGTGTACAGTTTGGAGCGCAGAGTTAAGGAGATTGTGCACAAAGCATTCTGGGATTGTTTGGAAGCTCAGTTGAAGGAGGATCCGCCAACTTATGGTCATTCCATCAAACTGCTGGCTGAGATTAAAGAGGTGAGGCAGAAGTTATTCAGGAAAACTCTGCATATGTGAGGTCTTATTTTAGCTGCCACCTTTTCTCTACAGATATGATCCCGCAGTTGTTTGTATTTTGAGAAGGTCATGGCTTCACACCTTCCCCACCAAACAACTATATCTATCCCTTCATCCTTTAATCCTTCACATACGTCTTTCCATCTTGCCTTGCCTTCAATCGTCCTCCATTTCCCTGCTCACCCAGACACTGCTGTCTTTCTTGCTGCCGGGCCACGGCCGTCTGCGCTCCCGTATTGAGGAAGTTCTGGATCTGCCTCTAATCCAGCAGCAGGCGGAGAACGGTGCACTCGACATCAATCAGCTGTCCCAGTTCATTGTAGGGATGATGGGCTCGCTGTGCGCCCCCTGCAGAGATGAGGATATCAATAAGCTAAAGGAGATCACCGATATTGTGCCTCTGCTCAAGTAAGCCAAGAGACAAGACCATTAATAGTTCTGCGTGCTCCAAGCCTTAGTTTATTTTTAGATTGTGTAATTTAATTCCAGTCCATTACAGAGCAGAAGTCAGCTTGTTCTGGAGTGACGTTATCATAGCAGGTCCCCAAATGTAGTTGGACCTGGAATGTCAAACCTCCACAGGACAGGATAGAATTTCATGACATTTAATTCTCTGTTTCTGTCACTGTCTTCCTCTCTTGTCCTTCCTCCTAGGGCAATATTTTCTGTGCTGGACCTGATGAAGGTGGACATGGCGAACTTTGCCCTGACCAGCATCAGGCCTCATCTGATGCAACAATCGGTTGAGTACGAGAGGAGCAAGTTCCAGGAGTTTCTGGAGAAACAACCCAGTAAGGCATCGCTCTTCCATTAAAGGGATAGTACGGCTTTTTTGAAGTGGGACTGTATTCATAGTCAGTGTATTACATACAGTAGATGCGGTTTGCACGCCCCCAGTTTGGAGAAGCAGCAGCAATACCAACAGAAAAGCTAGTCAATGTAGTGTGGACATAGGGGTAGCAGCAAAACATATAGAAATAATAAACAACACAAAGGCTTGCCAAAATTCTCCATCATTACATATATGTAAATTTTGATTTGATTATAAACAGTTTATTCAGGTGCCTACGTTTTTCACCATGAATACTGTAGGGTTTGATTAGCTCAGTATTAGCAAAAAGTGACGTTAATAAGAATCATTAAACATAACCACTTTAATTATTCGTCCAGCGATATAATTTCATAGTCAGACTAATAAAACCACACCTCTTGTTGATCAGACAAAAATGTTTAACGCACTTTGGGGAAATTATTAATTATCAATTGTCAATTCAAATAGAGCTCAAGTAGCCAGAATCTTTGCACCCGTAAAGTGACTGAATGAAATCCTACAAAAAACCAAGATGATGACTTTATAGACAAACATTTATTCTAACTACTGACACAGAAGACCAAGATGCAATACAACTAACAACAAACAAGACAATGAGTAAATGCAACTATGAGTGGAATGAAATGAATACAGCGATGCATAATGAATGAATGAACGAATGACCAGAGTGAACCAGATGAAGCAGTGAGCAATGGTAAGATAATTAGCAGAGGAAACTTTGACATGGACCTGTGAAAAGCACCATTCAACAGCTTAGAGGCATGGGAAGCCAGAAGGGAAACATCTGAAAACTTCGGGGAGATCCTAGTTTTATCTAATGCTCCCTACCATACTTAAACTACGCATCAAACCCCAGCAAAGGAAAATGATGTTGTTTCACCTGAGTTGTAGCAGACCAGAAAGAAGATGCTCTGGAGGGGGAAGAGGAAAAGGCAGCGTTGCTCCTTGGTGTGAACCGCTCTTGGTGCTGTCCCACGGGGCAGCCCGCTCAGCTGGTCCCTCTCTTCTCCTCAGTCGAACTCCTGGAGCCTTTGGGCGCTTTTGGGCGTTCCTGAGCCCACATGGCAACTTTGGCTCGGATGATCTTGGCCCTCCATGTCGGTCATCTTCACACACCCAGTGTGGGCATGCAGGAGTCTGCCTTTCTTCAGTCCTGACCTTGTTGGTCCAGGATGCAGGAGTTAGGCACACCGTGTGGCATAAAGTTCTTTCTGTTGGGTTTCAGCATGTTCAGTTCTGCCCAGGATGTCATGGAATTGCCCAGCGGGTCACGCTGGATGGAGCCCAGCATGGCCCGCCGGCTTCTCAAAAGTTCTTCTTCAAGTTCTTTGTTCCTTTCTCTCTCTCTAACCTCACTCTCTTATAGTTGTTCCAAGGGGTTGAGACTGGCAGGCAGGCTCCGGCCTCTGTGCTGTGATTGGCCTTGCCAGCTGTCTTCTCAGGCTGATGTCCAGTAGGAGCAGTTCACTGTCACTGGCGGGACATTTCACTCCTCCCCTCCTGTACGTTTGCTTAGTTTAAAGTTTAATTTACTTTAATTGCTTCCTAGATGGTTAATGAAGCTTGGAACATTTCTAATGTTTCCATATTTACCAACGAGGCACTGTCTGCTATTGAATGGTACCAAACACACATTGTCTGCAGCAGGATATTACCAACTTATAAATAAGTGGTCAACAGACACTACTAATTCAGATTTAAATGTTATACATGGTGATCCTGTTATAACATCATATATATATGTACGTGTATGTATATGCACTGAAATAGAAAGAAAGGTGAAACATAAAATTACAATCGAAACGTGTTGGTTCCTGGAATCCACATGTCTGTCTTTCCTCTTAAAAGACAACTGCAGGGAAAGGTGTTATCACATTAACATACAGTACACACAGTCGTCTGCACCATAGAGGACCTGGTGCAGAGTCTTCCTCTTCTCCCTGCATGACACCAACGTGTTAAATAATAAAGTTACATTTGAAACACCTTTCAGACCATGTGGCTGAGTCTGTCTCTGAAGTGACCCAGTGGTTGGTCACCGATTCGTCTTTGATGTCAGGAAGCTGAGTGAAAGTCCATTGGTGTGAATCCAGAATAAACAGGCTTGATCACCCTACAGTGCTTTACAATAAAGATGCAATTTCCCTGTCGGAAAATGCTGTCTGTGTGTAAGGTAAAGCATTTACATTATTCAGAATCCAGCATACACATGAACTGATATTGATATTTATAGATGGGGCTTTTTTTATGTGGCTAAAATACATTTTGTTGCTGACCCCATTTACAGCAGTACATTGCTTAGTTTCTGTGTTGGTACTCCCACCTGCTTCTCCAAACTGGGGGCCTGCTGTCTGACATCTACTGTATGCAGTACACTGACTAAGGATAAGTACCTCATACAGCCCCACTCCAAAAGATGCTAACTATTTCTTTTAAATTATATATATTATATTCATGTGAAAATACTCCATATTGGACTGGCATATATAGGTATATCTGAACCTACATGCTGCTTCAGTTCAGCTGCTTTGACTTGTTTTGGTGCTTGCATCTGTAAACTACAACTTTGTCCCAGTTCTCCTTCTTTGTAGCATTGCAGTGATGCAGCAGCTAGCCAATTATGGCCCACCCTGAAACAAAATGGGGTGTTGTTTATGAAATTCTTTGATTTGCCACAGAGTTTGCACATTGGGTAAAGCAAAGTAAGGACATTCATAATAATAACTATGACTTGCTCTAGCTACTTTTGCTTCTCTCTCCTCTGCTTAAGCATCATACAGCATCTCTGCTGACGTGCCTGACATACTACATGAAATGAAGTACAGTACAATCTCATTTACATATATAAAACAAGCAGAAACAGAAGTATCTGCAGTTGACTTTTGTGCAGAAATGATGGAGCGTCCTACTTGAAGAAGTTGCTATTCATTTGCCCCACATGATCTGTTCTTTAGATGCCTTAGACTACACTGAGAAGTGGCTTGAGGACACAGTGAGATGCCTGAGAGAGGCCGGAGGGGATGGTTCCAGTGCTGCCTCCTCTGACCCTCTCTCACTCCTCCCCGTTAATGTCCATAATCACGCCTATCTACGCCTGCTGAGGTGGGACCATGCCTCAGATCCCTTCCCAGAGGTAAACACAATGAATCCAGAAGCCTGTCATTGTGTCGTCCTGTTAATTATCTTTTTTAATGCATTCTGTGATGTTTTTTAATATTTCATCTTTTGTGTTTAAACTGTGTTCCTCTTCTTCTCGTCTCTACAGACAGTGTTGATGGATCAGGTTCGGTTCCAGGAGATGCAACAGGAGGCCGAGCAATTAGTTCTTCTCTCCTCTGTGCTCCTCATCATCTACACTACCACTGGAGAGGCTATCTCAGGCCTGCCAGGGCTGATGGAGACTCTGAAAAACACTGTCAACGTCATGCTTGCAGACATGCACATACCGTGAGTACCAGTGCTTTGATTCTCACACCTATGTTTAGTAAAGCTACATTGTTTTGATTGTACATTGATGTTGGTGAGGACTAGATTTATCTTTATGTTTCAGACATTGCTGAATTTATTTTGGTAAAACAAAGGGCTTTCTTCAACTAAGATACCACATGAGGTTGGGTGCTGCATGCTACTCTTGTACCTTCTCTGTGCCAAAGTTCAAAGGCACTTACGCTGGGTAGCATTTAAAGTCACTAAGTAACCAAAACCAGCACCATATCAAAGCCTACTCACCAGAAATCCTGAGTTCCAGGCGTTGTTGTTTTAAAGGTCTAGTGTGTAGGATTTAGTGACATCAAGCAGTGGGGTTAGAACGAAAACTTTCCCTGTGTGCCAAGCGTGTTTGAGAACTACAGTGGCCGACGTGAAAATGCAAATGGCCTTATAAACAGCAGCGGCCTCTTGTGTGACATACAACATACATGTCAGCAGTGCTTAATAACAATAACAACTAACAATCATATAACAACGCAGTAACAATCAGTTACTGTCCCTGTTATATGGGGGTTGATCTCCTCTGCTTGGAGGGCAAGGAGCTCCTAGAACTCCTTGTTTTCCCAATTTGAAGATATTTTTGGCAGCTGTTCTTCTTCTTTGAGTTAGATGCTAACTGGTATCAGCTGCTTTTTAAATCTTCCGGGTATGAGTCGCACATATCACATTATCAAAACGTCACACCAATCCAAACCCATCCTGTCCCGTCCATGGTTTACACAGATGTCAATTCAACACTGTCACTACCTCAGCTGTTGCCTTAAAGTTGAGACAACTCTGTTTCCCATTCCTCAGTCATACCTTTTAGAAAGAACGGCAAAGTCGAATACTTTCCAAATTCCTGTCTTGAACAGGCAGTGTAAAAGGGGCTACTGTTGTGTTTGCAGCCTGTTCTACTCCATTAACTGACCAAAAAAAGAGAAAAATCAGTGAATGCAGCCTTTAGTTTGTGCCAGTTTTACAAGTTGTGTTGCTATGCTTAAATTCTTCCTCATTGCCTGTCCGAAGGTCTTTTAGTGCACAGGAGGCCTTAGCGACCCTTGGAGAGAAACTGTGTGTTGAGCTGAGTCAGTGTCTAAGCCAACACGGCTACTCTCCATTCTCAGCTGACCGAAAGAGCACTCTGAAGGGACAAATATCAGCAACCATCCAGCCAGACAACACAGTCCGCAAGCTGATGGGTAAGAAGGGTGACATGTATGATGACTCTCAGGGGTCTGTGCACAGCCAATAATTCGTGGTTGACTGTGTGATTTATGTGAACATTTATTTGGCATTGACTGAGATCTCCTCTCTTTTCCCTTCCCTCCAGAGTCTCGGGTTCAGAACTACCTCCTGGCTTCCCTGGAGTCCAGTCAACATAAGACCCCTCCTCCTCTCCCAGGAGGCCTGGCTCCGGTCAGCAGGGAGCTGAAGGAGCTCGCTGTTCGCTTCAGTCGGCTCGTCAACTTCAACAAGCTGGTCTTCTCCCCGTTCTACCAGAAGATTCTTCATAAAATAGTGTCAGCAGGGGAGAGTCCCGGCACAGACACGTAAACACTGACATGGCAAGTAAGAGTGACGTGGAGAGTGGTCTGTAGTTTTGCAATTTCCTCTCACTAGTAACGGTTAAGATTTAGAGAAACGAGTTGAGGAAGCTGATCTGTATTCAGCGGGTAAAGCCAGCCCCCTAGAGTGTGCACCACAAACCACCATAATCTAAAAATGCTGGCTGCCATCTCAGTTTCATTAACTCACAGTGTTGCTTCTTTGATAAAATCTCAGGCCTCATAACCATCCAGCCATCTTGCATTAAGTTGTTTTCAGTATTACTAGCAGGGCTGGGTATCATTAAAATAGCATGATATCCAAGTCAATACAATACCCGTGTTTTAGAACCAGTACTAAACTATACTTAGTGTTCAGGTAACTATACTGTGCAGAGTAGAAACACATTTCTTTCTGCAAAAAACAAAAAACAAACAAAAAAAAAGGGTCATGTACAGTTTAAAAGTAACAAAATATGAATTCTAAAAAATCTAATTAACGTTTAAGTCAGCAAGACAAAGGATCAAAGCCTTTATCAGGATATTAGTCGTCATTGGCCAACGGTTCTCAGTGTGATTCATCTTCAGTCCTTTATTAATGTTCTTAACCTAGACCCATGGCAGTTGTGTCTTTAAGGGAGCTCAAGAGGTGTGTCAACCTGTCAGGAGTTGCAGGGAGATAGCGTTCAGGCAGAGACATGCGGGCACATTCCATGCAAGGAGAGAAGCCTGAGGAACACTTGATGACAATAAGATTATTAAGAGAAAGTTGCACATTAATACGCTTATTTGTTTACTCAATGATAGAAAAGGAGTCCCTAAAGGCAAAAGGTTGGAAGCCACTGGCCTAGAAAACTCACCGAGTTTGCAAGAAGGGAATAATCCTATATCCCAAAAAATGTGCAACTATTCTTTTAAAAGATACCATTTTGACAGAAACATTAGTAAATAATTAGATTTTACAGTAATCCACTTAAACTGAAGTAATGGAAAAACAAGCTTATATAGCATATAAGACATAGCATATAACCTAGATTATCAGGTTTTCCTTGAACAAATCTCCTTGAGCAGAATGTGCCTCACTAGTATCTGCTGACAACTCTTACCAGGTAAAACCCCTCTTGGGCTGTGCTACAGTAAATACTGGCAGAGCTGGGAGTTATTTCCTAATTTAAGACATTGATAAATTGGGACAAATTACTCCGAAGACAGTAGCGCAAAATATGCATCGGTCATAGAATTTTTGGCGGAGCGTTTTTCCATATTCAGTAACAGCTTTAGGGTCGTGACAGTTTTCAAACTCTGCTAGTGACACATCCAGCTCACCCAAGTAAAAGAGAATGAACTAGACAACAGCTGACTGCATGCTGTCTTTGACACCACAACTGTAAAATATACAGTGGATACAAAGACTTGTCACACCTTTACATCTTTTCTTGAAATCAAATCATTCTTGTTTGGTTTATCAGATTTACTTGGATGAGTACAATTATTTGGGTATGCATTTCTTCCAGTGTATTAAACATGAAATCATATGTTAGATTTGTAATTGTGCACATGGACCAGTAGATGCTCAGAGGAAGCATCTTCACCAAGTCTGTTTGGAGTCTCTACCAGCCTAAATTAAAACTGGAAGAGAATGTTTTGAACACAGCTTGTTTATCGAAATGCATCGCCTCTGAACCTCTGTACTGGCTCATAAGGAATTAAAAGATCTGAAAAGAAGCAGTGGGCTACACCATACTACGGAGCCCCTGGTTTTTGTATCCACTATATGTGCACAGAGACAGTTCTTCTTCCAAGATATTTGACAGTATATTAGATACAAGGGAAAAGACCAGGATAAATCGATGTGTATTCAAGGAAAGCCAGACTGGTGTTATGGACCAACATGAACTGTTGCTGTCTTTAATTGTTACTTGGTTTTTGATATATGTTCACTTATTTATAACATTGCTGACGGTTTATAAGATGATAAGAATATTTAGTTTTGACAAACACTTTGCTTTGGTTAATGGTTTACACACTTGAGGTGGTTACCACAGAATACCTATTGTAGTTGTAATGTTTCTTCTCTCCTCCAAGCAGAATGACATTGCCTATTCCCCAAATGACTGACACATGTTCATTGACTGGTCCCATCAATTACACTGATATTTGTCTTTGAATGTTCATCCAACATGCCAATAAAGCATTGTTTGTCCCACACGGCTGAGTTTTAGCTTTGATTTGAGGGATCTAATGGTTCTTTGGCCTGAGTGACTTCAGAGAGCCAGGTGAAACTGGGTAATGCAGTTCTACATTAAATGCAGTTTACATTAATGACCTTCTATAGGTTTATAAGGTGACATTCACTTCTTTCAGTGGGCTTCTTCTCCACAACTATACGAATATTGTGTGAAAACAATGGAGGACCCATCAGTATCTTCACCAAACTGCTTGCATGTAGTTTACATATATGACACTAGGTGGAGCCAGAACTCCAATTAACCTTATGAACAGTTTATCATGAATACACTAGATTCTAGTATATTCTAGTATCTTTCCTAGTAACTAGAAGCAGAATAATTGCATAGCAGGCGCTAATGAGCAACAAGTGAATTGTTACTTTCACTCCACAAGGGCATATTTCTAAATTACTCACTTGATGATGACCCATTGACTGTAAAAGGCCGAGTTCCCATTTCACTGGAATTGTACTATGTATAGTTTCCATGCGACAAATAAATGATGATTGATAAGTGCAACGTGATGAGACAGGGTGAATCAAACATCCTAAGAGTTTGCTGTCCCCTGGGAGCTAGATAATTTATTTTGAAAGAGGTAAAGTATTACATTTGATTATGGTCTGTTGTATTGCTCACATGTACAGTCCTGAATAACAATGAATTTGCTTGAGTCTGTGATGTCAAAAAAGAAAAACATTCATTCAGTTTTTATCTGTGTTTGTGTGTGTGCTGGGGCAGGACGTCTTTGAGCTTTGTGCCCAGCTGACTGTGGCAACTCTCTCTTCGAAGGTGCGAGTTTAGGAGGTGTGTGTGTGTGTGTGTGTGTGTGTGGTTTAATGATCTTTTGTGCAACTCAATTAAAATGCAAAGCTGGCCCAGTTCAGCTTTGCATTCCTGGATGGTGCGTGTGTGTCTTACTCCAACAAACAATGCTCTTGCACGTTTTTCTGATTCAATGAGACGTTTGTCCACACTTGTTAAATTCTGTTTAGCAGTGGGGCCCTGTGCTTTACGAGTATTTGACAGCATAATATGATTTAATTATGGGTGGCAGTGTTGTAAGCCACATGAGAGTATGAAGTTCTACTTTACTGAGCAGTGGTGAAAGGCCCTCTCTGCATTTGACCCAGTCAGTGGGCAGTTACGTGGCAAGACCCAAATACCAACTGCAGTTAGGCCAGTGTCTGATGTAAGGGCAATTACAGGACTATCTCTACCTAACATGCCCGCCTTTCTAGTTTTGTAGACTTCATAATTTAGTAGTGCTTTTTCACAGGTGACATTTTGACATGTCACAGTAAAAGTACAGAAAATGATATTAGTAATAGTGACACAGTCAAAATGTCTGTTGTGAAAAAGTCCTGCAAGACCCTTCCCTTACATTCTCGACACATTTCATTGAATGGTTTGACATTACCGATCCTATACCCTCAGTAAATAACACTTAAACTAAGTGTATACGAATTATCGTTGTTTCTCTCAAACTCAAATTTGCTGTATTGGCATGACTATTGCCAATGTTCCCATGACAGTCAACACAACAGGCTGCATATGTCATGTTTACCACATCAACAGAGCAGTAGTGCCCCAAGATTTTTTTCAGAGGGGTGGCCTGATGGGGCCACTGAAAATTTTGGGGTGGCACACCAAAACCAAAAGCAATAACTGAATGTTAGGCTGGTTAAAAAACTATGTAAACATGGAGTGTTAAGGAATCAAAGACAGATATACTTTGGTTTCTTATTTTACACTTAAAATTACTAATTATCTGATGTGCACAGACAGTTAACATTTTGAGTCACACAACAATCCGGTTTTAATGTGTTGTGTATCTATATATTTTTGGTGGTTCATGGTTCTTTAGATACACTGGTTGTCCTTTTCCTTAAAAAGACCAGAACATTTACTGGGAACAAGCCCTCTCAAGTTTAGGGGAGGGGGGCACCACTGCTCAAGAGCAAGAAAAGTATCTGGTATCTCACAAAGGCTAGTGTCACTACCTGATTGTGTTTGGTGTCCACATTACTAAAAGATGATGTGAAAATATAATATGTATTTGCTGTTATACTGTCTACTCATGTTAGCTCTGAATAAGCTTCTGTCATGGTTTAATACTGTGTGTCAGGTTTGTGTTGAAAGCATGCAACTGTGGGAACAAAACATTTCCTGGAACAGGCCTTCTTGAGTTTAGGTTCAGACTTGTGAGTAACCATAGAACCCATTATCATTCAGACATCTTGAGGTCTTTTAGAAAATGGCTATGCCTGTTGCTCCCTCACCAAAATTTGGACCTAATTTGGACTGTTATTTAGCCACCGTTCTGACAAGCTATACTGGTATGGTTGGTACTGATGTATGCCTTAGGGCTGGTTGTCTAGTGTCAAGAGATTCCACCACTACCTCCAGGGGAGCTTAGGAAGAAGAAGTGCACCACAGCCTCTTAAAGACAATGATGTCTGCATTCAATTACTTCCTGGTGTGTTGGGGTGCTATGGCAGCACCACTGCACCAGAAACCCCAAAACAACCAGTTTCCTTGTGTAACACTACCTGGCTTTCTTTGCACCAGTTTGTTTGTAGCAATTTGAATAAATGAAGTTTTATTTGGAATTATGCACAATGCCAGCACAATAAAAACAAAAAATGACTAGTACTTCCCGTCTAAAAGACACAGTCACAGCATTAATGTAGAACCATCTTCGGTTCATATCAAATTTCATGCAAAAATTCCCTTATGATATTGTAATAATCAAATTACCAAAAGTAAGCTGACATGCAGTGAAACTGTAGACACAGGACAGCTGTCCAAATCCAGCCATGTGCATGAAAATATGAGCTGTAGTTCAATAATTGGACAAATGTAGGCAGATTTTGAAGGAGCTCAGTAAATTCATATGAATGATTAAATCCAGTTCAAAAGATGATTAAATAAACACATCACAAAAAACTTTTATTGTGTTAAATCTAATTGTAGGCCTATCTAATGGAGTAACGCTCAAACATAATGGAAGTCAAATGTTTTTACTCAGTTGTGACAGTGTGACATTTATAGACTCTCTGTCTGTCCCTCCTCCCTCCCCAACATTCCACACATGCGGAGAAGCAACAAGCTACCGAACCAGCAGCAGCAACAGCTAGCAGCCAGCAGTTATCTTTGTCGGGGACGCGGCGTATTAACATGCAAAAGTTTAGAAACACCGATTCCTCGTCCTGAATAGAGACGGGAGCGACGCTCGACGAGACCTGGGACGGCTGTGGAAACCATGGCTCGTGGCTGGCTTTCGGAATAGCGAGTTATTTGCGTTAATTTGAAGCTTCAAATGTGTGAAAAGTCGCTCGGTCTCTCCTCGTCGTTGAACAAGATGGCAGCAGCAGCAGCAACAGCAGCAGCATCGTTGCAGGATTTGACTGTGGTGCGGGTCCTCGTTGCTAGCCTGTTCTTTGACGCTCTGGGTGATACATTTTATAGGTCTTACTGAAGGTATGTCATTATATCTAACTCAACTGGTTGTCAAACACGTTGTCAGTATTACGGTTATGTTAGTCTGTTATATCATTTTAACGTTGAAATGACTTCGCTCGTAGCTAGCGTGTTTGCTAACTGGTAAGCTAGCCAACTTCAGTTTGTTCCCCTTTGCAGACAAGTGTTAGCAGCGAAAGCTAATTAGTTTGAGCTAACAGCGAACTGCTGTTATTCAGGGGTCTATTGAGAGCGTGCACTTGTTTGTATTTTGATTTCGAGTAATTTAAACTAAGTATTTTGTGAGACGTTGTTACCATGAAAATATATGGAAATAGCCAAAATGTTACGATTGGGCAACCATAAAAAGACAAAAACAATTGCCTTACAGTAACGTTAAGTGTAACTTGGCCAGTTTGGTTGTTTAAGCTACATTTAAGTCACTTCTGACCTATTCCACAAAGTATAACACACCCATTATTATGCTGCCTGTCACTTGTAACATAAGTTTCAACAGGTGTCTAGGCTGGTGTTGCCCTTCCCCCAGACACACACACACACACACACACACACACACACCACCCCTCCCATATGTTAACTGTCTCCTAGATTGATCAGTAACAAACTGCGTATACAGCTGGCACTCTTTACAACACTGAAACACACCACACACACACATGCACAAACACACGTCTGTGTCATAGCTCTCCATTTCAGGCTTGGATCTTGTAGCCCTTTGGGGTATCAGGCTTCCTAGGTTGGCAGTGAGAGGATAGGGCAGGAGGTATCACAGCTGTGCCTATGCCAGTATCCCTTATTGACTGATGGGTATGACACCTTGCCAGGCATGCAGAGGGTGAATCATTTGCACCGTGACCACACCAGTCATATTGGTGCTTCTCTTGTTTATTGCAAGTGACTTTTGTCAGTTGCATCAGGAAGTTAATGGTTTAAAGAAAAGTTGGCTCATAACAGAGTTTGTTATTTTCTGTCTGCAACATATCAGATAAAACTCACCAGCCCTACAAGTCATGAGAAATGAAGTGTGTTGTATTGCCATGTTGACGTTGAGGCACACCCCTTGGCCTGTCTGAGCCTGTGTGTGAAGGCGTCAGAAGTTGGGAAGGCTACTGGCTCTTAGCAGGCCTTTCTTGTAGAACAAAACGCTGTGCCTTAGACAACCAGCTTCACGAGTGTGTTTTTGTAACATGTGTGAAGTAGTGTTAAAACTGGAATCACCTGACCTGAGTGTTGTTGGCCCAGTCAGACACAGTCTATGTCTCTGTTTGGAAATATTCAGGAAGTGTGCCTGACAGGCTTGGCCTCTGCCTTTTCTCACGGTGCCATAACTTGCTGCAAGGAGAGGAATGTTCCTTAAAAAAACTTGGAGAGAAACTTGAAAGTAATGAATAAAATTTAAAAAGAATTGTTAACTGTTGAAAGTTTGATATACTTTGTCATGTGTGACACCCTAACTATGACATTCTCTATTTCATATTATCAGCCAAATGAAAGGAAGTTGTCTCTATAGCCACAGACCTACATGACTGGCACGTGTGGCAATGATCAGATAATATTGACTGTTAGCTGTTGAAAAAACACATGGATTTGATGTTTTTATCGTTTTCCTCAGGTTTGGTCAACATTTGTATCACATATGGTATCATTAAACACACCATGAATTTGGTATCGCAAAAGAAACTTGTATTTAAATTCACAGATCTGAGTTTCCAGGTCACTTTTATTCGGTTGAATTGCCTGTGCTTTTTTCCTCTTTTTGTGTCTCCTACTATCAGATAGAGTTAGTAACTATACTAGTGTCTTACCAGGGGCTAAAGACAGGACCATTCTCTTTCATTTGTCCATTGCAGATAATGATTTGACTGTGTTTATAAGACATCTGAACCATATTCATGTATTCATGCGGGTTGTTTGGAGTGTACACTTCAGATGTCAGACTTGGGTCACTTTAAAAAGAAGATGTAAAGTTGTGGTTAAAATGTTTGAATATTGTTTAGAAATGCGATTTGACCCTCTAACCCTCTGTAGACTCATTTGAAAATGACTATATCATTTAAATCAGCTGTATAGTGCACATGCCATAAACTAAAACAGCAGCCAGAACAGGTCATAGTCGGCTCCCTTGGTTGAATGTATTTCAGCGTTTGATAAACTCAGGTTTGGGTTTTGAAGTAAGGATGTAAAATACAAGTTGCATCACGATACAATGTCATAAAGATTCTTTGGACAGTGATACAATATTTGCTGATATCACAAAGTCTGCCATGATATGGTTGCGATTCAGTTTAATTCAGTGGCCTGTAATCAATATGAGATGATATCAGTAAATATCCTCATTGTCTTTTTCCTTGCTGCCTACCATTATATGCCTGGCGCTACGCCACTAGCCTTGTTTGAATGTTTAGGAACAAGGTGTTCTGGGATGCAAATGGTGACACAGACGTGCCAAATGAATTTCAAAATAAAGGCATATATCTTAAAGATGATGATCTGTATGGGATATTTGGTTGTCATCTTATTTGTTAACAATGACAATAGTAATATGCATAGCTCATTACACAGTATTTCAGTAGAGTCACAGACAGAAAGGTTTATTAATCAATGCTATCAGTTGACAGTTGTTTCAGTGCATAGGTGTATGTGCAAAATGTCACTGAGTTACAGAGCATGATGTATTATTTCCCCCTGGTGTACTGCTTGCTTTGCGGTTCTACTTGGTATGAAACTGACCCTTCAGTGTAGCTTGCAGGGACAGGCCAGAGATGCAATGGGCTTCCCCCATCTCCGATTACAGTGAGCCAGTTCTCCTTTCCAGTAAGGATGACATGATGGCTTAGATGTGTATTGGCTTTGGCAGCTTTCATGATTGCTTTACTTAGACCACAGTTTAGACCTCAGGAGTTTGGTGATAGGGAAGGTGCTACTTTGCTCTTAACCACTTCGCTTCTCTGGACACAATATTGTGGTTAGTCGAGTGTTTGTACCATGATTTTAAGCAATGTTTCATTTTAATATTTACAAGTTGTGTAAGCTATTTCAGCATGTTAAGTAAACTTGTAGATAAATCCTAAGCCTAAAAACTTAATTTTGTCAACTTTGCTGGACTAAACTGATACATGTGGGCTGTGTTTTATTTATCTTTTTCCTTTAGGTATGGCCTCACAAGTCTTGGTCTACCCATCACACCTGCACTCAGCTCAGACAAGTGCCTTAGGAACCAGCAGCAGTGGTACGAGCAGACACAAAGACGAAGCTCACCGCAGTAATAACACCAGCAGAGCCTTTCAGCACCGACCCACGTCCAAGACCTATGTGATCGGAGTCAACTACGGTATTGCCTATCCCAACAACGTTATCCCATCCTCAACCGGTGCTGATTCAGCAAGACTTCACAGGGGACTACAGCTTGGAGAGAGGGAGGAGTGGGGATTGCAGACTGTAGGATTACAGAGACAAGAGAGCTGGGAGAGGCAAGGAGAAGGTCCAGCTGGGATCCAGGAGTCTCTTTGCCAGAGCAGAGGCCCACAGGAAGTGAGGCTTCGTAGAGACAGTGGTGGAACTCCATCAGGAGGAGGCTTGGACTGCGGGCTACTAAGGAGGGCCTGTATCAGAGCAGAGGAGGAAGAGGGCATAAACAGGATAGTACAAGCGGTAGGAGGATACGTCAGCCTTGTAGACACAGGTGCCACACAGAGATGTGAACAGAAGGAAGGTGAAGGTGGAGAACATCTGCGGGCGAACAACTGCGTTAGAACCATGCAGATAGTGGAGGAGGTATCTGCTCTACCTTCACTTCCTCCCCCTGTGGCCATGTTGCAAACCAGCACCGGGAACAATGCAGACACTGTCAGAGTAGGGGGTGGAGGGACACTGCCCTCTCAACACAGCAGGGTTGAGGCCGTGACCGGCATGGGAATCAGGGTGGATGGGACCGAAATCAGGCCTAATGGCAGTACTGAGACAGTGGCAGGAGCTACAGTGACGAGAACTGGATCAGGAGATGGTGACTATCAGTTAGTTCAGCACGAGGTTCTGTGCTCCTTGAAGAACAGCTATGAGGTCTTGGAGTTTCTGGGTCGTGGCACCTTTGGTCAGGTGGTTAAGTGCTGGAAGAGGGGAACGAATGAAGTGGTGGCTGTTAAAATACTGAAGAACCATCCATCCTATGCACGCCAGGGACAGATAGAGGTGAGCATTTGTGTCATTTTGTTTTGTTAATAGAGAAAATGTATCTTCAGTGTTGTAGTTGAAATTGTGGATTAACTAAAAAAAATGCTTGTATGGTGGCCTAGTTGCTTGTGACTGCTATTTTGTTGGGGTGTCACATCAGCACATGACAACAGAAACACTGCTCCTTTTGCTATTTTTGATTTCGACAGAGACTGATTAATCTTTCTAGATGCCAAAGAAGTGTTTGCTTTATGCTCTGTTGGTCTGAACTGAACCTGTGTTATTTTCTCTCTTGTTCCTGAACCTCCAGGTGGAGATCCTGGCCCGGTTGAGCAGCGAAAATGCAGATGAGCACAATGTGGTGCGTGCTCTGGAGTGCTTTCAGCACCGCAGCCACACCTGCTTGGTGTTTGAGATGCTGGAGCAAAATCTTTATGACTTCCTCAAACAGAATAAGTTTAGTCCACTGCCACTCAAAATCATCAGGCCCATTCTGCAGCAGGTAAAGCGACATATGTTGCAGATGTGCAGATATAACCCATACATGCAGATACAGTACCCACGCTCATAGAAGACAGTGTTTTGTTGAGGCTTGACATGTCTGCTTTTATGTATGTAAAACTTTGCAGGTGGCAACGGCCTTAAAGAAGCTGAAGTGTCTGGGTTTGATCCATGCTGACCTGAAGCCAGAGAACATCATGTTGGTGGACCCCTCCAGGCAGCCCTACAGAGTCAAGGTCATTGACTTTGGCTCAGCCAGCCATGTCTCCAAGGCTGTCTGCTCCACTTATCTGCAGTCCAGATACTACAGGTGAGTAATTCCACCTTCAGTCAGATCTCTGTATAATCCATCATTCACTAAATTCAAAACTAATGGAGCCGAGTCCACCCTGCAGTGGGTGATGCTTGAGTTGACTGACATACTTGTTCATACTTTGTAACACTTGTTTTGTTATGTTTGTTCTCTGTTACTTATCAAAGCTGTTTTTAAAACCCACAAAAATAATTTGCTGTGATTGGGTAGATTCATTTGACTGGCTTTTGCCAGTTCAGAAATGACTACAGATTCAGAGTGACATTTTTACAACCCAAATGCCATATTTACAATGAGGAAGTGCATAGTTAAGTTATCTATCCCATATCCAGGGATAAGCACAGTGTCAGGGCGGCTGTGGTTCAGAAAGTAGAGGGGTCATCTACCAGTCGGAAGGTCAGATTGTCTTTGGGCAAGATACTGAACCCCAAATTGCTGAGTGTGTGCGTGAGAATGTTATCTGATGAGCAGGTGGCACCTTGTTGCTTAGCGTTCGTCACCTTTATATGAATTTGTGTGTGAGTGGGTGAATGGTGTCTGTGTTGTAAAGCACTTTGAGTGGTTGCTAAGACTAGAAATTAGGGATGCACTGAATATTTGGTAACCGAATATATTCGGCCGAATATTGCAAAAAAACACACATTCGGTATTCGGTGGAATAAATTAAAAGCAAGGCCGAATAATAGCGGCGTGTTTTGATAACGCATTCAAACAGCATGCCGTGACGGGCCGAGTAAAATGTCNGGGTGGCTGGTTGATTCTTATTTTATTTATTTATTTTATTTTGATACCCCCTATGTTCATCACTCATTGATGCTGTTTTTGAACTATGAATAAGTCAATAAGTAATTTATTCCTCATTGATGCTGTTTTTGAACTATGAATAAGTCAATAAGTAATTTATTCCATTGAAATATCATTGAAGTATTATAGAAAAGTGAACTTTTTATAAATGACAAAAGGCACATCTGCCTCATTTTTGCTGTGGTATCGTGATACTACTCAGAACCATGATATTTTCATTGGTATCGTACAGTGGGATCCAATTTTGGTACCGTGACAACACTAATCTGGAGGGGGTTCATCTGCAAAAACGAATGAAAAACTAAACAGTATTCGGTACTCGGTATTCGGCCAAGCGTTTAATATTATTCGGCTTCGGCTTCGGGCCACAAATTTTCATTTTGGTGCATCCCTACTAGAAATGCGCTACATAAATGCAGTCCATTTACCATGTTTAATTTTGTTCTGAAACTTTGCTTTGATGATCTAGTATATTTTGTGTTACTGTCTAAGAATGGCTATTTTGTGCTGTAAAAACATGGGCAATTGTTGTTGTTTTTCGCTCAGGCGTGGAGGCCAGATTACAGATTGACAGTTTATAGTTGATTAGGTTTTTTAGCAATTTAAGATAAGACATAGGTCACATTACACTATTGACCCAGAAGAAACAGCCCACAGGTGAAAGTGAAATGTATTTTATTTTTACTTCTAGCCAGGTTTGTTTCTAGAGAAACCAAAAACAACCACTAGAAAGAAAAAGCTGCACACCTCAGAGGAAACTTGGCAGGTTTCAGATTGTACAAAATGTTCAGCAATTAGATTGACAGGACAGAGTACTTTTTAGGAAGATCAGATATGTCATGCAGTGAAATGTCATGTCATTGTGATATGCCAGCACACTTAGCTGACTTGGTCCCATGGGTAATAGTTGTTTATGAGTGTGTGTCTCTATGTTTCCCACAGGGTTTAGTAAAGTCTTTCTCCAGCTTTATGTGTTTAGGCCTTTGCTCTTCTTATGTAATGTGAAGTGCTCTGTATTAACCTGCACACTCTCACAGGGAGCTCCACGAAGTGCATAGTCCCCCCACGTCTTTCTCTGTTTCTGTCGTTTTTGGATCCATGCCTGCATACATGTATGTCTGATCTGTGTTCAGCGTGTCACGCCCTAAACTCTTCTGCTCTTGCATAACTTGTAGAGGAACTGAGATGTTTATACGAGGAACAGCGTCATGAAATATTTGGCATGTCTCGAATGCTGGGGTGAGAGGGAGAATGTGCTTACGAAACGCAAACAGGATTGTGAACTTCAAGACGCATCGTTGTGCAAAAGAACTTACGTTATTAAGCCGTAAGCTCACATTATGCCACACAATGCATTTAACAAAATCACTTGTTCTCTCATTTGAAATGTGCTGAAAACTGTGGATGAGTCATTGTGGACTTGTTGGCAAGTGGAAGTTAGTGGCAGATGACATGTTTAATGACGTTCATGCTTGTCTCAAAGCAAAGTACTTCCTTTTCATAAACCTCTGAACAACTAGCTGGCAATTTCATTCACCTATGCTCTAAAAAGCAAGTTTCAGCAAGTCGGCTGATTGAGTCAGATAAACTATTGCTAGCTCTTAAAACTTTGTGACAAATGCTGTTGAGATACTGGGTATATCTGCAGCTATAGACAGTACATATCCATCCTTACACTCTGTCCTATAAGGAACACATTTTCTTAGTTATTTTAAGTGTAATTTCTGCTTGTGGTGTATGAATCACGGGCCTCCTGTCCTGAAGCAAACTCCTTTAGACCAAATGTAAAAACGAAGAGCCTCAGAGCACCAAAATGTCAGTGTTAACCCTGGGTGCAACTTCTCCATTTTTTTTTTTACGAACCATGCCACTGTCGAGGCCCCCCTCTCAGAGCCAAGGAGAGTGGAGCTATAGCTGTTACATAACATAAAGGCTTTGCTCTGCAGTTGACCTGGTTAAGTGTGTATGAGTGTGCGTTCATGTGTGCTTGTGTGTGTTTTGTCTTTGAGTAGCATCGGCAACGCTGAGATCATAGTGCAGTTGAAATGGGCTGGCACTGAATCTTAGGGAGGTCACTCAGGACACAGAGGGCCAGGGAAGAATGTGGTATGTGAAAACCCACATTTAGATCCAGGAAAAAACATCAGACATTCCTGTGTGTGCCTGGGTATGCTTGTGTGTGTGCTCGTGTCTGTGCAACAGCTGCCAAGGCAGGGTGCTTCATGTAGTTTACACAATGTACCCTAACATGCTACACAATAACTAAACTCAGATGTGATTTAAAAAGATTCTCTGAGGATGGAAACACAGAGTGTCAAGGTTGTTAACTTTACCAGCAGGGGCCACAAAGCTCAATTGACCTGAAATCTTGCGAAGTGTAACTTCCGGGTGTATTTCCTTTGGCCACCAGCAGTGTGCAACAGTTCTATTCTTTGATTACTTTTGCTGTGCAAAACATCTGTTTTGTGCCTTTTGTCAAATAGTATAGGGCCACTGGTTTTACAAGATTATGTAAGAGTGAAGACAATAACTTATTGGCCTTTAGTGGTACATCAGCACTTCCATTCCTCTGCTTTTTGTCTTTATTTGCTTCCCATCTTACCTCCCTTCCGCCGTGTGTTTGTTTGAGTGTGTTTGGTAGTCGGTTTATCCATAACGGCAGCTAGTAGTATATACACATTTGGAGCTTACTTTGTGCATCATGCATTGAAAAGCCTGGTTAGGTAAATGTATGTATTCATAGGGAGATGTCACTACACTGTATTGCACAGTGCTGTTTTTCCTATCTATATGTTTACGCAATTTGAGCCCCTGAGCGGTGTGTGTGTGTCATTTTGTTTGTACATCAGGTTATCAGGAGAGTGGTTTGTAGGACACAGTGTCTCCTCAGCTCCAGTGCTCATATTGCATAATGGCTGCACTGTATTGTTACCACGGTGAAGCTGTAAAGAAATGCTGGCCTCACCACAGTGGGTAGGAGGAGGTGTGTTTTTTTTTTTTTTTACAGCTCTGGGGTTTTCCCTGGATTTTCCACAACCATAGGTAGTAGCATTGCCAGCAGTGTGGCTTTGATGCCAAAGTCAGTTTTTAGAGAGACAAAGAAAACCCCAAGGGGCAGTAAAATTGATGTTGTCCTCACATTCTCATTAAAGACAATCTGAGATCACAATTATAAATGCAGGGTTGTATTCATCACTCCCACACAAACTGTAACTGAACGAGTTTGAATGCACAGACCAATGCTAGACAACATCAGAATCCAAGTTGTTAATATTTTCTGGTGCTGTTAAAGGTTTGTTTACCAACATGGTCCCCTTTTTGGAGTAAAAGAACACATGAGAGACTCAAAATGCTCATTGCCTGATGCTCAAAAAATGAGCAGATTGGGCCTTTTAACCGCTACCATATAACAAACATTGATGGGACATATGTCACATCGTCATGGCCATGAATACTAAAAAAGGGTTTGCATAAGTATAACTCAGGTGCTTCAGTAGGTTTTTTGTCTGTGTTGTCTATCTGAACTTGGGGATTTTAAAAATAATTAATGGACTAGCATACTTATGAATTAAACAGCTTATGGTTCAGTTATTAGCTTTGACAAAGTGGAGTTAAAGGCCACAGTGCAGCACTGCTAGTGGGGCTTGCCTCAGTTTGACTCCTCCTGTCAGTACATTTCCATCCATCATTATTCTGTAGCATGCCGCCACCTTGAATGAGTAACCTGGGAGGCAGTTGCTATAGTATCTTTTATAGTAGCAATGCTTGATTAATACACTACACTTTTTCTTTCAATATGTTAGGCTGTTGTTTACTGAAAAGATGCGTTGCTGGCAGCAGTATTAGTTTTTAAGCAAGTTCAAACAGAATTTGATTTGGACCGTGGTTGTGTATGAATGTAGCCATATCTCTGACTCACTGGGGTGTCTGTGACTCAGGTCGTAGCATGTGCAGTAGTTGCATTGCTTGCATTTTGAAGTGTCCTCAAGTGAAAGCTTATTCCAATTTGTACTGTCATAAATTGTGTTCTTCTATCTACCTTATTCCTCAGGGCGTTACTGTAGAAATGATTCTGGGTGCAACTTAAGGTGAGATAGTGGAGGCAGCAATCTTGGTGGCTAACTGCTAAACGATGGATCTCTTCAAAAGTAATTTGCCTTCAATTTAGCAAATACAGCCTTGTTTTTTTAACAGATGTTAAACAGTTGTCAAATTAGCATTTTCTAAAACTCTTTGCGGACTTCTGGCACCTGATGTCCTTTCTGTGTTTCTGGCCCTACTAGCAACCAGACTGTGGTAAGTTTGTAGCTCCAACAACAGTGTTGAACGTGCAGCCAGAACAAAAGGGGATTGTTTCTGTAACCAGCACTGACGTTTCTGTCGCCAGCATAACGAGAGGAATAGGTTTTCAACCCTCAGCTATGATACCAGATCATCCCGTATTGAGAATTAAAATGCCAATCTCTTACTGAATCATTACGGGATGTGATTTGTCCTGTATTTTCATGCACATCTTACTGTCATCTAAACACTATGTTTTCACATGCTTGGAATGACAACAGAAATAACAACACCAAAAGAGTTTTGAGAGCAGAGAAGTATTAAATCAGAATTTGCGGAAGACAATAACAGGTCTTTGGTCACCCTATGTCAGCACGTGATAACTCTGTCTTTCCCTGTTTGACTGCATTCTTAACCTACATAAAAAATTGCCCGTTATAAAATAAACTCAGCAGCCTCAAGGCATCTAGGCTGAAAATGTGTTACTAATTTACAATACTTCTTTCATATCATATAAAATGAATGCCTAGAGTTATTTATTTCACTACTACTACTTAACTACCGAGGTCTGCTTCCAAATTCAGCATTGTGTCTTCAATCTAATAAATCAGCAACAGTATTAGGTAGGAAATGTCATGTTTATGCACTCACATGGAGCTAAAATTAATTCAGAATTATGTTAGATGTCCACAAAATGTGTTACTGTCTATGAGTCACAAGAAATTATAAACCGGCTTTAAGAAGGAGAAGATGTTTACTGTGAGCTAGCTCAGGCTCCATTAAATTTAGCATTATGTTAATGTAGCAAGGCATGCTAAATGCTAACGTGCCTGGTAAAAAAGCAAAACAACCGATGCTTTGAGATGGCTGTCAGAGATGGCAGAGGTTTGATCACATTAACTAGTCTGAGGTGTTACAGGTGGTGTGTTCTCATGTTTTATTTCCCGCTCCAGGAGAAAGGATTAGCGTACCGTTACTATTGGAAAACGCCATGTCTGGTTCAGCGCCGGAAGTCGTGCCTGTATTTCATGCCCAGTAGTTCACGCAAGGTATCATGGGAGCCAGGAAAGTGGTGGATAGATTTGCATAAAGATGCATTTTACGTAATTTATGATGAAACGACATACGGTTTGTTCGTATAGGAAGTGGTTAATCCATGCAGGCAGAATCTAGATTTATTCACCTGTAGCAAAGAGGTGCAACCTTGTCGCAGAGATCTTGCTTAGTCATCATGATAATGTTTTGTACTTAAATGGATACGAACTTGGACTTTGTTTGTTTTATATGCAGAACTCTGTAGGTAGAATTCTCTGGCTGAAGCTTTTCAATGCTTGTCATGCTCCAATGTGTTGTTGCCATGGTAGCATGACACAGCAGGGCCTGGTGAGGTGACGGTTCAGTCCTGCGGGGGCCGGTGACGTAAAACCACCTCCCACAATGAAAATGGAGCACTGGGCTATGTGAATAATTCAGTTGAGCAGATCAGGTGGAAGGAAGGATGGCTATCATCTTAGCATGCTTACAGATTTAGGCAGGTTGTGTTAGGCTTCCTTCACCTGGGTGTGATTTCTTTGTCACCGAGGTGTTGTCTTACACTAGCACTGTCACACTGCAATAGTTCATGTTTTGCACATTTATTCAACTAACTGATGTAAATGCTCAGATGCATCTTCTTGCTAAGTCCTCTTTGGAAAGAACAGGAAGGTCAAATCCTGAGTAGGCAGTGACATGTAGCCCTCGGCCTTCTCTCTAAAAAGCATTCATGTGTTAAGATGAGTTTTGCTGACTGGCTCACACTGTCAGTTTCACTCCACAGTTTCAAAATACAAGGCTAGAAGAAGAGTGGTTTTAACACAACAGGGGACGTGTGGGGAAGTAAAACAGTTAAAAAAAATAAAATAAAAAAAAGACATGTAGCAGTGTCTGGATTACTGTTGTCTGTCCTCATTTGTTGTGATGGTCATTAGGGAAGTTACGTATGACGTTGGACCCCATACCTGCTGGACTCATACATAGTGCTTTATGAATAATACATGATCACTCAGTTAGTGGTGCATGTGTGTAAACATGATGCTAAATTCCCTGTTCCTTACCTGCAGGCTCCTTTTTTTACTTATCAGCCTAAATTATTCCGGTTTTGTCCTTGGTTAGTTTTTATCTTTTTCTAAAATACTGCTGCCTTTCTTGCTTTATGTGAGCATGCATTGAAATCCCAACATAAAACCAAGATTAGTCCATTAATTTAAAAGCACGTGTGTTAATAGAGACTGTTAATTTGTGTTGCAGTCCTTTAACAAGATAGGGCTTTGTGTGAGCATTTTGAAAATGTAACAGAAAGTAACCACATGACACTTGTGTTTGATATTCTAGTGGTGTCTTTCAGGCAATCTTTGCTTTCAGTCTTGGTGCTCATATGTGGTAACTCGATCCGCTGTCCCACACATGTCCCACGCCTTAGTGGGATGTGTTTCGTATGTGATCATCAAGGATCAGCTTTGTCCACACGTGTTGAAGCACTGGGCTCACATGTCCTGTAGCAAGTCCCTTCTCATCATGTTGAACACACTCAGATGCATGCGTACCTGAAGTGTGTATGTCTGTCAGTTCAGTATCACAGTTCTCTGTACGCAGCAGAGGTGTATTGCCGTACAGTCTGCAATGTTTGTTCTTGTTGTAACTGCAGCTCTCTAGTGTGAACAGTTAGTTCTGGAACCTGGTCTGGCTGCCAAACACCTGTGGGTGTGTGCATGCGGGGTGTGTTGTGTTTGTTATGGGATGATGAGCTGTAAAAGCGCTAGAAAGATGTTCAAATCTTACTAAAAAAAACCCTCTTTTTTCTGTCTTCTGTACCTTAAACATTAAGCAACACCAGAGGCAATGGATGTTAGACCAAAGTGTAGTTAAAACCAGATCCTCCCATCTCTGTTTCCTCTTCTTACGTTAACATAATAAAATGTTTTGTAATCTGGAGCAACTGACTAACTTGGCCTCTGTTAAACTTAAGTTTGTGCTGCATGAGTGAAGCAGAGCTAACTCATAAGCTTTGTGTAGTTTGTCCTAATTTTGTTATGATTGATGATGATTATATTTATCTTTCTTTGCTCTTAAAATCTGTGTAAATTCACATTATTTTTGTTTTGTTTTTTATGTTATTTTCTTTGTCCTTGCTTAAGGCTCCTTTTTATGTTCAAATTGGTTTTTGCGGTGTGGCGTCTCTGTCTCCAGGCAATTCCAGCTCTGTTTATCGTAGCACTTAAAGCTAGAAACACCGCAATCAAATTCTCAGTCCTCATTTTGCAGGATTGTTCTGTAAATGTTTGAGGGAGTCTCCTCCAGGGCTCTTTTTGGTATTGCATAACAGGACTTCTTCCTCTTGAAGGAGTAATAGGAAATAGCGAAGTGTAATTTCCTCCTCCGGGCCAAGGAGGGCAAAAAGCATGGCGCTGTGCTTTTAATGTGACAGACTTGACATCTGCAATTGTTTGTTTACACACAAACATACATGAACACACAAAAACACACACATGTTCACAATCATACACACACACACACAGAACCTTGAATGATTGAGTGGCCCCATTTATCACCCTGTAATACTGTTACATTATGGTCTTGCGTCCGGTTGTTGCTTGGCAACAGTCATTTCCCCCGTGGTCGTCACAGCAGTGGTTACTATTTGCAGTGCTGTTGCTCAGCTGCTGTGTCCAGGCCTAATAGCCCATTGTTTTCATACACTGCCTTGCACTACTGCTGCAAGATTATTAGTCTCATTTGAATTGCGTAAGTGGCAAAGTCCGTTCCTTGGAAGAGATTTAGTTCTTTGTTGCAGTAACACAGCGTGCACGTCATTTGGGTGTAATTTTCACTTTGTGATCCCTGAATAAGGAGGCTGTAATTTTGTGCATAGAGACAGTTATGTGTCATGCTTTGTAGTATTCTTAAATTAGTGCGTATCTCTTTATATTATTGTTTTATAAAATGTAAAACCTATGAGAACGAGGTAGTGCTGTGCTTGAGGGCTGACTTTATCATATGAAAATGTACACTGAAATACTAGAAGAATAGGAACACCAATTTGATGCCCTTCAACAGCCCTGCAATAAATTCTTACCGTGTTCAGTTTTTGGTGCCACCCTGAAATACTTCTACTGTTGAATTTATACTTCCTGGTGAGGAATTTGATGTAGTGCTTTTGAAATAGAATTGTCATTGCTGAGATGTTTGGGTTTTGGTTACGGTCACAGAGAGGTAAAGCAACGTGTCTTCTAGCTGCCTAAGCTCTCTATGCAGTAAACACCATGTGGAGTCACAGTAGCTATTTTAAATCCAGAGATACTCCTAACAGTGATTTTATATGGTTGACAGGTTTCGCACTATCCACTTAGTTACCCTACCTTTTTGTTCACTAGAAACATTTTCTTCTCTGCTGATCCAACAAGAGCTACAGAGACCCGAGCCCTGCTAATCTTGTGAATCCATAGATATGTTGCCCCCCAAGGCTGTGACAGAATGACTAGTTTTTAACTTTACATGGTGACCAACTCCCAAAAGTAACCTATTCTGCCTCTCTTTTCTCTCTGTAGGGCTCCAGAGATTATTTTGGGCCTGCCATTTTGCGAGGCCATAGACATGTGGTCACTGGGCTGTGTGATAGCTGAGCTCTTTTTGGGCTGGCCCCTCTACCCCGGAGCACTGGAGTACGACCAGGTAACATTCTTCACACACACGCAAGAACTGCTAGCTACTTCGCACACAAACACACACACACACACACACACTCCAGGGGAGAGGTAAAGGGGAGATAAAGATATATCCCTCTCTCCTATTGAGGAAGAGAGAGTTAAGAGGACAAAATAAACAGAAAGTAATAACATTTTTCAGAGATTACATAATACATATTCCATGTGTATAATGCAGATTTCCCAGAGGCAAAAACTCAACAGTATGTTCATTATATAGTTAAAGCTGTATTTGTTGTTGCTCCCTGATCTCTCTCTCGCTGTATGACTGAAGTCCAGCAAATCCAGCATGAAATCCACCAAATACTAATCTGAGCTGAGTGTATCAGGAAATTGTTCTTGGCAATGTGTGATGATCTTCCCACAGGGTTGTGCGGTCTGAACTACACAACCGGGACTTTAAATGGAGTCCCCCAGCGAGGGAGAGGGAGCATGGGAAAAGGTTCACATCACATTCACAGAGCAGTACAGGATTACCCTGTGTTTGACTATAGGCAACTCTGAGTAGGCCAGAATTAAGTCCATCATGTTTACTGTGAGTTTAGAAATTTGGAAAAAAGACTCTTGGACACCCTGGTACTGTCTTGTCCTGGCATTTATTAGGTTGAGAGAAAATGATATTTGACCTTCTATGGACATCTTCTCTTCAGGCGTCTTTGCCAAACCAAATGTTTGAAATTGGCTGTGCTTTCATAGTGCACGCCAGTACCAAACATTCTTGATCATTAGCATTTTGTTAAAGAATTGATGTCTTGTTTGGGTAGACCCTGTTTAATGCAAATGTGTGTATCTGTTTTTAACGAGGGGTCACTGGTGCCTCCAGCAGCAGCTAGCAGTTTGAACAATCATCAGTCAGAGATAGTGGCGGATAGAGCTCCGCTGAGCACTGACAGCGCTGTTGTACCACCGGGCCATGCCAGGACACACACTCACGCGTGCACATTGAGCCCCCAAAAGTATGCTGTGCTATGCCAAGGCTCACTGCAGTTCCACTCTACACAGCAAAATGTATTTATAAACATAAGCCTGATGGTAGACATGTGCACACACACACACACACACACACACACACACACACACACACACACACACAGATACACACACGCACACTGTGGTGAGTGTTCAGTGCACCATCAGCAGGTTCTCAGACCAGTGCCCTCTGGCCAGTCAGTGTGTTTGTTCTGGGCCGTAGACCGATGCACGTGCACTCATGCTCACACGCACACACACACACAGTATAACCTATCACTGTGGGATTTCCATTGGTCATGGAATTTCTGGAGTATCATGGAATTTTAAGAGGGGTGATCAAGACAGGGCAGGCCAGAAAGCTGAATGAATTCTTTGGAAAAGTCAGCACATATCTGGTAAACTCCAGTGAAATGAACCATATGTCAATTTCCCACAGTGCATTTTAGAACTCGCAAATCAAATGGTGCTGGAAATCACACCTGTCATTGATTAGAAATCTTTCTTCCTTCTCACACATCATATATTAAATTAGTCTTGGTGAATATGTGACATCATTAAAAAAAAGAGGTATTGTGATAAACCATTCTCATTTTAGGTTTGCTGAGAAACCCAATGAATTTATGCTCTAAATGTTTCTATGACTGTATAAGTAGTTTCACAGCACATTACTGTACAGGGAAGGTCGGCTCAAATAATGTAACACATTGAAAATGTCCTCTTTTTTTTTTTTTAATTTTACCTTTTTTTAACTTTACATTTTAACTAAGGATGACCCTGACTATGATCATGTAAAACTTAAAGTTATTTTATGGTACACTTTTTGATGGAAAGGGAAAGTCAGCTCAGTTTACATGATAACATTGTCTAAATACCTCTTATTTGAACTGTCAGTAAAAAACAAATCCCTTAATAGGTTGCAGACTAAGTTGGCCATCAGGCTGTGGTGCAAGTGCCAAAAAAGAAGAGAGAAAGAAAAAATTGGTGCGTGTAATTTTAAAAGTTACATGCACCAGTGCATGTACACAGAGCCCTGCATTTCAATCTGTCACTTAAAATTCAAATAAAAAATTGAAGATTAGGCTTGGACTATACTACTTGGACACTTTTTTCTAAGAAATAATGGGTTTAAAAGCTCAAAATTTTCAGTGCGTGAAATTGTTATTATTGATAATAAGTTGTGCTGAATGTTGTAGACAACTATCAGTAACCTTTGACTCCCCCCTGTGTGTGTGTGTGTGTGTGGCTTGTGTGCGTCATCAGCCTTGGGCCTGTGAAGTGCTCCATCTATGTCCGTTTGGCAGGGCACTAAAGGTTGAAGTGCAGGGATGTTAAAGTGCTGTATTAGATAACAAGCAACTTATAGACCAGCTGTTGGACAAACTCCAAGTTTCAGAGTAGAACATAAATATACATGATGGAGATGTTGTGTTTGCATCGTGTTGTTTTTCAAAGATAGCCTTATGCAAGCTTGAATAACAGTACACCATTGGATTTTTTTATCAGCCAGTTTATGTTAGTCACTTCTGGCCTTGATGGTTTTTCTTCCTCTTAACCATAAACACATTGATTTGCTTTATCCCCTTCGTGGTATGAGTCGATCAACAGTAAAAAGTATTGCGTGTCTTGCATTTCTCTGTTTCTACATTTTTCCATGTGCTTTTTAATTTCTCACCTTTGTCATTTCACTGTACTTATATTTTTCTTTTGCTTCAGATCCGGTACATCTCTCAGACTCAGGGCCTGCCCACCGAGCAGCTGCTCAACAAGGGGACCAAGACTTCTCGTTTCTTCTCCAAAGAGTCCGACTCTCCATACGCCACCTGGAGACTAAAGGTACGTGCACACAAATGTACAAACATATACATGAAGGGTTTGTGCAAACATGTAAAAGACTTGCAAACACAGAGCACACAGTCTCCTGTCAACCACATATGATAAGGGGTAGATGAGATTAGAAATGAAAAAAGTAGCAGATATTCGGTGAAAATTGAAGTGAAAGTTCTTGCAGCGAGGAAAGAAAGTAAGAAGTGGTAGAACATTACCGATAGGAAACAGATGCATAAGCTTTTCAAAACAAGACAAAGCCAGCACGCCCTGAGGAAAACTTTAGGAAATGTGAAACTGTGTTTAGACTACCTGCTGGCTGACTCTAAATAAATTTTAAATGAATGTGAGCCTAATGTTTATCTGTTCCAGTACTTCCCAGCAAAAACTCAGCTGCCTAACACTCTGACCACACAGATTGACATGGAAACACGTAGTTTACTCCCATTGCCTGTGTAGACCTTATGTAATACTTTCATTCCTTATTATTTAAACATTACAAATCTGGTGGTAGCTTTCAGCACACAGAGATGCAAAAACATTTTTTTTCTAATCTTACTGTTGATATTTCTCCTCCAGACAACAGAAGAGCATGAGAAGGAGACAGGACTTAAATCCAAAGAGGCCAGAAAGTACATCTTCAGCTGTCTGGATGACATAGCACACGTGAGTTCAACCAGATCAAATGACTTTAATCAAATTCAAACCATGCAAATGAAACAAAAGAGTGACAAGAGATAACAGATAATTTTAGGTTCATGCTCGAATATACAACAATGTATCCTTGTAAATGTGCTAAACTTCATGATCACATCTCAAAACACCCTGAACCTTGTTTTGCAGCTGTAGAACAACCATATCAGTAGATCAGTTCAAGCACTTCCTGTTTTTTTAATTAATTGTGACATGAGCTGTTGCCCTGTGTGGCTCTCATATGCATTGTTTTCTCTCTGTCTGTCTCACTGCTTCCATCTGTCAGGTGAACTTGGTGCTGAGTCCTGATAACAGTGACATGCAGGCAGAGAAGGCAGACAGGAGGGAGTTTGTGTCTCTGCTGAAGAGCATGCTGCTGATCGATGCCGAGGACAGGACCGTTCCAGCTAGCGTCCTCAATCACCCCTTCCTCACTATGACTCATCTGCTAGACTACCCACACAGCAACCAGTAAGGCTGCTACAACTGACATTAACACGAAATGTGTTTGCTTGCACGCTCTTGTTTGTGTTCTGTTGTTTTTCTTTCCTGTAGTAACTAGCAGTGTACAAAGACATGGTGTAAATGCATTTTTAGACAACAAGTAGATCCAGCTAGGCAATCTGATTGGTCAATTAGACATTTAGAACATGATGAATCAGCATGACAGCACACCGTGCTCATCACTAAAAATACTACTCTGCCATTACCATGACAACATTGTCACTTCCAGAGCTGAATCATAAATGACATGATTTCATCTATTTATTTATTTATTTATTTATTTTCAATAAATCTTGACTTTTGGACTTTACGATGCCCTGTAGTTAACTGTTCAATGTGAAATCAGACCAAGGAAAAATAATTCTTCAGCAGAAATCTTAGTCACAGCAAGATTGAGTAAACATGGCAGTTTTGTGCTTATGTGTGTGATGTTTATTCAGTTTGGGAAATTCTGCAGTTTCTACAAAGCAGTAACATTAGCTCATCAAGTTCGCTGGCTGACTCAACAGGGACTAGATATCATCTCTGTCGCTAGGTCGTTACTAAGTGTAGGTCTACGTGGTATAGAAGTAAACCAGGTGTCATTACAAAGGAGTCTACTGACGTGATGTGGGTTTTTTTCTTCTTTTCAACTATTAGTCAGTCCCAACCATTTCCATGGAAATTAAGATAACATGAGCAAAAAGTGTTTTATTTTGAAAGTGAAGTGTCTCACAATATGAATACATCTTGATTATATCTTTTAACTTGTTGATAACACTTGTATGATCACAACATTACACATAAGAGTGATTCACGCGACTCGGCCCTGCCTCGTTACTGTCATGCCAATAATGGCAGTAAAACACACCCTCTCATGTATTACAGCCTAACTGTTGACTGTGGTTTGAACTCCAGCCCTAAAACTTCGCTCCTTACCTCACCACCACTTCTGTTATTCTCTCCAGTGTGCAGTCATCTTTCCGCATCATGGACATGTGCCACAGTCGGCCCACCAATGCAGTGTTTGACGCTCTGAATCAGAACACCATTCATTTCTCAAGACCACCTGTAGCCCCCACTGCCTCCTCTGGCCTCCCTCTGGGCTACAGCAACATACCGGTCCACACTCAAGTGAGATACTATTTTTCATTGCACCAGTAATCATTTGTATCAGTGTGACAAAGATCTTGAGTTACAAACCTCACACTGAGTTCTTTTTAAAGTACCATCATTGCTGTCTCTCATCTCTGTCATTTAGCATTATGCTACGACACATTGTTTCTTGGTGACATCTCAGTTTTGTCAGGACAGAGAACATAAATAAACGGCGTAAATAAGTCCAATCTTCAATACTTTTTCTGTCCACTGTTTCTTATCATCTCAGAATATTATTCTTTGTGTTTCTGTCACATGTGACACTGTTGATTGCTAATGTATATTCTTTGATTTCATCTCTCCTCTGTCTATCCATCTCATGACTATTCTTTTCACATTTTCTCTTTCTTTGCTATATTCTCCTCTCTACCTGCCACTCTGTGTCTCTTTCATTCTACTCTCTTCTAATGCAGGCTATGAACCAGTCAGCTCCTTCGGTGTTGCATCCTGGGATAGCTCTGACAACAGCAAATGGTCAGTTTGGGTGCACTGACTCGTTCCCACCTGCCCTTCTTCTTTGCCCTCCCACCATGCAAGGTAAGTAGACTGCATGCTGCTCACAATTATTACATAATACATTTCTCAATCTTTTACAGTATAAAGTGAAATGCAAATAAGTGCTGCCACAGCACCAATATGCTGTTATATTTTTCAACAGCCTAGTTGTTCTGCATGTGTGACAGATGGTTTGTTTTATGCTTCTTTTTTTTTTAGGTAACCTTAACCAACCAGCAGGGTTTTCTGTTCCCATGGTAACTCAGGCCCCTCCTATACAGCCCTTACCAGTGAGACCTGGTGTGATTGCTCAGGTAAGACCCAAACATGAATTCTAAATAGGTGTGTTGCTTATGCATCTTAGTCAACCTTAAGGCAACATCGGGCACTAAGTGTGGTGGAGTTAATACAGATCTGATATGAGGATCAACAGATGATTTGAAGAATAGCCCTGATTCGTTTTGTCCCTGTAGCAGGCGTGGTCCAACCGAGGGCAGCAGCTCCTCGTCCCAGCAGCATGGCAACAAATGACTCCAGTGGGTCCTCCTCCCTCTCACCCTCCTCCACCACCCCCCTCCTCCCTTACCAACGACACCACAGCTGGCCCACAGAGAATCAGCGACTGGGGGTGAGTCACCTTACTCTGAGTCACCAAAACTTAAAGTTTGGGAAATTCCCTTTTTAAGACCTCCACTAGGCAAAGATGCTTGTGTTGCAACCTGACTTCTTAAATGTAATGTAAACCAACAAATGGTTTACACAGCTGAACACTTGCTAAAGACACTGAATTTTTGTGTAGCTATACACTTAACCATTATTCAAAATAAAATACAATTGTAGCTTTAATATTAATTTAGAATATTGTTATGAATTGTTGCAGTTTTGTTTTCATCAGAGTGCAGCATATAATCTAAAAATCTTTTGATAACTTAACAGGAAATTGCGTCCCCACAGCAGCCACTACACTTCAGTGATGCAACAGCCTCTCCTGACTAATCAGATGCCAGCCCTCTCTGCCCATCAGCCAATCAACATTGGCATAGCTCATGTAGTGTGGCCCCAGCCAGCCAATAAGAGGAACAGACACAGTCACAACAGGTGAGATTCTGCTCCTTAGTAAAGTTAAACTGCTCTGCCATTTTATTGGTTTGTAATATATCAACTTTTGTGTTAAAAGGAATCTGTCCCACCCCAACAACATCCATGTGTCAGCATGTCGGACCCCCAAGATGGCCAATGTTGTTGGACAGGCAGTGGCACGACGAGAGCAGCCTCAGAGGGAGCAGCCTCTGGTGGAAACCAGACAACCCGGAGTTCGTAACACAAATGAAGAGGAAAATGATGTGGAGGAGGAAGTGAGCTGCTTTAAAGAGGTGGTGCCAAATGGTAACAGCCAGCTGGACCTGTCCAGTCAACAACAGCGAGAGGTGGCGGTTCTGATGGGTGACACGCCGAGCCCTGCTGCCAGTGTGATCAGCATTCGCAGTGAACTTACTGATGGGGAGGACGAAGAGGATGAAGACTCTCAGAGGTGCCGTCTGAGCGAGTGAGTAATATCATAAACAATGGAAATAGGATGGTGGTAGTAAAAACTCAGACAACCTATTAGTTTTCAGAAGCCGAATGAGCCTCTTTAACAGGATGTGTCTGGTTTCTGAAAAAGTCTGGAATACAGATTATAAATCTAAAACTTGAGTGATTCATGACAATTTTACTATCATGAGCCTCAGAAATGCTAACCTTAATTTTTATCTTCATAGGTGTAAAGAGGAGTGTGTGTGTGAGGCATGCAGAAACACCAGTGTGTCTATGGAGAGAGTGTGTTCCCTCAGCAGCCCCGACAGCAGCCTCAGCACCAGTTCTTTTGCCTCCAACTCTCTTCAGTCCAGCCCCTCTGTCTCACCATGCAAGAGGCCCAACAGGTAGTTATTTGTGGAAGTGACTTTATGTCCAAATAACTGGTAAATGTTCTACAAAGAGAAATACACTTGTGAGTGGCAGCCATCTTAACGTTGTGTCTCTTCTGAATTCAGCATGTCTGAGGACGACGGCCACGAGAGTGGCTGTGACACAGTGGAAGGCTCCCCCACGTCCGACACATCAACCTCCCCGCGCAGCAACAGTCCCTACCGTTACCTCGACAACAGTAACCACAACAACCGCCCACCTTTGGCTGCCATGGTAGCACCACTGCCTTCCCCTGCAGTGCAGGGCAGGAGCCCCCGTGGCATCAGGACCATGGTGGTTCCACCAATGAGAGTCCAGAACAACAACAGTCAAGGGACAGAGGAGCGCGGTCAGAGAACAGGTCAGTAGAAATGTTGACCTTCTCCAACTGGAAAGAAATATTTCTGGTTGTATGTTTATGTATTGTTTGACTTCATAGGTGAGAAGAAAAGAAGTGTGTCTATTGTTAGTTGTTTGTTGTTTTGTTTTTTCCAAGCTTACGAGAATTTAATTCTGTAATAAAAATGCTGTTTGTCACTAACACCCAGAAAAATGTTCTGCCATAAATGTGTCCTCACTCTACCACCTGTCCTGTGGTCTATCACCTGTGCTTTGGCGGTTTCTGCTTTGCAGGTCATATGGAAGCAGTGGGGGCTTATCGCCCCCTAGTGGGTCATAGAGGCTTTAACAGGTGATCAAGAGACACCAACAGAGAACTGGCCTTGTTGTACCAATACCTTAAAGATGCATCCATAGCAGGCAATGCTAACATTGCTAGAGAGTCCTTTTTTATGGCTTTCCCTCCATCAGTAGAAGATTTCTTCAAGGAAAGTTTCTGAGGGGTAAAGATAAAAAATATTTGGACATAAGCAGGTCTGTTATACATGCATAGTCAGATAGGGTTGTAAACAGTTTCTTTTAAATGTGCATGTGTGCACCATTTGAAATAAGTCAACATCTTGTGTAAGCTTCAGTGAACCAGATATCCCAAGGCAAGGCAAGTTTGATCATTTTGACGCTGTGTAGGAAGAGTTAAATGATAGTAACTCTCCTCATCTAAGCAGTCATTTTGGCTGATGGTGGATTTTTATCATTGAGAGAAATCCTTTAGGTTTCTTTCCTTTTAATCCTTCAAATAACTCTCACCAACCCTCAAAGAATATCTGAACTGCAGCTCGAGTATCTAAAACAACTCCCTCCTTACTCCACAGCACCAAGTTAGGCCTGCATCAGTGATAGAGTTTGATAGAGTAGAATAAAGTTTGATAGAGTAGAATAAAGCAGGGTTCACTTCAGGCAAAGTACAGCAAACATATTTTCCAAACATGAGTCTGTTGGATCCATAGAGCGGAGGGAAAGGTGGATGCATTAATTTGGTGTTGAGCCAGAGCCTATGTCTTCTCTGCTGGTTCTTGCTATGTAGCAAATGTTGCCCTGAGGCACTGATCTAGTATCAGTTTCACATTTTCGCTCTCCCCAGATGTTAATTTTTAAAATGGTGGAGTAAATTTAAAACTGATACAGATCAGAGTCCAATTCCTTGTCTGAGTGCCAACAATCTGTTTCTTTCTCTTTCTCCAACTTTATGGATTTCATTGCCTAGTTTTATGATGCTGTGTTTAATGGAAAGATTTGCAGCTGTTAAAAAGTGAGACACGTTGGATGATTCTTTGATAGCTGCAGAAATTACAGTCACACTGTGGCCGTAAAATGCTAAATTGTCATTCCTTTACACCACTAACTCAGACATTTTATCTGAAGCAGGTCATTTTTTTGCTCAGTACGGTCACTGTGCTGCTATAATATAAAACCACTTTCACACTGACTGTAATGCTGAAGGTGTGGCATGCTTCTGCAGTATTGAGTTGTACTTCTGTTAGGCCAGCATGTTGTTGATCTAGAGCAGGTTGTTAGAATGGATAAAACATCCCAATACCTGAACATGTCTACCACCATTTGTTGAGTTTTATCTTTGTTGCATTAGCCTGTAATGCTTAACTCCTAATGTAACCACATTCTTATATAAACTCTGAAATGACCCCTGTAACGTTAAAATATTGATTAATCTCTAAGCAAGACTGTCTTTTAATGACCATCAGTGAAGTTTAGGTATTGTTAATTCAGTTCCCAAGGTTGCTCCGAACAGGAATTTTGGGGTTGATACATATTTTTCCTATCACCTGTAGTGCCATTTATCAGTCTAGGTTGTTTTTGGCTTGAGTTGTTGAGTGTTGGCGATATATCGACCATAGAGATGTCTGCCTGCTCTCCAGTATAATGGAACTAGATGGCACTCAGCTTGTGGTGCTCAAAGCACAAAAAAATTATTTTTGAAAAACTTAATAGAAATGTCTCTCTCCAGAAATCATGAGCCAGTTACTCAAGATAATTGACAGACCTTGTTGTGAGCAGTTTCATATAGGAACTATTTTCTTTCTACTGACCTACGCCAGCCAACAGAATCACTGCGATGTTTCCACTGTGTACATTGTCATATGCCAATTATCCTTTGCCCAACCCCATCCAACCTTCCTCAGGAGGATTATTTCAGTAGTCAGAGGTGGTGCTCAACTGTTGCAGCCTTTTTGGTGACAAGCATTTTCCCATAAACTTGGACTTAAGTTCGAACTGGGACTGTATGTCATGAAAGAACACCTTTGTTTAACAGATGCATCTGAATCTATTTTCTCTTTGGTATGCATGCTTGTTTGTTGTTTGAAGTCTTTGGTATTGCAGGCCGTGTGGACTAAACCTGCCATCTGTTTTTGCAGTACATGTGTATGTCCTTGCCTGACTCACTTCTGTCTTCTCTCTGTTCTAGCCTCAGAGTCCTGGTCCCGGTCCAAAGGGCGCTGCAGTCTCGCAGGACAACAGAGCACTCCTTCCTCCATCCCCCTTCTCCCATCCGCCCCCCTCCTGTCCCGGCAGCAAAAAGTGACAGGGCAGCAGCACCCTCTGGGCTTTGGACAGGTCAGTTCAGTTCTTTTACTTTTATAATATATGGGGGATTATGCAGGAGTGGAAGGCTTCTAAATCTATTGGTGAATATTAATAGCAGCAGAGCTCCAGGACATTTCTGTCAGAGCAGCAGCATATTTGTGTAATTTTTTAGCTGATCTGTTACAATAACTGGTATTCTGTTTTGCTGTCATCAAGGGCTTGATTAAAATGTCCTGAGTCATGTGGTTTGACTTGTGTGGTTTGTCATTTCTGCTGAAATTAAAACGTAAATCCTTTTTTCACCAGGCAGGGACTGTAAAGGAATAGTTCAACATTTTGGGATACTTGCTGATTTGCTTTCCTGCAGAGATTTAAGTTTGGTTCACACCAGAAGCAGCAGCACGCCGATTTTCCACAGAGCACTGCCCCTTCCTTATGAAGCCTGTGTTGACTAATTAGGCTGACAGTTTTGGTGTCTGGTTTATTGTTTTCTGCAAGTCGCAAGTAAATCCGGCAGGAAGACATACTTACAATCAAATATGAACATTATAAAAGATATATATGATATTTTATTGGGTCTGATAAATGATCAAATATGAATCTCATCTCAAATATTTGTCAGTAGTGTCTAAACAGAGAGTGGAAGAAATGAGCAGACACACACACACACACACACACACACACACACACACACACACACAGGCCGACAGAGACAGAGCTCTACGTGCCGTTTTGAAAGAGCAGAGGAGCAGAACTGCTTGCTGACCGTTACGAAGAAATGTGCTTCTGGTGTGAATGGCCAGGCACCTACCTGTGTGACAGGTCATATCCGCATCCAGTGTGAACATGGCATTAGATGAGAAGATTGATACCACCCTATTAAATGTCAGGCTAGAGTCAGTACTTGGTTATCTTAAGCCCCTTTCTGATAAGGTTACAGTCGACATTCACACCGGGTCAAATGACTGTGCAGTAGTCACAGGGATTTATTGGCTCCCGCGCCGATGGGCAGTGATGGAAATACAACACTCGGGTGAACATGTTAATAATAGCCCCGTTACCAGTGACACGAAACTAACGTACGACTCCAAATTAGTTGGCACAGAGTTTGAAAGAGATATATAAAAAGTAGGTAGTAGCCACCGTCACATTTAACTGGCCTCCATACAGCTTTCTACTGTGTACTAGCCTGTTTTCTGGTCTGTCCATGATGTCAAACGGGACACAACAGTATTTCATTTTAAAAAAGGAAAGGCATGCTTGTCTGCCGGAGAGCTGTTTACATGGCTCTAGTTTACTGGCAATAGAAAAAGAGTCTGTTGCCTATTTTTAAGGGGGTTTCCAGTGTTTAAATACCTGCGCGCACATTCTAATTTTGGTGGAAGAGGGGTTTTAGTGGAAGCGAGGAAACCGCTGTCCACAGGTTATGAAATCCACTTACCTGCACCCCTAAAGCTTACTTGTATAAGCTTAAACAAATATCTTGTTTGACAGCCGAGACATAGTCCACCACTTAGTTCCCATTCCCTGTCTTTGTGCTAAGCTACTGGCTCCAGCTTCATACTAAATGAATAGACAAAAGAGTGGTGTTAAATCTTCTCATCTGACTCGCCATAAAGCAAATTAGCATTTCCCAAAATGTCAAACTATTCTTTGAAGAGCCTGTGTTAGTGTTGTCACGATACCAAAATCTTTGTTTTGGTACCAATACCAATATGAATTTCAATACTCTTCGGTACTTTTTCCTAAGGAAAAGTCCTTTTGGATACAAACCTTTAGAACAATAAATAGTAAGGGTGTAACGATACCAAAAGAAATCATGGTTCGGTAAGTACCTCGGTACGGACGTCATGGTTTGGTTGCTCTAAGTACCTCGGTACGGACGTCATGGTTTGGTTGCTCAAATGTTTCACTAAGTTGGTGTTGTCTCATGATGTCTCCCTTTGCGAGGCAGACTTTCTCTTGCCTTTTTTCACGTGATCCAGCTGCGAATGTTGATACAGGTGTTGTCATACACACCACTTGCGCAATCTGTGCTCCAATAGGAACAAGAAAGGTGTTTGTGTGCATAAATGAATTAAATAAATTAATGAATTGAATCAATTTAAAAAGTACCAGTATTTTCCAAATGCAGTATAGTACCGTTTGGAATACTCTAGTACCACGGTACTATTTTAGTACCGGTATACCGTGCAACACTAGCCTGTGTAGTACCTGGGTGTTTGAACAGGTTACATTAGGGTGACTCTAAATCTCACCCTGTGATTGAGCTTTTCTAATTTCTTCCTCAGGTGCAGCCGTACGGTTCAAACCACAGCAACAAAGAGTGGAACGGCAACTATGGGCCAATGCGACCACACGCCTACATCCCCCCTACTGTCCACACACACACCTTCACACACCTGCCACACAGCAGCCCCACACACACTTCGGCCGGCCCGCACACACATACCCAAGGCCTGCCCACACACACCCTTCTGTCCTACCCTCCCAACGCCCCCCTCCCCGCCGGTCACCACCCCCACCCCATCCTGCCCTCTCGCCCTCCCCCACCACCTCTCCTCCAGCACAGTTACGGTCTCTCCCACCCGCAAGGAGGCGCTATAGTTCACCAGGTGACCCTGGGTATCAGCACCCACCCCCACCACCCTGGACACCCAGCTGCCCACCCACACAGGCTCCTCCCCTCCCCGACCATCCACCCGCATCACCAGCCCGGTTATGCCCACCACCCCCACCAGTTCAAGCCTCCCTTCCCCCCTCCTCACCCTTACATGGCCTCCCCGGCCGCCTTCACAGGCTTCCCTCTGAGCCCCACCAAGCTCAGCCACCACCCCCAGTTCTCTTATATCTGAGGAGCAGGACGGGGCCGCAGCACTACCTTCTGGTGAGGAAGGGCAACGGGAAATGGACTGGGGCTGCGACCTGGTCAGGTAGAGCAAGCAGCAGAGCACAAAACGGACACTTGTGATAACGAAGATGAGGACGAAGAAGATATGGTTAACAAGAGGAGGATTGATAACATTATGTTTCATCGGGGACTGAGAAAGGCAAACAAAAGTAACGATGCTGAAGATGACGTTTTATGGTGTTTCGAGGACAAATTTACAGTCTCTGCAATCTGGAGGTTCACGTCAAAAGTTAGTGATCGTGTTTGATTGTCAGGGCAACTTCAGCTCTGAAAGACTTCCTGCAAAATCATGTCAGCCAACAGAGGAAACAATGATCGATTTAAACCACAAAGCTTTATAAGAGAGCGTCACGAGAGTGAATGAATTCACAAATTATAATGATAAGGAAATTTTAATTAAGAATGTGTCCTTTGCACATTACCTCCTGTCATTTGTTGTTTGACTAGTGTTAAGAGAATATGATCTAATTTGAGGCTGGAAATCATTTTTTGTTGTTGTTGTTGCTGTCAGGGTGCTCAGCCCCACCTTACCCTTTATCTTTGTTGCCTTGTAGCATGTGCTAGCCGGTCAGATCTGTTTGTTAAGCCATCCCAGTCTGTATTAACCAGGATTGAACGCTCCTGTCTGTGAGGCAGACGTTACTGCTGCCATCGCCTAGTGCCTTAAAACCAGAGTCTATGACGTTACTTCAGGAGCTTATAGATTGTAAATTAAAATGGGCTTGCAGCACTTAACCTTCAGACTCTGAACATGACGGGCGTGTTGGATAAGTAATGCTTGTGGTTATGTTGTAATATTGGCAAATGTTGGACTTCAGTTTGCTTTCTAACTCAGAGTATGGATTTACTTTAGCTAGAGGCTGCACATTTAGGGCTTTGACTGAATGAGCTTTTTATGTACATAAAGAGTGATTTGATATTTTGATAATCGATTTCTATTCACTATAGTACTTAATTCATAACAGTATTGTCACTGTTTACTGTAACTGCAATACAATCTAGATAGCCTCTGGGTTGCTGTGTTTTTATTATTTTGCATTTAGGCTAGACGTGCATTAATGCATTTAATGTTTTAGTTTTTGGGAGTGGCATAGACTTTTATGTTTTTACTTTTAAATGCTTCTCAGTGTTTGAAATAACCTATCAGCTTACAGTATCATTGCTGGGCTATTGATTGTTAGAGGTGTTTCGGTAATTGTTTCAGATATTCGTGTGAAACAAACCTTTTTTTTGTCCATGTATTGAAGCCTGTTGTCAGTTTTGATACATTCCTTCAGGGTGGATGCATAGCCTTGATTTTGTGTGTGTGTGTGTGTGTGTGTGTGTGTGTGTGTGTGTGTGTGTGTGTGTGTGTGTATTTTTTTTTTGATTTCCAGTGTGTAGTAGAGCTGCGTCTTTACCTGTCGTCATATCAGCTGGTATTTTACTCCAATCAGCACCAAAGACTGTTCGTTAATCATTTCTGAAGCATGGTCGATACTATTTCTCCTTTTCACCTCCAGCATACTGTTGCAGTTATCAACATTGGAATATATTGTGAGATCTCTATTTTAAAAATGAGGTTGAGGTTTTATTTTTCTGAGCTATGTTTGGCAAATTGCATTTGGAATGTATAGATAATAAGCTGCTATGTACTGATTATCTGCCACTTCGTAGCTGTGAATTTAGAGGAATAATCTCATTCTAGCCTGCATTCTCTCTTTTGTATTGTAGTTTGATGACTAGATACAATAGAAGTGGGGTTTATTTTATATAGTATATTGAATGCTATTCCTATATGCTAGTGCCTCTGTATATTAGCTTTGTTGTTTTGAAGTGATTGTAAACTGCTGTAATGGAAGTTATCAGTTTTCTTTTTTTTTTTTTTTAAATTCTGTTGCTTTATGGTGTGTGCGTGCGTGCGTGTGTGGGTGTGTGTGTGTTTTTGTGCGTGTGCATTTAGCATCAGTATTTTCAAACGTAGGCTGGGTTCACTGTTGGATTCTGTAACCGGTGTGTTGTTGACGTATTATCGTTTCTCTCGTTTTCTTTCTGACGACATGGCTTTTGTTTCCGTTATCGGACTGTATTTGCAACTCTTCGTACTGTACAACTAGTGCCTTTCTTCAAACAAGTGGCTGACAGATGACGTTTTGCATTGATATTAAAGCGGTCGGAAATTTGTAGACTAGTTCCTTTCCGAGGGGATCAGCTCCTATTTTCACATCACGAAACCCCAAAGTTGTTTGTTTGTTAGACTGAGACGAGGTCTGGAAACAATCTCTTTTTTACAGAATCCTAAGAAAGTACAAGTCAGGGAAGTGTGTGTTATCGCGCTCACAAAGAACACCGTGCAGTACTCAAAAAATCAAACAAACATAGGGCCTGAATATACACAAATGCAAAGCTTTATTCCCGCACCGTGAATGTATTTGTGGAACTCAAGACATCTCTTTTTTGGTTTGCAAATGAGTTGTTGTTGCATTTCAGATGGCTATACAGCGTTTTCTCTCATCTTGTGATTGGGATGTTGATAGTTCTTACATGCAGCTATTACCATAGGTAGGTATCATCATGTGTTTGAGTCGAGGGGTCTTTTCAAAAATGCTTTATCCATCAATCGTACTCAAATTGTAGGTCCAAAGTCGTCCCATCCTCATGTACGGCAGCGTATTTCTGCCACCATTACAAAAAAACATTTTGTCTTTCTTCTCAGTTTCTTGTTATAACAAGATTTTATATTTACAAGATGCTATAACAACATTTGGATCAATATATGTTGATTTAATGAAATTTTGGGTTATACAAGATAAGGCTTTATGATCTAACAAGAACTTTTGGGGGGATAAACTGAAAAAGTTGGTATCGAGTCATACTGAAACATAACATTAAAAAGATCATTAAAATGAGAGGCTTCTTGTCACGATAAGAAACTGAGCAAATATTTTTTTGTCATGGTGCTGCTCTACTTAATGTATTACATTATAATGGTTTTGCTATGTTGCTTAAAGTAATGGGTGTATTTTGTGTACTCGTCTAATCTGCTACTGTGTTGACGATGCTTAAGACAAGCGAGAGGATGCACTGGTCAGCTCGCAGTACAGCCTAGAAGTCATAATTGATTGGCGTGTGTCATGGCACAGTAATCTGTACTTGGCTTTACGGATTTTGTTTCGTAACCCTGTGGTGTGCAGCCTCTCATTGATTCCCATATGGCTCTATTCTTTCTGTCAGCTCAGCACCTGCGATGAGATGAAGTCATGTCCCACCTCAGCGATGTCCCACGCCTTAATCCGCCACCACTTTGGGTTGATTGGTTAGGATAGATAATCTGGCCACCATGCAGCCTCGACGGTTGCATCATCAAAGTCACCAGAGGGTCACACAGTCCCGAATCTAAAGCTCAACAAGCACACGTAGCCCAGCAGCCTTAAGTAACAAAGCAGGTCATGGGACTGTTTAATACGTCTAAAACAGGGATCTTTTTTTTTTTTTTTTTAAATGTGGCAATATGCAACGATTAGGACCAGTCTGTGTTCATTAATACTTTAGAGTTTTGGTTGTAGTCTGATTTCAGAAATTAAGGCCTGCATTTATTGGGCCTTCACATGACAAACATGGGTCTGAACATCTCATTTGGGTACTGGGCTGAGAAACCAATTGCGCAAAATCTGACTCCTAAAACACGTTTTCGGTAGATTTTGTACCACAGCTATCTAATCATTGGGTTTAAAGTACTTGTATTTAGACACAAATATGTAGACGTGATTGCTAAATTGAAACTGTTACTGTTATGTTATGTTATGTTATGTGTAGATCTGTGTGGCTTTATGATTTTATTTTTTGATTTTATGTTTTTTTTCCTTAAATGCTACACTAGTTTGACATGTAGCAACTGCACTGTGCAATATACAACAATATGAGGACTGGGAAAATGATTATCGTTTGGATGTAATAATGTGTGTCTTACCAGTTTGCGGTCGTTTTCTTTTCCCCCCTCTAGTTCTCAGTGAGTTTCAATGTGACCAAGCCTTATGTACTTTGTCACAAAAAGCGGGTTCCTTCTTGGTGACTCTTCTTGGTGAGTGTCAAATTATGAATTGATGGTGTACTATGTTAAGATTCACTTTGAATTAAAAAAGATCTTTTGCTTCAGTCGACGTTGTCTTTATTGATATACGTGTCATGTACAGGTGTTAGTGTTTGACTGTGAGCCATCAAGCATTCACTGTCACACAGCAGCAGTGGTCAAGGCCTCAAACATCAAGTATGTTGGTAATATTAAAACATTTATCCATGAGGTTTCTCTCCAAGTAGCTATTTGTCTGAATGTGTCCACATTCATTCGTTCACTGTGTGGCTGCACTAAGGTGACCTTTCTGGACTCATATTTAAGTGTACTCAAAGACCTGAACTATGAAGTGATGATTGTGTAAAATACTGTAATATATGAACCCGGGTGAAAGATGAAAACCCTTTTTAGCCTTACCAAACAAGGGCCTCATTTTCATTGGGGAAGACGGAGTACATGTCCCCCTCTCTTTTCCAAATGTTATTTTTATTCCCTCTTTTAATGTTTCAGGTTGGTTTCTTTGAAGTTATTTGAGCATCATCCTCTCACTGTCCAGCTGCCAAGGTCCAGATGAGAGGAGATCTCGAAGACTTCAGTAACATGACATGGAATAGAGTCGGACTTGAGTCACAAAGTTGATGACTTTAGACTCAACTTGACAAAATAAAGAAAAAGACTCTACTGGATTTGGCCTCAACACCAGTGATTTGTGATTTCTCTTGGACAAATACTTGATTCCTATCCCTAGGCCCAAAAATAAAAATGTATGTTATTTAAAAAGTGTGCAGTGAATCCGTTCATTTCCCTTTATTTCCTTAATCAACGAACATCAACGCTATTCATTCCCAGCAGCTTGACAATGAATTCCCCAGATGATCCTCTTTGTTTGAACCAATCCAACTGCATCCGCTCAGCTTGCAGGAGACAACCATGAGGAACTAACATTACGTTACTGAGCGCCGGTTGGGAAAAAATATGTACTTAAGATTATTTTGTTTGTGTACAAAAACTATACAGTGGCCAACAAAAAATCAAATTGCAGTATGCAAGACGTGCAAGTCGAAAACTACAGACGAGAGATGAAGATGCACAAAGAACGTTAAGTCGAGGCTGATATTAACATAGGAGCTTCATCTTAGCTTAAACTCAAAGTTTTAGGACTTGGGACTTGACTTGAGAACAGTCAGTCTTGATTTGGGACTTGTGTGCAAAGACTTGAGATTTGTGACATGCAAAGCAATGACTTGGTCCAACCTCTGCTGTGCACGGTGAGCACATTGAATGGGTTTTGCTGCTCAGACTTCACACAGGCTGCCCTGCCTTAATGATAAAGGTTATTGGGTCTTTATGCTGCCTGAGAAAAAGACCTGCAGACAAGAAGAATACTCAGGGCAGGAAAAGGCACTGACAGCTTTGTTTTCAGGTAAAATCAATAAATATTTAATCCATATTTTTACTCACAGTCAATATTCTCCTTGAAGATGGTAGAACTGACCATCAGTCAGACAGTCAAGAGCAATGCTCTTTGTGGCTGGTATTCTTCCTCTGGCCACTGAAGTTGCTCGACTCTAAATGTTGAAAGGGAAAACTGATTGTGTGATCTATGTGATTTGGGTGAAGTGGAGAGTGAGTCCTTTGTGGAGCCGAACGTAGCCCACACATCATGAGGACTTCAGAGAGTTAGTGTTTCATGAGATTATATATGAATTTTTAAAGAATTGTGACCAATGTAAGATGGGCATTAAGCAGACGTCAAATCTTACCTTGATTTAGGAGTACATAGCAGGTGGACAGTGGGAGGACAAATGTGCGTCTGAGTTAAGATGAGATGTGGATATAAACCTTTTCATTTAAAATCGACGAGCAACAAAGAATGGGCACATGATTAGGGGGGATATAGACATTTTTCATTACAGACATTTTGACTTGTCAGACACAGATAAAAGTTAGTGATAGGCTATAATTAATTGCTAAAATGGGACCATCATTAATGTATTTAGGTGGGCTACACCTGTTGTTTTCTGCCATGATAAGTAAAATGTGTGTGGTGAAAAAGCTCAATCTGCATAATGTAACATCAGCCAACACACATTCACATTATCACAGCAACATCTTACACAGATAAAGAATCTTAACTCCAGTGGGTTAAGACATTTGCTTTATGTCTCTGTAGGTTTAGGCCTGTAGTCTTTCCTGGTGGACAATAAGCTCCTCATACAAGCGATGCCGTGTTTTGTTTGCTTTTCCCTGCATCGAGTCAACACCAGGCTATCAGTCTCTCTTGGACGCTGCCTGCCCATCAGAACTACTGGGAAAAACTATAAAACAAGCAATTTGTTTTATAGGCTGTTGTTCTGAATATCATAAAATGGTGATTCACTCTCAGTGGAGAACGTCTAGCCTGCTTCTCTCTGAGAGGTTCACAGGTCCTGTTGTTCAGATAATTTTAGCTACTAATGACTGGGCATAAATCATCTGGTAACAGGCTCAGAAGATTAGATTTCTTTTTCAAATTAAACATGTCTACATTTTTATGACGGCGTATTAGGGCGATTGTACATTAAAAAAAAGGAGCCAGGGCAGAGGAGCAATCTTCAAACAAACAACTTGAATATTTTCTGAGGTTATAAAGTCAAATAGTCAGAATGTCAGAGATCAAAGTCGTCAAGTCATGAATTTGCAAGGAAAAGCGTGACATATCTAACCCAAAACAGATATTAAAGCTGTATTGGTGTAACGACAGGTTAGGCTACTATCTCTAGTTAATAGTAAATGGTAATACTAGACAAAAATAGCTAACTGAAATGCAGATTTGAATATATTAGAACAATGAGTCAAATAAACACACATGGTATTTGACAAATGCATTTATTACCAGCAATGACAGTGTCACAAAGACTGGTATTGTTTTCATCTTGTGAGTCTGTGTGTGTTACCAAAATATGATTTGGATGACACCTATTGTAGTGAGAACCACCACACAAAATCTTGAATAATTTACTAGGTGTTTATATGTCTGTCTGTTTGTGGACAGATTTTTGTCACCACGATGACCTACAAGTGGGATGCTGAATCAATGCATAAAATGAATATTCTATCTTTATTAATATAAATGTATACATGATGACTGGTAATGTATTAAGGAGAGATTCTGAGGGGCGGCCAGATCTAGCTGATGAACATGCATGTACTATAACAGAGTGTATAAAACCTGAGAGGTTCGAAACATTTAAATGTATCAACTTGAAGGAGCTGATGCTAAAGAATCACTGCTCATCACTAGAGCAAGGGGGCAGGAAGTAGGAGGGTAGGAAGAAGGAAAGAGACCACTGACCCCCCGACTTTACACCTGTGGGTTTGTTCTAAGTTGCGGTTCGCTCTGCCACAGCTGGAGTGATCCCATCTCAAGATGGTATTCAATTGATTGACTGCTTGTGTATTGCAGTTTGCTTGAGGCTGGTGTTTACAGCACGGATGCTGAGCTGCCACCTCGTTGTTTTTTTGCCTGTCAATGAGCAAATATTTTACAGTGATCTATGACTCAGTAATAGCAAAATATCTGTTAATCTCCAAGTGTAATATAAGACTCATGCTAAGGTAATTGTAGTAGTAAACTGACATCTGTCTGTGTCATGCACAAACATACCCCTGCCTGTTCTCTGAAAATAATGCTAATGTATCCACCAAACAGCCAGTCCTACTACTCCTACTATGCTGCAGCTGGCTCGTACTAACCCTAACCCTAACCCTAACCCTAACCCTACTCCTACTATGCTGCAGCTGGCTCGTACTAACCCTAACCCTAACCCTAACCCTAACCATGACCTCTTTGCTCTGATCCTAACACCTTCAGACATTGACTCACTGACATACAGGTGGTTCTCTTCATACGTTTTTCTACAAAAAGTATTGGACCAAAATTCGTACATATCCCAAGTAATGATGAGACAGTAATTTGTGCATAACCCAAGTGTTTTGGAAGGCTGTGGTCATGTGACCATTGCACTGATGGTAGTAAAGAATGAGACGGTCCCGAGCGGCCTAGTTAGGAGGTAGGTTGTGGTGGTGGATGGGTCGTAAAACACAAAACATTCCCTTGGGGATTTCCCCAGGACAGCAGTGTTCAGAACTGTGTGAACTTTGAGTGACCTTTGAGTCATTTTAAGATATGTCCTCACTATGTTTCTTTTCCTAAACCTAACCATAGTACCTTTATGTTAATTACATGACATATTACATAATGTTATTCGTGGGGTGCTAATTTGTAGGATATCATACAAACCTTTGTATGAGGATACATTGTGACCTGACATGTACCAGCCAAGAACAACACTGTGTGATACACTCTCATAGTTCGGTGGGTACTTTTCAAAAAGAAACCTCTGAACTGAAAAATAAAGCCAATGCCAAAGTGCCAAAAACTGCAGTTCTTTGAATGGCCACTTGAGGCTGGCTCTAGAAACCAGTTAATCCCCAAAGACCCCCATGTTTAAATGCCCAACTTTACAGCAGAAATAAACATGTTCACAGCCTGGTACAAAAAACGATTCCCCCTTCATGACAGGTGAATCTTTTTATAACTCACCTGTTTACATTTTATTAAGATGTAAAGTTACCCATAATTAAAGCAGGGGCTGCTATTCTTGGCTTCTTAGTTAGATCCACCATCACTCCTCTACAGCTCCAGCCTCTTGCCCAAATATGGTCACTGCTGGCTCCAAAAAACCAAGATGGTGACAGCTGAAATGACGAGATGACGGCTTCAAAACAGGAGTCAGAAAATCAATGGGCGTCGTCATGGTAGCTATGTCCATTATATTTACAGCCTATGGTTCTTTCTAGCATCTACGTCTGGTCATAACAGCCTGACTAATTAGCTCCCCCACCTCTAAAAACGGACATGAGAGATGAGACAACTCAGCCCCTTTGGGCCTTATGCACCTATTAATAGTTCTGGGTGGGTAACAACAAGCAGGCTTTACAACCAAATATAAATCTCATAAATATAGATAAGTATTGTACATAACTATATACATTCTTTGTCTAATTTGATGTTGCTTATCATATCTTATTAGTGCACTGTAAAATAAAGCCTGTGGTGAGATGAGGACGATCCAACCTTACAGTGAAGTATGGAAGAGTATTAGAACTATACCCAGTAATGAGGGGAGGAAGATTTTTCTTTTGCATTTTGAGGGTAAAGTCATAAAGTCAAGAATAGACTTGACATTTCAAGATTAAAGTCAAACTTTTGAGAATGAGTCTGGCATTAGCACATGTGGCTACCTCTACAAAATACCTTGTGTAGATGAAATTGTACTTCAGAGTCAGTTTTGGTAACAAGGACATTCTTCTTTAGAGCATAAACACAGTGTGGTAATAAATATCTGGACTTTGAAGAAATTATGCTGAAAACTGCATCTGTTCAAAAGGAGGTACCACAAGCTTAGATGAGGTGGCTGCATTCGTGCAGACTGAAATATGTAATGGACCAACATGTTCTCATCCCAACTCATTGAACATCACAGTTTATTCAGTGGACTTTCACTTCTAAATATGACGTGCTACTGTAGGTTTCCTCCTGCTTCTGTTGTTGACATTCCAGTATTCCATCTCAGTTTGGTCTTGTTATATGCATTGTGTCTCTTCAAAATACACCTTTGTTTTCACAGGACATGTAGCCTACAGTTCCTGCTTCTTAAATGCATACAGTCAAAATAAACTTTGGTAAAACACTTCATATTTATGTTCATTTCCTTGTGCAACAAAAGTGTGTGGATAGGTTTAGAAAAAAGTATCATGGTCTGGCTCAACATTCACACAGCAAGCGAAAACCGGGCTCCTGTGAGAAAGTCCTGTGTTTGTTGGACCCGTCTATTTCCCTTCCTGCCTGCCCTATAGAGACTTTTCAGCACCCAGTATTGTTTTACCATAGCACCATCCAGCATCAAAACACACTGCTCTGTGGTGTATCATACTGCCACGAAAGATACCTTTTGCACTGGTGTCTGACGCTGAAATCACTGACAAAGGGGTGGTCTTTGAAGATTGAGGAATGAGAATGGGCTGAATAGTCAGATGCAAGGGTATCAGTGGTTACACCTGCATGCAGTCGGCTATTGAGCGAATTTGTTGTATCAAAAGACACAATTTGATGGAACTAAGAGATGACTTTATTCTTGACATTTCATTTTCCCCTTATGCCTGACCCTAATGTTCTTCCATAGCATTTGGTGTCCGCAAAAGTTAGTTCCCTAACTTGAAATTCAAATAACTTCTCATAAGCCTCCCTCTGTGCAGGTTTAGGCTAATGCATTTTGATGACATAACACAGTGTTTACACATTTATGGCCACAGGGAGTGTTTCAGTGGCAAAATAATGATTTCACCATTATTTCTTTTACAGTAAATTGGACTCAATGGGAACAGGTGTAATGATGAGTGTATTTCCCCGGTGTGGCTGCCTACTTTTGTGAGTGTGTACTGGCAGGATGACTGTGCCCTCAGCTCCCACCAGGGGCCGCCTGCCTCCTGCTGAACTCAGATCTCGTACAACACATCTCACAGCAGAGCAGCGCTGGCGTCACTGCCTGCCTTGATGTGAGGTGCGGAGGGCTCCATGTACGCTCCGTTACAGAGGACAGAAAAATACACGAGTCTCATCTCTCGTGTCCGTTTATAGAGGTGTGGGAGCTAATTAGTCGGGCCGTTATGACCAGTCTGTTTCTATCGTTTTCACCGTAATTACACCAAACACGCAGGCTGTTGGTTTCTACCTGCTGAACTGCGTCAAGCTAAACACGGTTAGCCAAAACAACACCGGAAGTGAGGCAGTTCACCCATAAACAACTAAAGTGTATGAATTTATCACAAGGTAGGCTAATTAATGTGATTTACACAACAGACAAATGTATAAACACAGAGTAAAAACATATAAAATTGATTCTCTAGCTGTAAAATGGATGCTAAAGACAACTTGAATGTAGCTGTCCTCAAAGGCTGTGAGCTCCTGTGAGCTAACCTTGGTCAGCCAGAAAAAAAGGTGCCACTGAACTTATGTTAAGAGGGTTTAGTTAGTCAGTTTACAAACATTTATTCAGTGCAAAATGCTAGTGCTCTGACATATTTGCCTTATTTTACCTCAGGATAAAGCTTCCCACTAAATACCCAGATCAAACAATATTTTGTAAACTAATCCTGATTTTAGCCCCGTAGTTGGGATTAATACTCCAGTTGGCATTGGCAGGATCAGGTAATGACATCATTAATATTCCACACAGAGACACAGACATGATCATCTTCACTATTCAGGCCTACAGGCCTATAAAACATCTGAGTAGGATCCATGGGCCTGTCAGTCGGCTGAGCTCATTAAGTTTACCCTACTTTTAACTTCATGAGCATCAAGACAGAATGAAACTAAATTATATAAAGGAGATATTCTGATTTTTAGTCCCCGGACCCTACATATCCCATAATGCAGCCTCCCTGCCTGAAAAAGTCATGGATGTAGAGACCTGGATACAGTGTTGGAGGTGGGGCCTTGTTAATTTCCTATGAAAGGTACTCAGTAGCACACAAAGCCAAAAAAATTTGACGTTCCAGGTATAAAATTACCGGGATCTTTCACAACGTTGGACCCATGGAGCAAGCGCATTAGAGACTCCCCCGACTGAGTAGCTCACTTTCAGTTCAGCCCTCCACTAACCTGAACGGGGATAAAATGATTTAAATGTGCGGCTCTTCTGATTTTCCCAGTGTAATTGGACTGAATGGATCAAATCCCGATGGTGAATTAAGTCATTTTCAGGGGTTATGACACTCAAAAAAATGTATCCTCTGATTTACAAATGTCTCTCACGAAGTAAGTCTGAAGGAAGAGCCTTTTTGGGTCCAATGGCATCACGTGACAGACTCGGAAGTCGTAATTCCACACTTTAGCCACTATATCAAATTGTCTCTAAAGCCTGGCGCTGTTCCTGGGGGCTTGGGAAAACGCAGAAAATGCGCCAGGCTTTGAGAGACATGTATAGCTGCAGACACATTTAACTTGTACACAACACACTCCTACAAACCTTGCCCGCCACCACTAATACAAAACCAATCCACCATTGCAATAGTTATCTGAACTGTGCTACAACACGACACTGTAATGAATAAACATGAGGCCAAACATAGCAATGATCTGCTTTATAATTCATTATTCATGAAGACGTGATTCACTTTATAAATAACGAGATGTAACCCAAACCATTACCCTTACTCAAACCTGAACCACCTCTTGTTTAACCTAATACTTCATAATTAGCTAATTGCCTAGCATTTTCGTTGGGACTAGTGCTTCCGGGTCAAGGGGCAAAGGGGGCTGATTGGTGAAGACATGTAGATATGATGGGCAGGTCATGTAGCTGCTCAAGCCGCAGCTATACCCAGGCTTTGATGCCATGATGATGCCTTGGGGCCCAAAAAGACTCTTTCCCATGGACTTTTATTGGGAAAGAGACATCTTTAAATCAGTGGATACATTTTTCTGAGTGACACAACCAGCATGAAATGACTTGTTTCACTTTTGGGATTTGATCCATTTAGTCTGATAACATTTTGAAAACCTAGAGGAGCCGCACAGTTGAATCATTTATCCCTATTCATGTAGCCTAAGTGGAGTGCTAAACTGGAAGTAGCTGGATCGGCCGGCAGAAGTCTCTAGTGCGCTTGCTCTATGGGCCCAATCATGCGGCAGCAGTGTTAATCATATGGATAATTTTATATGCGGCAGTGGAACGTTTTTGGCTTCATGCGCCACTGAACAACTTTCATAAGACGAAACAGGGCCCCACATCCAACACTACATCCAATTCTCTTTATACATCCATGCATGAAGCCAAAGAAGTTTGGCTTCTTGGGTATAAAATTACCTGGATCTTCCACATCGTTGTGCCTATAGAGCAAGTGCACTAGACACTCTTGCCGGCTGAGCGGCTAACTTTCAGTTCAACCCTCCTCTAACATGAATGGGGATAAAATGATTGAATTGTGCAGCTCTTCCAGGCTTTTAGAATGTTATGGCACCGAAAGGATTAAATCCTGATAGTGAAACAAGTCATTTTGCAGGGGTTGTGATGGCCAAAAAAATACAATCACCGATTTACAGATGTCTCTATATAGTCTATGGGAAAAGGCTTTTGGGGCCCAGTGGCATCACGTGACGGACCGGGAATTCTGTGTAATTCCATGGTTTTGCTATGTTAAATTGGCTTCAAATCCCAGCGTTGGGTCATGGAAAAACTTCTGTCTTTCAAACTTCGTGCCCCAAATGTCTAGTCTCAATACCTACATAATCCCATTGACATAATCACATCTCCTCAGATTTAAAGCTGCCCAGAGCCACAGAGGACTATGCAACGGTTTCATAGGAGTTAAGGCTACCTATGTCAGCTAGAGTTAACTGCAAAATCAGTGCAGTGCACCTTTAATCACACCATGCCAAATGTAGGCTACTTCCAGACAGATTGAACGCTTTTATTTTGAAGGCCGCATTAGCCGCATTCCGGTTCTGTATCTGTGTATTGATGCAGCTGCCAGCAGAGATGGAGAGCGCTTTGCGGTCGCAGTAGGGACATCAGACTCCACACACAGCGCGCGTAGGCTACACACAGAAACAGAGACAGTGAGACGCGCAAAAGGTAAAATAAAAACCTCTTTGTTTTCGTATCGATCCCCACAGCCTCCAGCAGGCTCATGGAGAGCGGAGCCCTGCTTGTCCGCACCGGGGGCAGGTTGATCGGATGCCTTTCACCACAGCAGCGCCGTTAGATGTTTTCCATTCAGGATTAATTGGTTGACCAATGGCTCCAAAACATGCGCTCCTCTCCAGCAGCGGCAGCAGTGGCCCCGGGGTTGGAGGGGTGAAGAGTAAAGGAGACCCCGGCTCTTCTTCTCCGACGGCATGGATCCTGGATGCGGGGATGGTGGCCGTCTGTTCGCCGAGGAACGGGAAGAGGACGCGAGCGCTGGATGGGATGCTGGCCCGGTGGTTTGTGACCATCGGCGCGGTGCTGATGCTGATGCTGCAGAGCTCCTTGGCCGCTGACGGTAAGACACTGATGCTGTGTTATTACCCAACCTGTAAGAGTGTTTTTTTTTTAATTCCTTAGAATCAAATAAACCACAAACACCACAACTGAGGCAGACTGAGTGTCTCTGGGTGCTCTGACTCACAGTCCAGTCTCCATTGGGCTTTATTCATCACATTAATAACGCAGTTCTTTGTGAGCCAGTTTACGAGAAGATCAGTGTGTGGAAGATTTCATCAGACCGTTTGTAAGCGATCATCACTAAAAACAGCAGCTGTGTTGCGTAAGACATGGCCGTCATGTTAATGCGTCTGGCGTTATTTTGGTTACCTCTGGGGGGTTTGTTGTTCTGGCGGCAATTTCTATATGTCACTATGTTGTTTTTAAATAATCGATGTAATGGCATTCAGGCCCTATAACCGTTGTCACGTCCCCAAAACACGCAGCCGGAGCGCACGGTGGACCGCAGCGCTGCGCCGCGCCGCCACAGCGCGCTCACCGCGGCTGTTTCCTTGCATCAGGGAGGAAACTTTTTATTCATTCATGGAGCGTTGAGCCCCGAGGTCTTCAACCTCGAACATGATCCATAGGGGACGTTTCATAGTCGGCACAAATAAATAATGTATGATCTCCGTGTCTTCACAGCCATCCGAGGGAAACAAAAATAGGAGCAAAGACTTTTACATATTTCAGTCATATTTCTTTGACGACAGCTCTGACGGAGGACAAGACATTCTTGTAAATCACCAGAGAGACAGGTTTTTAATCATTTTAACATAATATTGACAACAAAAAGCGGTGTATCTTTCTGATTCCCCTTTTGACATTATTTTAGCTTTATTTTGTAGGATTTAAAGTATTAATTCACTGAGAGGTTTTATTAAAGGAATGCATTTCATTAATGCTTTTTTAAGGTGCTTTACCGAGCTTTCTTGCTGCATAAACCTCAACCACTGCCAACCTGGAGGCGTCACTGTTTGTCATTTGCATGTCATTTTGATTTAAACTTTGGAGGAGGCCATGAAAGTCAAGTTTGCATTGGTTTATATTTTTGCCAAGTTTTTAAAAACACATTTACTTTTATATACATACAGCTAACATACATATAAATGAAAAAAACTTTCTCTCCATAAAGCAGATGTCTACAAAATTGAGATATAAATGCACCTGAGACTTATTTGAACTCCACTTGCTCAGTCAGGGCCAGAGGTGCTGCTCAGAGATGGCACCGGCAGTTAAAAGGTCAATTCCCCCACACTGCATTTTCACTTAACACTATTACTAACTAGCCATGTGGTTCAAAGTGTAGATTTTAGAGTTTTATTTGCAGATTTTTGGAGATATTGGCCACTCAGACTTGCGATGCCAACTCACACTGGCAGTGAGTGGAATTTCAGTGTTTGTGCTGGCAGAACTGAAGATGACATTTGAAAAACTTAAATGTCAAATGTCTTGTCTCTTTCCAGGAATAATGGCTTAGTTTTACTCAGGATATTTTACAGGCAACTGTGGGAGGTTTTTAGTATGAGACAAAGTGCTGCATTTTTATAAAATATCTTTTAGCTTTTCTAAATTATGGTGATGCAGTAAAACCAAAACAACACAAAAACAGGCTTTAAAAACTCTGTATTTACCTTGGCTGTGAACCAAAAACCACAATAAACACATCACTCCACCCCACACCACGGCTATCCCATCAAATAAAGACAATAAAGCCCCCAAAAATATCTAAAAAAGCTTTCTTTACCCTAACATACATTAGGTCAACATCACATTTTAATACAGTGTGAATATGCCTCATGTCATGTCAGTGATTCTGTTTTATCTGACCTTGGGTGTTTTTAATATGGTGGCAAGAAAGTGATAAGTTGTTCTAAGATCTGTGTCTTTACTATTAAATGTAGCTTCAAATCTGTACATTGGGAGATATTTGAGATCTCATAGAAGCATCAAAGAACTGATGAAGATTACTCTTTCATCCACTGAAATAATATGCCTTTTATAGCGGACAAAAAATACCTTCTAAGGCAAAAATAACTTGATGCCACAAACAATATATCCTGCCTAAACACACCATGTGCAAACACACAGAATACTCAGTACTAACAAGCCTTCAAAATCATTCCTCTCATTTCCCTGATATTTAAAAAGTAATTCATAATTGAGAGACAAAGGCAGAACAAATGGTCCTTTTCTGTTTTACATTAATATCACAGGTCAGATTAAATTGTTGAATGAACACTGCAGTGATTCTTGGTTTATCTAATCTAATCTGTTCCACAGGCTGTAGTTTAGGGTGTCGGGTGGCCCATCAACCATTTCCTAATTCACAAAGAAAATAAATTGATAAATTGATATTACTTTGAATGTAAATAAGTTGCCAGAGTGCATTAACAAACCAGTTAAGAACAACAGTGCGAGATGAGGATCCCATGGACCCCTCAACAGAGATCCAGGCTTAGCCCCAAATGTCCACAAATCCTAGAAACGCCCCTGCGTACACCTCCTGTCATTTTGCAAAAGTGGCCCCTGGGCAAAGCAAGTTAGGTATCACCGGCTGCTCTGTTGGCTTGCTGCTATTTTATATGTGGATAATTATTTAAGTGATTGACTAGCTAACTTGTACACCGAGAGTCAGAACATCAGAAGAAGACTCCCTCAGTATACCACCTCACCAACCTTTCCTATTAACTCTCAAATTGGAAAATAATGAAATACCGGCTCCTCTTATGCCACCACTACTCAGGGTTTAATTTGAAGGTGATGAAGAAAGACTGCGCCCCTATGATAAGCAATAATACGTTAAATGCATACCTCTTTGTTAGGCCCAGATTTGAGAATGAAAGCAGAGACACAGAATATGGAGGAGATTGCCAAAGTATTTGGAAAAAGACAGTTTTTCTTCCCAGCCTCTCCAGTTAAATCTGAGCAAATCGCCCACTCACACACAACATATCCTCTTTTATATCATGCTGCTGTGCCACTTAAGAGCGAGCTTTTCCATAGCATGGCTCGGGGAGATTTGACTTTCTTTCTCTTACCTGGTTACTCAAGCATTCAGCTGTTTCAGGTCTTTTAGAGAGAAAACATTTCTACTGTATTTTTGTATTCCCCATTTCCATTTATAACAAAAAAGGATGTTTTGGAGGCTGATGCAGAGCCGGTGTGTGTGAGTTATGTATGTGTGTGTAAGCATTACTGTCTGCCAGCACATACAGTATGTGTGTGGAGGTGTTTACTAGATCTACAGAGATCTTCATCCTCAGTCAATAGGCCCTTTTTGACCGCAGGAACGTTCAGGTACGAGATGATCGGAGAGTAGTACTCACATTCCGAAAGTACAGGAACTTTGTGGGTGGAGGTTGGCGTGCTGAACATTTCTGATTATTCGATTATTCGCAGCAAAGACTCACATTATGCCATCAACCTTTTTTGTTTGTTTGTTGTACTTCGAAACATCAATATGGAGTTACACAAGAAAGCATAAAGCAGATGGGCTGATGGTGACGTCCAGGCCTTATTGAGCATTTATGCTGAGGATGAAATAAGAAAGTTGTAACCTGGCTGCCATGTTGAAAACAGTCGAGCCAAAACCAAGAACCACCCAGTGGCAAACGCTCTCATTTTACAGCTAAACAGTACACTAAAATATCTCTCCGGAGTTGCCTGCAGTTTACGAGCTGTGATTGACGTGATTGACAGCTGCGTTACAGACTTGTCAGCTCTGATTGGTTGTTTTCCTTCAGGCGTGGTGGATTCTTGCACATGCTATTAGGAGGCAGAGGAACATATTTTTTTTCACAGACTATCTGTCTCATGTACTACTGTCAGGATATAATGACAGTTTGATCAAATATGACAAAAACTTATTTTTTATAAAAGTTACCAACCACAGCTTTAGGCGAGCTGAACAATGTTCACACTGGGAAACAGTGCTGAGATCTAATGTTCCATGTTACCATGGGAACAGATCTGCAGCTAGTATTTTTCTCACTGTGTGTCTATTTGTCAGTCAGGGATTGAAATAACATCTGAGTAAGTCCCGGGTTAGAGTCTGTTGCCTAATGATCAGCGTCAGATGACACACCAGTGGAGATAAAACACTCTCTGAAGCACTGCTAGATTTCTGGGGGACTCAAACCCTGCCAACTGCTAAACACCAGACTTTCTGGTCATCTCTGAGTCACTCACCACACTGCTGTTGTTTTCTTAGAACTAAACATCATGTGTGTATTTGACCCTTTTTTAACCTCTTTCCATACTTGACATCTTTTACAAACAGTTCAAGTTAAACCGGCAGCATGACAGCATTTCTCGCTGTAATTTAGATGTACCAGAGGCGTCCAGTGGGCTCTGGGGAATGCAGGAAGATTAAAAGATTGGGCTGCAGCTAGTAACAAATTTGTTCAAAATTAACAAGAGTGAGTGGCAAGATGGTAGCTTGTCTTTTCCTTTCATATCTTTCTTTCCATCAATCTGTAACAAAAGGGAATAACAAGGGAGCCATTTCTTGCAGCATTTCTGTCCATATCTAATTATTCTAGCAGTATAGTTGCTAAAAACAACATATGAATGTAAGACCATACATACTATGAGGACATATGAAACAAAAAGATCACTGTAGTAAGAGTGAGACTGATATATTGGAAACAAGTCAGGCTTGGTATCGTTCACAGATATGCAATACCATTGTCAATACAAAAGAGTTTTGATACTAAAACAATATGTTTTCCTGCCTAGTCACCAGAAGAAAATGTTGGCATTGTAAGTTTCTGCAAACTACCACCACCAATAGCCTACATTACATTTGCACATTTCATACATTTCAGCATTTTTTTAAGTGACATAGTAGATAAGTTGACTTTGTAATTGGGAGGTTGAGGGAATCTTGGATGGTGCATTATCTAGAAGAGATGCTGCAGACCACTGTCCAGGACCAACAAAACAAGGTGTGTTTTAGTGAGTCATTGCTGTGATTCCAGCGGCTTTTTAGCCTCCAAACGTGGGTATTTTGTAGCCACCTGTCTGTGTGTTTCTAGTGGATTTTTAGGCTCCAAACGTAGGTGTTTTGTAGTGACCTGGCTGTCAGTGTATTTGTAGTGGCTTTTAGGCTCCAAACATGCGTGTTTTGTAGCAAACCGTCAGTGTATTTCTAGTGGCATTTTAGACTCCAAACGTGGGTGTTTGTAGTGACCCGTCAATGTGTTTCTAATGGCATCTTAGGCTCCAAACGTGGGTGTTTTGTAGCAACCTCTCAGTGTGTTTCTGGTGGCTTTTTAGGCTCCAAATATGATTGTTTTGTAGTGACCTATTGGTGTTTTTTCAGCGGTTTTAGGCTCCAAATATGGATGTTTTGTAGCTACCTGTCTGTGTCTTTCCATCAGCTTTTTAGGCTCCAAATGGTGTTTTGTAGTGACCTGTCTTTGTTTTACCATCTTTTTTTAGGCTCCAAATGCTGGTATTTTGTAGTGGCCTGTCAGTGTTTTTCCAGCGTCTTTTTAGGCTCCAAATGTGGGTGTTTTTAGTGACCTATGAGCGGGGATAGTGCCATGAAAAGCGCTTGTCTTTCCACAGAAACATTGCTGCGTTTCCTGCTGGGACTGCGCCCCCAAAACCGGGTATTTTGAGCCAATACATGATCCTATCCTAACCAAGTGGTTTTTGTGCCTAAATCTAACCCCACGTAAACCATAGCAATGGGTAAATACAAAGTTTCAATGTTTCTACAGCATAGCATGCAAATATAACAAATCTGTGTTTTGCAGAAACGTACAATACTATAATTTTTTCTAGTGATTGGATTGATTTCTCTAATACCTAGTTTTGAGGAATATCAACATGTTTTCCTTCTAACCCCTTTTCATTTAGCAAAAAGCAAATGTTCTCAAATGATTTATGTGATGTGCAAGAAAATCAGTCTAAAATTTGCTTAATTCTGATTTAAGTCAGGAATTATCTGATCAAAGACTATGTAAACGAGTAAAGCAAAGGTATAAAATACTTGAAAATACTGAACTTGGAGTTTGCATTTCCTAAGAGTCACTGATAAATCCTTTGCTGATTATCATTTATCTGCTGCCATCAGTTAAAGCGATTGCTGTGCTGATTAGGTGCAGTATGGCCTGGCTCCTCTCTGTCTCCTGTGGTTTGTGAGAGTGGAGGAGGTGGCTAAGGATCACAGTTCTGGGCTCTCACAATCTGATTAAAAGTTTAGAGTCTACCCAGGAAAAGTTTCTTGCATCTACTCAGAAGAAAAGCAGTGTTACAACTGTTGTGTTACCTGCCCACACCAGAAAGAAAGAAAGCATGAGTTAGTGAAAAATCAGTCAGTTTCAGACGCTTACTGAGGTTGAATTTAAACGTGATTGCTGGGTCGATACAATTTCAGCTCAAAGTAAAGATTGGCATTGAGATGGTGTTTTATGCATGCTGCTGCTCCATATCCATACAGTCACACACAGTGCACTTGATGAGACCCGGATATGCAGAGCTTTTACACTGTTAAAGCTGATTTGGACACAAAATTGTGTCACAATGACTCATACCAAATCTGGGGGTTGCATTGGATTATGGAAAGGATAAAATCTATAAATATTTATCTCTCTGCAGAGCTTTATTGAATGTGAAAGGAGAATGCCTTTACCGTGTATTCTCCTGCATATGTCAATTTTTAGTATTTGACTCATAATTGTGGTGAATTCCAGGAGGTTCATGGTGCACTTAAGCGTCGAGCTCGTGTTTAATGCATGGAGGCTGTCAGACGTGATGGAAACTTTGATGATGGTTGACAGATGAGAATGTTTGCTGTGCTACAACCTGCTTTATTTGATGTCAGATACTTGGCTTCATAAGGATTCTCACTCACACACGATCGCTCTGTTCATCGGTTTAGAAAGCCTGACAAATTGAATGAATGGCAGCACGCTCTGCTGTGTCCTCTTCAGTGCTGCAGTAAATAACATTTCCCATATTCAATCCAAAAGGTTCCTGAAGCCACGGTTCACTTCTGCTGAATTTATTTTGTGTCAAAGCGCGTCTCCTTAGACGTATTAAGAAGGTTATGTCACCAAACATCGGAAAATAGAGTGCAGTGCTGCACCAAGTTTGGTAAAAGCCAGGTGGTGTTTTTCAGTTCCTGATACAGGTAACATTCATCATCAATAATGTATGCAATAATGTGCAACAAGATAGTCACATAACTACTAAAGACAACAAACAACAAAAAAAACTCTAAAGGTCATCATCCTTTATTAAATTCAAGGCATTCTGATGTTAAGAATAAGGCTGGTCATAGTCTGTATTTTTATTACTATTAACAGATTCCATGAAAAGACCAAAACCAACAGTGGACTGATCTCACTCCCAACTGTAGTACTGTGTGAATATCAAAGTCTGATAGATCTTCTTCTTCTGTGCCATACAGCTCCATTGTTGTCCAAAAAACTATTAAAATCTCTTCAGTGAGCCACACTGTTGCACTGGATGACACGATCCTTCATTAGCAACACACACATTGTAGTTTATCTAGAGTCAATCCAACATACACTGGCCTGCTGCCACAAATACTCACAAGAACACCAAAAGTGTATTACTCTGTTGTGTAGAATTGTCCCCCAAAATGCTCGACTTAGTATTGTTTGCTAAAAAATTGTGGACGGTGTTAAATTGTAGACTATTGCAAGCCTTACCCTTTTAAGGTAGGCTGGCAAAGTGACTGGTTGAACCTCAGTGTAACAGTTTAGGTAGTCTAACCACTTAGTGTAAAGCATCCTCATACTTACAGTCCACTCTAACTACCTAGGCTACCATGAGCAGTGATTTAGAATAGTGATTAAATTACTGACCAGATTAGGTTCAAAGTGTCTCACTGGAAGACACATAAACTTACAGGATGGAGATGGTAAAGAATAGTCAAGTTCTGGTCAAGGGGTGGTAGCTGCACCTGCCGAGGTAACATCCTCCTGACACCCAGCCCCGACATCAACACCAAGTTAGCAAGTCACTCTTCCACAGTCGTTCCAGACAATCCTTGATGGATCAGCCCTCTTTTAAGATGCTTTAAGCCTTTCAGGGTTGAATGGATATACTGCTTTTTTAAATAAAGACTGCAAACAGGTGCTCCCAGGAAGAATTTTAAACATGGCCCCCTCGATTGGATTGTAACGCAGCGAGCTCGCAGTCTCTCAACTGATGGAAAGTTGTGGAAGGATGTATTAATTTGTTGTTTCGAACAATACGGGACACTACAGCAACTTGATTGCAACATGATTTAGCTCAATTCCTCTGTAGGAGTAGTAGCTGTGTTTTGCTCAGTGTTAGAGAGAGAGAGAACTGTAAGTAAGGCTCCGCTGCCTTTGACCATTTGTGTTCTCGAGATGGACAGTGTAAAAGGCCCTGTGGACTTCGGGCGCAACAGTTGATCATTTTACCCTGTATAGTGTGTCATAGTGGATGCCAAACTGCATCCTGACAAAAACGAAAGCATGTCCAATTTTTTTCTGCCTTCTACAGTGTATTTCATAACGTCCATGATGTTGACCAACAGGAGCACAGAATGATATAGCTAACATTAGCATACTGGCTTTCACAGTCTGCTTTATGAATGTGGCTAGCTAGCTACATTTAGGTTTTTGTACTGGCTAAAAAAAAACCTCTTTGAGGTATTGACAGCCCTTATTGTCCTCTTCGTCCGACCCAAGAATGGGTCAAGAGTCATTATTTCATTTTTTAGGCTATAGCAAAGACAAGACAGCCAGTATCATACACTGCCATTGTTTGTTTGCCAGAAGTCAGTCCCTAGTCCCTCCTTCCCGATGACATCATATGAAACACAGCAAACCATGATTGGTCGGGGGCCACCGTGTAGTGTGTCATGTCTGTTGGCCGAGTCATGGCAAGAATTTTTGACTCTATAATCGTCTAATCTGGCACAGTGACCATTGAAACAGACCAAACTAATTTGCAGTCTGAACCAGGGATAATAGACACCTTACAGTCGATTTATTTCCCAGGGCTGGTATAGTATGCATTATAAGTCATTCCATTATCACCTAATGTAAATTTCCATATTGGCATGGGTTTGACTTTTCTTGGCTGCAGCACCCACGGAGGCTTCACAGTTGGTGGTTGCTTCAGCTTCACACTGGAAGTTGGCAGACATTTCATCAAGATGAGTGACAGGAGTTGGAGCAGAAACCTGACTAGAGAGGGAGGAGAACAGCACCATCAATACTGTTGCTGCCTCAAGGATAAAAGTTTCATGTTGCAGCTTTAATTTATGCCAGCTGCTCATGCTCAGACCTCAGCTGTCTTTCTTTGCGTCACCGTACTGCCCCATATTTTTCCTTTATCTGAAGAGCTCAGATGATCAGAGGTGTAGCAGTACATCTAAGAGGTGGGAATTGATCCAAGGCCAAAGATCCTGCATGTGGTCCCAGAGGCAGGATGGGGGGCGAGCGCTGCATCATCCCCGCACATGTTCTCGGCATTAAAGCAGCAGTGGCTCGTTTTGCATCGCTCTGCTCGCCTGCGCTCCGCTCTGTACTTCTTTGTGCCTCTCTGATTATGCACCGCCGGAGCTTTTCACACTGACAAGGGAAAAAAACAAAAACTGGATGGAAGTTTGGCTACTACACAGATTTACACCACGACCATGAGAATATTGTGACATTGGAAGGCAGTTGAAACCTAATTGAATATTCCCCGTTAATGATTGCGTAATGTGCTGCAAGAAGGAGACGTTTCATACTAACATGCTCATCGTTTTTGCCAAATGACTCCATTTCCTCTCAGTGTTGTCCGACCTCTTTGCAATATTTGCTGTTTATGACGCATCTGCACCTCAGAGACTCTTGTTCGCTGCAGGTAGACTGTGCAATGGTGCCTGCTTTCAAGTTGAACGTCTCCACTGGCAGTGCTGTCATTCCTTTCACTGTTGCCAGGCAGAAACACAGAGAAGCAGCTTTATTGTACAAGGAAAACGAACTCCAGTGATATGATTGACTTGGTTTCAGTTACTGCTCTGGCTCACGTTACTCCTGCGACCGTGACAGAGCTAACCGGGCTAAACATCTCTGACATTATCTGAGCTGTTATGCACCTCAGTCTTTTACCGTCTATCACACACATAATGGCATGAAACACAAGCAGCTCCTTTCTGCTGCACTCTGGAGTTAACAATCTATTTCTGGAGTATGTGTGAGTGTGTGTGTGTGTGTGTGTGTGTGTGTGTACATTTGAGTGGGGAATATCGAGAGAGACTCGAAGTCAGGGAGGGGGAGAGTGGTTTCATATGCAGATTGTAAATTTCCCCAGCTTGTACATTAAATACATTATGCATGGCAGGGCCCTGTTACAAATCATATGGGTAGGCAGAAGCTCTCTTGGATAAATTGATTTTTATAATCCCAATTAGCCACGCTTTGTATTTTTCTAATCTGTGGGGGCTGTGAGAGGTTGCATGTTTCCTCGCCGGTGTGTTTTAGAAAGGTTAAATTTTTCCCGACTGTCTCATGTGAGAAGCACTTTGATGTACAAAAGTGTTTTTACATGAGAACGCTTCTCATATTCAGAACTCATTCATGTGTGCACACAGCACACAATATGGAGTCTGTGTAGTGTAATGCAATGCGGTTTGTAAAGTGCATACGTTGTAATGTATCCATAGAAAATTCACAGCATGGAGTTGTACATGCAGTACATGAAGTGTGCAGGTATTTAGCTTCCCACAGTAAACTGGTGACATCTGTGTGTGCATGCTTCATGCCTCCCTCCAGATGGTGTGTAATGCAAGAAAGGTGCTGCATTTTAATCACTCTGTGAGATGACCAATGAGCCTCTGCATTGCGTGTAATAAGGGAAAAGAAGAAAATAGATATTCCTCAACGGGTCGATTCACCCCAATTACACACATGAGAAATATAATTCCTCACTTACTTATCTAGTAGCTCTGGTAGTCAAGGGTTAATTTGCAGAGCGTTGACATACCCAATCCTTGTAGGTAGCTCATGTGCTAAAGAGAAGGTTCACAGAGATAATAATAACAATGCCACAGTGAGCTGTAAATTCAGATTACTGTCTTTTGTGTCATCACTAAAGGCCCGAACATACTCGGGCGGAATGTATGTGGAACGGACTCTGCGAGGAATGTCCGCAGTCATTCGGGCTTTCATAGTCGAGCGCACTTCCGCGTTGTAGTTTCCTGTAAAAATGTCCGTGAAAAATCCCCGCGATGTGAAAAATACATGCCGAGCAGGACCTCCGCGGAGTCCGTTCCGCATATGTTCCGCCCGAGTATGTTCGGGCCTTAACAGATGTAGTGTCCCAATTTTTTCATCTATAAAACGCACTGTGTGGCTTTGTAGGTTTGTTAGCAGAATGTATTGTATGTGCTTTTGTTCCGTCATAGGAATTTTCCATAGCGTGTAAATTTCACTCTTAAATAAGGCTCAAATAAGGTGGTGCACAGTAAATAAAATGCACTGTTATAGAACTCTGAAGTGTGTACAGGCTGACATCTCTGTCATTCTTCCTCTTTGTTTCTTGGGTGGAATAAAATGCTCATTTATCATACTTGTAGGCATTTGTCAATGAAGACGTTTTGTCATGCCACAGACAGTAAAAGCACAGGTGTAAATAATAAATCAAGCCTTTAAGATAGTACATCTTTTGAAATGATGTAATAGGTTTTTTTATGGTCTAAGATAAGAAACAACAATTTGATTCTGTTAAAAATCACCAATATTGCAGCTACGTTGCTTTTAAAGAACCATATATTTGTATCTTTTATTTTTACCAGCTGCGACAACCAGTTAATAAAAGATCTGTTAAAATACACTTTGATGGGCTGAGTGTGCAGTCACAAACTTTTATGTCTTATTTCTTCACGCTTTTACTTTCTCAACCTTGTTTGTTTGATCCAGTCTGTCAGCAGCACCTTGAAAACATGTACAAACTTGATGGACAGAAGGAAGAATTGAGTAAATTTAGCTGATGATCCAAATGGGAAATGTCAGTTATGTCTAGCTGAAATGGAACTGATGGAAATTGGACACTATTGGTAACTCTTCAAGGTCAGAAAATCAATTTCATAACAGCACGTTAAGAGAATCGTTCGGAGCCGATGGACGTTTGTGCTTTTAGGAGTTCTGTCTAGTTACGTGATTGAATTGACAAAAAAAGGTTTTGGCCTGACCCCATCATGAAATGATTTTCACAAGGAGGTGGTGAGGCCCCCTGTGCAGACAACAAATGATAGAACTCCCCCCTGATGGAGGGTACACACTCTCCCTGGTGATGAAGTGTCAACCCTGGAATTGGAAATTTCCCTCTGGAGGAGTCGAGGTTGACGCGCGGAGCTGGAATGACGGTGCTGAGAGACAGCAGGAGTCAGACAAGCACAAACAAGTTTCATTTCCTGATCGGCTAAATATGAAGTGACGAGACAGGAAATGTCACACGTGGAACAGACTGACAGCGTGAGAAAAAAAAAAAACAGGAACAAGAGAGTGAAAGAAGCTGACATCCTGACTCAATTGGGCTTGTGAAGAGAATTTAACAAAAGGCGGCGCACTCACTCGATGATAGTGCCATCATTGTTGCCATCAGTAGCCTTATCTTCATAATCAGCTCTGTAACAACAAAGGTATAGTCATATACAACAGAGGGAAAGTGAGGAAAGTGTCTGGGTTTTGTTTTTCATACAGTGTGGCCCAAGTTATATCGATTAAATTGAATGTACCATAGCTTGTTCCACGTAGGGTGTATGAAATTACTAAACATCGAACATCGAGTATAAATTGTCAAGTCATAGTTTTTGAGTTACCGGCATTGAACTTGCTTTGGCGTTTGGTGCTATTGCTCTCTCCTATGGCTCTCTCCCTCTCACAAACATGATACATCACACATACTGCATCCATTTAGTCTTGGGCGACTTGCAAATATTATTAATATATGACCTGGACAGCTGTTACTTTACAGCTCACAGTGAATAAATCCTCATGTGTAATGGCGTTGCGGTAACAGTTTAACTTTTAACAAGTTTAACGACAGTGTGAGCAGGCGAGGTGTGTGTTTTGGTATCTGCAGGACTCTTGATTTCGACTGTTTAGTTGAATTTTGCAACCAGGGACCTGTGTGACTAACAAATACTATTTATATATGAGCTGGAGAGCTGTTTGTTCATTTACTGCTCACACTGTGTAAATCCTCATGTTTAACAGGGCTGCTGTAACTGTTTAATGTTCCACTAACAGCTGACTGTTGACCGGAAGCGTCAGGTTCACAGCAAAAACTGCAAGTCTTCTGGCACAAGAGGAGATGATAATAACTGTACTTTATTTTACCTTATTATAACAGTGCTTTATTTAACTTGACATATAACAGTAATTACTTTAACTTTATTGTAACCGTAGTTTATTAATAGTTTTGTATTTTAGTATTCAACAGTTTAGAGGAGATTTTAAAATACTGATATGTGTATCGTGTATCGCGATACAACCTAAAAATATTGCGATATTATTTTTAGGCCATATCGCCTAAAAAAAAAATTTCTGTAAAAGGCTCCTTGACTGATTTTTCAGTACTCCTGCCTCAAATGAGAAGATTTTTCCTCTCATTTCTTCTCTTCTGTCACTACAATACAATGAAATTAAAACATGGTGCATTGCTTTTGTCTGAACGCCCTGCTGTTCCTGTCAGGCTTTTAAAACAATCAGACAGACTGTGGCACGCGCCTTCAAAAAGCCTCCGTGTTTTTGCATCAGGATTCACTCCGCCGTCCTTTCTAAGGTGTGTTTGCATCATTCACCCGGGCCTACTCTCAAGTCGTTCTGCTATTCAATTCAAAATCAGCTGCTTTAGAAAATCCAGCACACGGAAAATGCAATCCAGCTTGTGATGACTGAGAGAGAAATCAATTTGTTCAGATGAAACTTGTAGGATGGAGGCTTTTTTTTCCGCTAGATGTTAAAGAGTCCCTTGCATCCACAGCAGGTCGTTTCAGCCTCCAAACAGGCCAACAGGCAGGCGGCAGGGATTTATTTCGTCTGTAGCGTCAGAAAAAGGAAGAAGGGGGAGAGAGAAAGAAAGCGAGAGACAGAATGAAAATTTAATCAGCCTTTGCTTCTTAAGGGTTGACTGGGAGAGAGAAGGATTTATAGCTGCTTGGCCTCCTCTCCTCCGACTCACCATGTATCACTGCAGCTGCTCACCTCCCTCCTTCACTCCATCACTCACTTACTGCTCTGTGCGTGTGTGTGTGCACCCGTCAGTCCAAGTATCTTTCCCTTCGTGTGTCAGATGTGTCATGTGTCCTTGAAGTCACAGTTGTGTGTATAACAGCTGCATTTTCTCTTTTTTTCTAAGCAGTCTAGTCAGATGCCTCAGAAACAGAGGAAATGTGGCTTTACAGAAACATGACTTGGGTCTTGTGAGTTAAGGGTCTTGCTTAAGAGCTCCTTTGTGCTAGGAATGAGGGAGAGGCAAACACTGCTATATTTGTGCCATAGATTACATTTATGGCGAAAAAAAGTCTGTCAGGTGCTAGCAGCCTGATTACCCCAGGGCTAGTAAAATGCCACACAGGACTAGTAAATCCAGCAACTCACTTACCCAATCTGGCAAGTGGTAAAAAAGAATTAAACACGTAATTTTTTTTAAAGAGCTGATGATGGAAGTAGCTAAGGAGTGAGCCATCTTGCTTTCCTCTTATCTCTGTTGGGAGTCGCAGGTCTGTTTGGGCATGTGTGAGAAAATAGCAGCGGGTAAAGACAAAGTGTCGGCGAGCATTTCAATTACCCTGGGAACAGGAGTTTATTTGGGTGGCGTTAGAGGTTGTGGGTGAAACTGCAACTATTGTGCAGTTTGCCACAAGTTTGACAGCAAGCTGGCTAAAACTGGGCAGCTTTTCAAAGTTGTTATTTGATAACCATTAATAGATAAAACAATCTGTGTAGAGGCCAATAAAAATTGACTTTGGGCAAGTAGATTTCTGACCACTTCGCCTAACTGGGCAAGTGAAAAAAACATTAACGCTGAACCTTGGTGCAGTTAAAGGCATAGTTTGGATCTTTTGATGTGGGGTTGTATGGGGTACCTATCCATGGCTAACATTGCTGAACACAGGAGCTGCTGGTGTACTGCTGCCTCAATCAGTTAGTTTGTTTGTGTTATTGCGTGACGTTTGTATTGAAAAGTGTTAGTAAAAGTCACATTACCACAAACAAGCTAACTGATTGAGGCAGCAGTAGACCAGTAGCCCCCGTATTCAGCAAGCTAAAACCACTCTTTTCTCAGTGGAGTCTGGTGGCTTTAAAGAACATAGGTGGGGAACAGAAGTTGTTAATTGCTTCCCCATCAGAATGGGCTGTCTCATGGCAGCAGTAAAGCAGTAAAAATTTTCTAAATATGCGTACACCTAAAATAATATTGATTTTTTTTACATTGGCCTTTTTAGGTGGCCAAAATACCCTCCTGCTTAGCCTCCTCTGCGGTACCCCTGACTGCTTCTCCAAACTGGGGGCGTGCCAACTAACATCTAAAATGGAAAAGTACCTATTCAACCCCACTTCAAAAGATCTGAACTATCCCTTTAAAGGAATAGTGCACCCAAAAATGGAAATTCAGCCATTATCTACCCACCCATATGCCAAGGGAGGCTCAGGTGAAGTTTTAGAGTCCTCACAACACTTGCGGAGATCCAAGGGGAGAGGGGGTAGCAACACAACTCCACCTAATGCAGGCTTAAGGTGCCCCAGATTCAAACGTCCAAAAACACTGCGCTCACGTGTGTGCGCTTGCGCAAGACTGTGAGACATGGGCACCGCGTTAGAGCTACAGGCTACAATGAGGCTAAAAACAGAGTTCAAATGACATTTTTTACAATGAGGCTAAAAACAGAGTTCAAATGACATTTTTCCGAACAACTTTTTATGTCGGGGCTTCAAGACACTTGGATCACTACAGACAAGCAGTATGGAGATATTTTGTGGTTTCAATTATGTGTTTTTGGACGTTTTTGGACGTCTCTGTAAGGGATGTGAGGACTCTAAAACTTCACCTGAGCCTCCCTGGGCATATGGGTAAGTAGATAATGGCTGAATTTTCATTTTTGGGTGCACTATCCCTTTAAAGGTTACAGCCAACTCAAAGATATGGTGGGTCTTTGGGAGAGATTTGTGGCAATTATGGTTTTAAAAAGTAAGTTGGATTTGGATGGGTTGTGAACTGTGGTCTGCATGAAAGTTGAATGTGCTACTCGCCCACACACCCTGACCTCCACACCCTCAGTTTCTGCTTCAGTTTCTGATAAAGGGCACACTCCTCTCTGCAGTGGTGCTTCACTGTTTCAACTTGCTAAATGACAACGCCAGAATTTACCACCAAATATGAAACAGAAGCTCAGGAGACCCATCCGAGTATGATGATATAACAGCTGCAGTACGGTGATACAAGACTAAAATGACTTTTTTTTCACTAGATAAACTCATGTTTAATGTAATATGTCTCTTCTGTTTCCATGGTGATGTTTGAAATATTCTCTTTGCCCCTCTGTAATGGGAACATGAAGATGCGTATAAACAGCTAATCCTGTATTTGACCTCGGCCAGGATTTTGGCTATTATCCTGCACACTCTGTGCATGTAAATAGCAGCTAAATCCAACTGCTTTACAAATACAGAATATTTGGACGGCAGATAAACAGTAATATTCATAAATTATATTTTAAATGACAGTTGAATTATTTAAAAAAGCATAATACATTTCAAGCCATTTCATTTGTGGTTAAACTCAAAGTCACGACAATCAGCTGCAATTAAGTGAATCCATTTCCAAATGGCAGCTTGTTTTCCTCATTACGTCTGTCTGGTGGACCGAAGTTGCATTGCTGTGTAAACTGAACAATTGCATTCGATGAGGAAGGTAATTATTCCCCCTGGGTAAATGAAAGTCAGCCCGCACGGTTCTGACCTCACCACACACTCACTGTCTATTTACAAGCCCCAAGAAAAAAAAAAATCTACATAAAATATTCATAACTGTGAATAATCAGACATGCTGTTCAAGACCCAGTTTAGGTGTTAGGAGGCTGTAAACTACCCCTGCACTCAACAACCCAGATTAGATTCTGGGTTTGTGAGAATGTTGAAAAACCCAGTGTATCTGTATCTTCAGAGGGCTGTGTAAAATTCACTGGGAAACTGCAGAGGCATTATGAAACCACAGCCCGAGTTTAAGCACTGAGAGCCTTAAGATGAAAGGTGAGAACAGTGGAGAACAGTATCTGTGGTTTGTGTTTTTTATACTTTAGGATTGAAGTGCTGTTGCTAAGTTTTGCAGTAGAATCGCTTTTTTTAAAGAGACTTTATAAGTCTGTGATGCTGTCTTATCTGGCACAAACTGTCAGTGAAGATGTACTCCTCTCTGTGTGTGCGTGATTTCGTGCTTCAGACGGTTACATAACGTGCAAAGACTAATTAGTGTAGACTTTATTCTCTTTACTGTTGTTTAAAATGCCGCAGAGGCTTCATTTTCATCAACATCGCCATCCTCATCATCTCAGCATCAGCACTGGGTGGAGGCAGTGACTGATTCGGTATGAGTCAGGTTAAGGATAATGATGACTACGCTTAATCAGATTAATTTCTGTGATCTCTACGGTCAGTAATGAAATGGCACTCTGTACTCACACCATATGTGTCTTAATAAAACACACACACTAATACACATACACACACACATAAGTGTGCCACCACAGGGGACAAAGTAAGGGCAAACACACATCCGAAGCTCAGGGCCAATCACATTCACTCGGCTCACGTATTGGTTTGTGCACAGTCACATGGTGCATCCTGCAGCAGTTTTGGCATGTGCTTTTACTGGAAAATCAATACTGCTTCACACACAACCACAAATTCTGTATACAGACTCACACACACACACACGCACACACACACAGAGGCACACGCAGTGTTCAAACAGTCATCAGTCAAAGTGCCAGAACAATCCACTATGATGAGGCTTTTGCATAAGCGTGTGTGTGTCTGAGTGAGTGAGTGAGTGAGTGTCTGAGGGTTCACTTCAGTGACGACACAAGTGTGTGATGTGTTCTGTTTTGAGGGTGTACTTGAGTTAAAGGGACAGTTCACCCCAAAATCAAAAATACATGTTTTTTTCTCTTTCTTCTCTAGATTGTTTTGATGTGAGTTGTTGAGTGTTGGAGATATCGACCGTAGAGATGTCTGCCTTCTCTCCAATATAATGGAACTAGATGGCACTCGGCTTGTGGTGCTCAAAGCTCATAAAAATACATTGAACTCAACAGCAATGTCTCTTTCCAGAGATCATGACTAAGTTACTCAAGATGATCCACAGACCTTGTTTCTGAGCAGTTTCATGTAGGAACTATTTTCTTTCTACCAAACTACACCTGCTAACTGTATCATTGTGAAGACGGACATGTGCATCTATTGCTAGCTCACCTAGCACCACTGAGCGAGCAAATGTTACCGTTCAGCTAAGGAAGACGGCATTAATGTTTACATCTTGCGCTGTCAGGAGCCTCTCGTCCATGCGTAGATGTATGCTTTCTCCTGCGCAGCAAGTCAGTTGGCTGTTGGTGTAGTTTGGTAATCTGAATCTTCACAGAAACAAGTAACTTAAGTTGTCAAATAAATGTAGACTAGTGAAGTAAAAAGTACAATATTTACCTCTGAAATGTAGAGGAGTTGAAGTACTAACTACAATAAAACAGCTACTCTAGGCCTTTTTTCTAACATCACCATTCACAATAATTCTGGAAACTAACAACAATTTTTGAGGTATACATTTCAAGTTTTCAATTACTAAGACTTTCACTTTGAATGTAAATAAAATGCCAGAATGCATAAAAAAGCACCAAAAATAGCTTGTTTATTAAGAAAAATCCCCTGCTCCTGCCTTGTTTAAGCTAAAGGGCTGCTGTTTTAGACCCTGATGTTGAATTGATTTCAAATATATGCATGTGATGTAGTGTGCATGCATGTGATTGAACCGATGCAGTTGAAATCTCACTCCAGCTAGGTACCCAGAGTTGGCAAACCTGGGTTTACAGCCTGTTGTGCTGTCCCTAAGTGGCCAAAAAACATAGCAATGCTGATACTAAAATATAATTTGTACCTAGTCGCAACCTCCTGAGCTGAAGAATGAAGCCAACATGGACGAGCCAAAGACTGCAGCTCTTTCACTTGAGGCTGGCTCCAGAAGCCAGTCAGTCCCTTTAGACCCCCATGTTAAAATGCCCAACTTTAAAGCAGAAATAAACATGTTTACAGCCTGATACAAAAATGGTTTTGGTTTTTAAAGCTAATTTACATCTTAGTGACAACTGTACAGGGGTGTGTTTTTATCCAGCTCACCAGTTTACATTTTATTAAAGCCTAAATTTACGCTAATTAAGGGTAAGCTGCTTTGAGTGACAGGCTGTTGGCAGATAGTGTCCTTGGTTTCTCACTCAGATCCACTCCTTGCTCCTTGACAGCACCAGCCTCTCACCCAAATATGTTCACTTTTGGCTAAAAACAAAAAAGGCGACGGCCAAAATGCTAAACTCAAACCTTCAAAATGGGAGTCCACAAACCAAGGGGTGACATCACAGTAGCTACAGCAGGGTTCCTTCCATAATGTTGTCACACACTTTGAATAACCATCTGAGCCTTGAAATTGACGCTGCACAATTGTCTATTAATGTTACATTGCAGCCTGTTTCACTGCTGACAGCTGCAGCAGTCTCGCTTAATACTGGAATAGTTGTTACCCTTTAAAGCTGCTATAACCTTATTTCTATATCAAGAATGACTAAAGTGAAAATGTCTGTGTATGTCAATTGGTTCACTTGTAATGACGAATTCATTGATTATTATCAAGACTCTGCAGCTCCTCTCAAATCTACAGCCCATTTAGGCATCTTTCAGCTCATTGTTTTGGTTTTACGACCTTCAACTTTATGTTTTTATTCATTCTTACCAGTGTTGTTTTCTGACACAAGCAGCTATTTCGAGAGGAAAGTGCTTTAAAATTCCACTATAAGCTACACTACCTGCTCTGCACCAAACAGCAGACACACAGTTAGCGCCTAGCTGATGAAAATGTAGAGCATTTAGTGGCTAAGAACTCAGATAGTTCCCTCAGGATTTGCCAGATACCAACACAAAGCTACTAAAATAAGAGTGAATACAAGAATTCCATTCACCAGGTTGACAGACACATGACAAGTTTAACTTGGTTGAAATATGTTTTTGCTGCCCCTGAGTGAGAGAAAAAACAAAAAGAAGAGGTTTAACAAGCCATTATCAGGAAAATTTACCAAGTTGGGAACCATCCCTGCCTCTCTGACAGCCCACAGTGTTGCTCTGTGTACTGGGTATGGTCACTGGTGGGAAATCTTCTCCACCCACACAAAGTGACAAGTCCAATCTGTCCACTGAACAGCAGGGAGAACTAATCCAGATAAACCTGTATGGTCCCCTTTGATATACATTGTTTTAGCTTTACGGCAGCACAGATACAGTTTTATGAATCAGAAAATGATAAATAAAGTAATGTCCTTATGATATCAATGTAGCATCATAGACCAGCTATGTTGCAGAACATGAACATTCTGGATGCAACAACTGACTGACATCACCTAACAGGATATCTGGGTATTGGAGTTTACACTTGCCCAAAAGTTACTGCACTTGAAGCAGAGATTATTTTTGCTTGTTAAAGAGGCTTTCAAGTCAAATTCTTGAAAAGTGTAAGTCAGGATTTACAAAGTGCACATCTCCAAGCTGTGACTGGCAGTTCTGTCTTATTCAGCTCTGAAAAACAGCAGACGATGATTCAGAATACCTAGCACGGGTCAATGGACACGCCAAAATACCTCTTAGTGGCTTTTAGTGGTTCTCTGCGTCCTCACAACATCACACAGTGCAGTTTGTTTTATTTTTAGATTTCAATTTTCAACTCTGGTAAAGGTAAAATGGAGAGCCGGAGTCTGTTAGATTAAGTAGTGTCTGCTTTCGGAGCAGGGATCTGTCACTGGGGGGAAATTCAATCTAGCTTTATTGAATCCGGACAGCAATATCAGAGACATACAGTAATAAAATAGTTTGAGAGCCCCGGCTTCACCTCACCAGTGGAAGGTTCTTTAATTCTGGCTCATAAAAACAAACAGAGACTCAAGGTTGCATAAAAAAAGTTTTGCCTGTAAAAATGGACTATTGCTTGACTCGGGGGTTATTTCAGACATACACTGAATTCTAAAATTCATTGAAAATGAATTGGATTTTATGTGAAGCTTTTGCAAAGGCACTGTGTGAATAAAAAGTTATGGAATTTTTATAGGTTCGTGATTTTGACAGTCCGAACATTAATATAGACGCAAAAAAACACTTATCCTTTTGGGGGCCAGGCTGGAGCCTATCCCAGCTGAAAGAGGCGGTGAGAGGGTTGGGTGAGAAGCAGGGTGCAACCCGGACAGATCACCAGACTATTCTAGGGTCAACACATAGAGACAGACAGCCATTCACGCTCACATTCACACCAATTGAGAGTCACCAATTAACCTAACCTGCATGTCTTTGAAAGGAAGCCACAGAACCCAGAGAAAACCCACACTGACACTGGGAGAAACTCCACACAGAATGGCACCCCCACCCTGGGGTTCGAACCAGGAACCCTCTTGGTGTGACGCAACAATGCTAACCACCGTATCACCCATAGTTGGGTAATGCGTCCTGAGCAGAGAATGAAGTCACGCTCCCTTTTTGTGTGTTGTTAATTATAGCCCGACACAACGTTGTATGGTGTCGGCTCGGATCGTGAAAGACAATGAGTGTCGTACGCGATAGTCCATCGTTTCGTCTCCTGTAGTGTGTCATAATGAATGACAACTGACGCCACATCTGGGACACCTCATGACGTTCTGACAGAAAGACACAACTTCCGTCACAACCGTCACTTTGACCAGTAGAAACACAGTGCTATCTGCTGCCGTAGACAACTGTTGTGAAAGCTAACTCATTCCCTCCTCATCGGGAAGAGGGCTAAATAAGTCTCCAGAGCTAGGCGAAATTTTGGTGAGGGAACAACTGGCATGGCCATTTTCAAAGGGGTCCCTTGAACTCTCATCTGAAGATATCTGAATTAAAATGAGTTCTAGGGGTACCCATGAGTTTCTCCCAAACTTAACAGGGCTTCTTCCCAACAAATGTTTATTTCCTTACAATCAATGTACTCCTTCAAATTAAAGGTGTATATTTGTCTTTTTGAGGAAAAGGATAACCAGCCTGTTTGAAGAACAATGACTGTATAGATAAACATGTAGAGAGCAGGCTGTAACATAAATCACACATTAAAACATGATTGTTGCGGAACTTAAAGGGGTAACTCTTAAATAAACTGAAGTATATCAGTATGCAGTCCCTCAGCTCTTACACTGACATGGTTTTCAACTAGCCTATATTATTCAACAACATAGCAGAATTCTGGAAATTGAGTTATGACTTTTGATTTTGGTGTGCCAGTCCCAAGATTTTCAGTGGCCCCATTGGCTACCCCTAAGAGAAATTTCTGGATGTAAATTGACGATGCAAAATGCCACGAGAGGTTACATTACAACTTGTTTCTCGCTGCCTGCTGCACTGTGCTTGTTTGCCAGGTTGAAAAATACCAAGCCCTTTTAATGGCTTCAAACCTCCTGCAACATGTTACAACATCTTGAAACAAAAGATGTACAAAAAGGAAAACTTTTAACCACATCCCTCAAAACTTGCCCTCTTTTCCTTTGTGAACTAAAAAACAGTACGATATATCTACAAACTCCTCTTCTCCAGGACATCACTACATATAGTATAATGCAAGCATGCAGCAGCAAACAATCCTCTGACAATCAATAATGCAGCCTGGATATATTCATGGCTTCACATTCGTTGGAGACATTCCAGTTACTAGAGCAGCAGAAAGGTCTAAGGTCACTGGTGAAACTTTGTAAACAATCTTGCTTATTGTTTAAATTAAACTTTTTTGGGTATTTTGTGCATGTTTACGCTGTCGACACACAAGATCTAAATCCCCTGAGGTTTTGCTGAAACTTTGAGATAGATTTCAGTTTTTATTCTACTCCTCTGCTTCTCTTTTTAACCACATGCTTGTTCAGCTTGACAGTTGTACAGTTGCTTTGTTGAGCCTCAGGGACTCTTTCTGGTGCTGGAAAATACAGTTTCAGACGATGCACAGGAGTGAGCCGCCCTGACCCATCATGCACTGGGCTCCTTTTACCTCCTTAGTTAGCAGTACAGAGTCTCCGTTCCGCTTCAAAAACTGCTCCATTTTCTCCATACTTTTCTCTTTTATGTCAAAACTGCTTTGCTCTCCTCACAGCCTGTTCATTAAAGCTCTCCCCTCTGCTCTACAGCGACTTACATCGCTCTGCCTTTCTCACACGGCTCCTGCTTTCTGCTTTAATTATACCCTGTTTACACTTTGGTTGTTAAGTTACATTTCCTTTTTTTTTTTTTCAAATCCTAGCCTGCTGGGGTTGTGATGAATTTTGTCTGCAATGCCAGGCTGCCTGACAGATTTATTGGTACACAGCAGTAAATTGGCTTCACATGGTCCACAGTTCTGCTGTGAGAGAGTTGGCGAGATCCAAATGTGTCTCCTATTTCTCCAGGTATTTTTATATGGGCTTCCTGTTTGTTTGAAAATAGATTTCTGTAAAGGTCCTACATTCATCGACACTCAAGTATGCTTTTCTCCTCTCTGTCCTACTCTGTTCTGTGCTCTCTCATGTTGACTGGTGGTTCGGTTAAGGAAACTATAAAAGAAGGAAAGGTCATGACATCAGTGACAGCGTTCGAATTTTGTATTAGAGCCAAACTTTGGTGTCCTTTCTATTGGAGTCAATGGAGTGGGCACAGCAAATCACACTACAACCCATCATATCTCTGTTGTTTCACCTTTGACTGAAAAAATCCACCCACAAAATTGAAAAAGACACATTACATGATGTTGACTGATTTTTTTTAAAAAAAAATTTTCTAAATTTGAGCATTTGTTTTCCTTGTTATTGGTCTTCAAACAGATGAATGGGATCGCCCTTTCCTCGTTGATGACGTGTAAATTTAACAGGCAGGGTCATTTGATAAACTGTTAACTAGCTAACATTTGATATATCTGTTGATGTATATTGCCTCAGATAGCTTGTGCATTTTGAGTTAAATTTTCTGATAATGATAAGCCATAAAATTACAATTCTGCAGTTTTGAAGAAAACTACTTATAACTACCTGCAGTCTTAGGACTTTAACCATTGTGCTATTCCAAGTTATATTGTCACAGTTAGAAAAATAAAAACTTAAATCTCTGGGGAGCTACATTAGCATAAATGACAGTCTAACTTTGCAGTAACGCTGTCATTTACTCCAGTAATCTTACGAAGCAGCATCTAAACACAAAAATATATAGATAGACCAACTACACCACTGATAACATGTAAGAATGCTTATGGGATTATTTACCTACCTGAAAGGATAAATGAAAAGCAACCGGTGAGTTGGCTGCAGTGGCTTTGCTTTTTCTTTTTCTCTCCTTGAAATGTTAACCAACGGTAAAACTGTTGATTTGTGTTGATGCTTATATGATATTAAAAAACACCCAAAGGCTGTAACTGTAATGTGTTGTATTAGGACGCAATCACAGCACACAGGAACAGTTGGTAATGACGTTTAATGTCACAGCTCAGCAAGTACAGGGCAGATCAGGTAACACACATAGTTCAGTTCAATAACAAGCAACAGTACCGTGTAAGAGCAGGCAGGAGACCTAGTTTTGGAGGCCAAAGATCAGGTCAAAGCAGATGAACCAGTAGGGGACGGGCAGAGGGTAGGTTTAGGCCAGGCAGAAGATTGAAAAGCCAGCAGGTGAGTACTCACAGGATGCACACATGGCAAATGTGGTGGCACGGTGAAAGTCTCGGGATCGCAGGAACCCACAGACAGGAACACTCACACTGTAGAGTTGTTGTTGGATGGTAACGGCACACAGCCACAGGCAAACTGGAACCAAGGACACAGAAGCAGATCTCAAGGTCGGGGACAGAAGGCTGGAGCATTTACTGGGAATTAGACGAAAGAAGAAAGCGCAATCTGGAAGAAAGAACAATCTGCCAATGAATGTCTGTGAGGCTGGAGTATATACACTAGTCGTGAATAATCAGGAAGAGGTGAATTGAGTTGCCTTGATGAGCTGGGCCGGACTGATTGTGTGCCACAGGAAAACCAGGGTGAATGGAAAATTACTGAATGGGAGCTGGGTGACTGGGCAGGCAGAAGTAAGCAGGTGACCAGTAATGCAGAACTGTGACAACATTAGCCACCTCTTTTGATAATGTTTACTATTGTTGTCAGGAGGTGGCGCTAATCGCCAAGTTGTATATACTTCTCCAAATCTGGATCTTTATCACTTAAGTGACTGGTAATTTACCAGTAGTGTGCTAGCTACTTTATGATCAGGTTATAATAGCAGTGTAGTCAGCGATGGTCACAGGTGGGACCTGCCCCATGTGGACACGTATCATGATGTAGCTATCATGGAGCAAACAGAGGTTTGAGTTGAGTTATTTATAGCTGACAGACAGAGCCATGATCTGTTCGGAGTCTCCGAGAACGTTTTAGCGTTTCAGTTGTAATGCTGCACTGACAAGGCTAAGGCTGAAAAGGACAAACTCTTTGAAACCATTAGAGAAACAAACAAGGTCTCTGCGACATCCATCCATTCACCTTATAGTATGCACACATCTGTACACACAAACTCCTACAAACACTTCACAGCGATCCGTCATCATCTGTCATCATAGAGTTGCTGTCACGCAAGCGAGGCCTCAGCAGCAGCAGGTTGGCTGTGGGAAATGAAGCGAGAGATGATCTGTGTGTGTGTGTGTGTGTGTGCGTTTGTGCGTGTGTGTGTGTGTGTGTTTCTAAGATTTGGATGCGTTTCCTATTCTGTGACATTTCTTCTGTACGTCTGACTTTGCTGCTGTGTGAGTGGTCCTCGATTTTCTGTGTCTGTGTGTCTGTGTGTGTCACTCTGTCTCAGATATATTTGTTTGTTTGCACGCTTGGACGTCTGGGTTTATTTGTTTGTGTGCGTGTTTGTCTGTGTTTCATCTTTGTGTGTGTGTGTGTGTGTGTGTGTGTGTGCCTGGATGTGTTATTGTCCCTGTCACTGTATGTTAAGCTCTGTGTGTGTGCCAGAGTAAATGGATTTAGGCAGATGATGTAATAGTTTTTGTCCCCTTGTGTGTTACTCCACATGAGCTAAAGGCTTCGGAGTTCACTGATGTACTGTGTGTGTGTGTGCGTGCATGTGTGTGTGTGTGTGTGTGTGTGGCGGACAATTTCACTAGATGGATCTTGTTAAAAAAAGACAGGAAGTTACTCTGCTTAGCAAAACCATAATCCCTAATTGTTTAAAGTGCAGATTTAAAATGTAAAATGATGTAGCTGAGGTTTTTTTTTGGTTTATTCTTAGAAAGTGTGTGTGTGTGTGTGTGTGTGTGTGTGTGTGTGTGTGTGTGTGTGTGTGTGTGATCTCAAAGGGAAAGCTGTGGCCAACATTAACGATGTATCTGATTGTGTTTAACACTATTTCTGGGGCCAAGTGGTGTGTGTTTTAACTCACATTAAAGCCAATAAATGATAAATAAATTAACACTATTGAGACCGATCACTTTTTGCTTTGGAGCAAATAGCCCTTTGCTAGTCCTTCATCCTAAAAACATCAGCTTCTCAGTATTTTACTGGCCTGCTGCTCTGCAGTCACAGAGCTATAGTGCTTGGTCATTGTCCACAACGTGAGCGGAGAGGACAAAAAATATGTTGGGTCGATCTGTTTATGAAAATGCAGCAAAATACATTCTTAAATTTCTTTCCAGTTCATTTGGCTTTCTGTTTTCCGTACCAAACTCTGATGCATATGACCCCCAGAGCAGTGTCCCACATGTCGTGTTCTAATCCGCTCTGTAAACTCATTAGATAACAGAGAGAATCAATTGACCTTTGCTGCTCCCATTTTCTACAGCGATGCGACTAACATTTCCATGACGAAGAACGGATGATGCCACTGTGCGGTATTGGGAATGACGAGGGCTTTTTAGCAGTGGTTTGACAGAATGAAATTTAAAATGGATGCATGTCACATAGTAGAATAATAATGGAATGATAAAAGTGAAAGCAGTGACGGAGCGGAGCCAACCTCCTGCTCTTTGTGTCTCTGTGGGATGACACAAGCATGAGTCAATCTGTGTGGAAAACAAGAAGAATTATTTGTCTTCATTGACAGATGCCCTGTTTTTGATCTTTTGGTTATATCTGAAATATCAAAATCCTGCAGTGAATACAATGGGCTTCTTGCGAGATCTACTCAAACAGATTTGTTTTTACGTATGAGCGAGTGATTTCAGAGAACTGTTTTCTCTTATGTAGACAGATAACTCACAAGTGGTCATGTACAGATGGTCCCCCTCTCTACATCAGACAAAACACTTGTTTGATTTAAGAATAATGATGCTTTAATCTGAAATAAGTTTTTATATGCTAAAATCAACTCAAATAAAAATAAACTCTATTTGAAAAGAATATTGTAACACCCTCATCGCAGTTTGCAAGTTTACGCGGTCACCACTACTCTGATGACGTCTTTGCCAGCTGTATTGATATCCTGCAGTTGTCTTGGTCCTCTAATACTACCACCGACTGATATCCAAATTTTTTACATTTTTGGCCAGAATTTGTGATTTTAAAATGACCTACAAATAGAGCAGAGCAGATTTCTCACAAACACACACCTACTCATAAACAGGTGGCATTCATCAAATCCAAACAAGAGATATATAACAAGTTCATGCAGTTAAAAGAATTTGGTGAAACCAACTTGGAACACTTGGATTAGCAAGTCTCATGGAAAGACATTTAGGGAATGAGGTTTAGGATAAAAACATATATGAAGTGTTTTTGCACAAGACCCAAACTCATCGGGTATAGTCCCAGTGGTGGAGAACGGATGACGTGGTCTCCCATGATCCTGGATCAGTAGTCCTAACATCACACACAGCGGTGTTCTAAGAAAATTTTTCATAGGGGTTGCGAGCAATTGTTATAGCTGATCACACACCGTAATGACACTTGAAGAACCTGTTGTGGATGAACTTATATCTCTTTTAAATGTCTCCTTTGACCTCCTGCAATGTGACTGCTTGCTTGAGTCCAGGATGACAGTGCCGTAATCTGCCTGCTCAATAGGCCACACCACCATTTTAATAAATATATAATTTTGTAATATAATAAGTTTGTCACATTGTATTTTCTTCCTTCAAATGCTTTCAACACCATCCAGCCTCTCCCGCTGGGGGAATAAGCTCAAGGCAGTGGGTGTGAAGGCCCCCAAAGTGTCCACTGTTATAGACGACCACACTGGCAGGCAGTTTGTGAGCCTCCACAGCTCTGTGTGTACGTGTGTGTGTTTGAGAAATGGTAGTGACAACCCCAGGAACATTCTGCAAGTCTCCAAAAAGCAATGAATAGCAACAAGCAGGGACGCCTGAATTACAGCTGCTTCTCTATGTTGTTTGATATTTTGGGTTTGCAGACTTTTTGGAGCCTTTAAAGATATGAGGATGGAAAAAAGTACAACCATATCATGAAATATTAAATTAAAAATGCTACAGAAATACCCAAGACCGCTCAGTCTCAGAGTGTACAAAACATTAATCCAGAATTCCTGCAACCTTTTTATCTCGATCTCCCCTCAGAATGTAGGCAGCTTCATGCTCCATGCCTGTGTTCACATATTGATTTGAACTTACTAAGGTTAAAGTTATAGAAATACATCCTGTAGTGAAACTTGCCTTGATGCTAATCTTGCGAGTTTGACTGTACAAAAATAAGGGTCATAGCCACCAGTGACGTCATGTTTTGAAGTCTCAAGTTTGACATTTTGGCTGCTGCCATCTTGGATATTTGGAGCCAGAAGTGACCATGTTTGGGTGAGAGGCTGGAGCTGTGGAGGAGTGAGTTGTGGATCTGACTCACAGACTGTGCAGACTGCTTATCACTAAAAGTGGCCTGCCCTTAATTATGTGTAACTTTGTGCCTTAATGAAATGTAAACAGGTGAGTTTTATAAAAACCACCAGGCACCCTTTAGTTGTGGTATGAGACGCACCAGACGGGGACATTTTTTGACGCTTCAGGCAACTACCCTAGTAAAAAGAGCAAGAAAGTCTACCTAGGGCAGGCAAGAGTGGAGGTGGTGGGGCCAAACAAACTCTGGACTCTCACCCAGGAGACCGTGGTTTGTTTCCCATGTGAAACCAAAAGCCAATCGAGTTATTTTAATAACAACATAGTGTGCTAGTTTGTGTAGCATACTATGCTAAGGAAACCATTTTTCCGTTTTTTCTTTTACCATTTTGAGTTTATTTTGAAAGGATATGGTATTCAATAACACGCAGAAACTGTACGTTTTCTGTGAAAAGGGAAGTCTATTCAGAAAAATAAATATGCATGTAATGAGCATGACTTGACACCCCATCCCTGAGCCTCCAAAACTGACACTGGAGGGGTGTCTAGGGAGTCATATTTTGATGTTTAGGGTGACTGACCAAGCGTCTGCATTTGATGATTTAATAAGAATGTGTTGGCGTTCCAATTATGACTAATCAAAAAACTGCAATATCTGTGTAAAAATGGCTAACATTAGCTAACAACTAATTAGCCGGGGCCGCCCCAGAACACGCTGGAGGGATTACATCACCCGGCTGGCCTGGGAACGCCTTGGGGTTCCCGCGGAAGAGCTGACGGAAGTGGCTGGGGAGAGGGCTGTCTGGGCTTCTTTGCTGAGGCTGCTGCCCCCGCGACCCGGACCCGGATAAGCGGAGGACGACGAGTACGAGTACGAGTACGAGTAATTAGCCACAATAAACTACTGGTCATACTAGACCAAGTAAAGTTGTAGCAGCAAAACCACTGAGTGTGCTGAATTAGGCAAAGATGTGTTAATTGCTTATTCATTTAACTTTGTGGTTGTAAGAAGAAAAGTGGGTTATTGCATACTGTTTTTGCTCAAGAAAATCTTCAGCTTACATGTAACAGAAAAGGTCACTTTTATCGTCTTCATGATCACATATTTGGATATACCTAGTGTAATACAGCTTGCTGTGTAGTGTCTATGGCCTATTGATCCATCCATGGTGCTTTTAATGCAAATAATGAGCTATGACGGTGAATTGTCCTCCTGACTGTGTGTGAGACGCTGTCGCTTGAACACCGAACAGTGTTTCAGGCGGTCATCAGACAGTACCTCCCTCCCACAGTGGCACAGTACAACACTGGCCAGATGGGAGGATGCTGAACACAGCTATAGCATTAGTTTGAGCCAGCTGGGAGGGTGTCGAAAACTTTTTAGGAATGGATGCGGAATCTGTCGCCTCTCTGCTTCACAGCCTGAGCTTAGTCTGAGCATGTCTGTACACAGCTACAACTAATCTCCAACCCTACTGGAGATGTTGCCATCAAATGTATTCAACTCCCGACTTTCATGTCTGTTTTGTTGTAGCTTCCAAGAGTTGTTGTTGCTGCTGCCTCTCCATCAATGGGCTTTTTGATCTACCTATTTGCCTGGTGATCTTTTCCACATGCCCTACCCTCTCTGGATTTCATCTCTGTAGTCTCCTGAAAGGTTTTAACATAATCCAAACAATTTTTTGAGAAGTATTTTAGAGTTATTACACAGTTTGAAACATACTTTAAGCCACACTTTGAGGGCAGCTCTTATTTGTGACTCTTAATACAACCATTGCCGACTACTGTGTTGTACGTAGATTGTGTGTGTGTGTGTGTGTGACAGATGGAAAGACAGAGGAGTAAGTGGAGAAAGAGTGGTGTTTTGTGTATGTGTCTGTTTATATCTGAGGGGACAAAGTGGAGATAGAGTGTGTGTAGCAGTATAAGTCTATTTTTGCCTGTCTGTCTGAGTGTTTGTGAGTGCCCGACTCACAATAAATGTCTGCTGGCTCGTGTGTGTGTGTGTGTGTGTGTGTGTGTGTGTGTGTGTGTGTTGCGAGTGCACGTGTCAATTAAGGTCTGTGTACATGCACATCGCTGCTGCCCAGGATGTCTCCCCGCTTCTGTTTATGCTAGACTGCCTGACCTACCGAGTGCCCCAGAGCTGTCACATGACTGTGTCAGCCAGTCACACGGGACCCTGCGACAGAGCAGCACAGATGAGGCGCCATGCTGCCTTCTGCCTGCATGTGTGTGTTTGTCTTAATTATTGCATGACTGCGTACTTATTGCCTTACTACTACTACCTACTAGTGTGTGTCTGTGTGGTGCTCCACTTACAGCAGCTCAGGTCAGGCTTTGTAGGTAAAAGTACGTGTCGAGTGTGTGTGCCTATGCAATCATCAAACTGAATCCTAAAGGTGGGCTTAACTCCTCCTGGACATTCAAGTTGCTCACAGCTACACTGGTTTCATTATTGTGTGTTGATGTGCAACGTTTCTCATCATCCACTGGGTTGTAAGCATTTTAATACAAAGTCTAAAACAACAATTGAAGGGTACATAATAATTAGATTTTACTGGCCAGAAGATGACATATTCTGTTGTTTGGAGGGTTGTAGCAGTATTAAGACTAATCTAATATCGCGACACTCAGTCTGCGAAGAATTGTTTCTCTGATGATTAGATAATAATTTTCTCTTACTTTGTATACTACCTTAAAACACTCAATTAGCCACAAATAATATTAAATGAATGGGAGGCTGCTGGTAAATTTTGCAGAGTATAAAATTGCAGTGTGTGTGCTGATACAACGTTTTCTTGGTCTGGCATGACTTTACATAAATATTGCTCTACAACTGACATTGCTGACTGACTTCACTGACTTTAAGGCCTAGACACATCAAACCGACATCAAAGAACTAGTGGCAACGAAGGCCAACTATTGGTCACCTTAAGTTGCCTGTGTCTCAGCCCAAAAGTTGCGAATAAGCACACTGCAAAGACTTTAGCCAACAGCCAGCTAGCATGTACCTCGTGTGCCTTCCTTGGATGAAATAACTTTCCATACCAGCAGGTGGCAGTAGTCTGTATTCGTCCGTCAAAAAGGGAAGCCGGGGGATGGACAGAGTAGATTCAAGACGTTAGTTAGCCAGTTAGCACATTAACAACGCAACCCGATGTTGAAAGAACAAAGGATATTTACTGTGCACTAATGAACAATAGCACAAACAATTACGAACCATTTTTGCTAAAAGCTCAATGGCAAAAAAATAACCGTACCTAAAATAAGAAGCTTGCTTTGATCTCACGCCTTCTTGACTTTAGTTGTTCACTTTTATCACTCATATTTTTGTTCTTGTGCTAACGGTGTGAGACATACCGCAAAAATTAGGGCAACAGGCGCTCACTGTAGTGATATGGTTGGCAGGTGCAGTTTTGTAGAAAGAAAATAGTTCCGACATGAAACTACTCACAATAAGGTCTGTGGATCATCTTGAGTAAGTGGCTTACAGGTGTTGAGTTTTTCAAATGTATTTTTTGCCACTTTGAGCACCACAAGCCGAGTGCCATTTAGTTCCATTATACTGGAGAGGAGGCAGTCATCTATGTGACTGTTTTTTCCAACACCTGGCAACTCCCACTAAAACAATCTACACAAATTGACAAATAGCAGTGGGTAGGAGGGAAAATATGTGTTTTTTTGATTTTGGGATGGACTGTCCCTTTAAGCATGTCACCCTAGACACTTCCATGGTTTTAACTCTAAAGTACACAAGCAAGTAAACACACTGTACCCTCACCTCCATGGCACATCCCTGTGTTTGTTGTTTCCTGCTTGGGATACACTTCCACTGGCCCTCAGTCAATGCACCAAATAATAATGTTTTTAAAGCTACTGACTCAAGACAGTTATCTTGAATGGAGAAAGATTCAAGGTGCAATTATCCTGTAATTGCCACTTGCAGCCAAAGTGGCGGCTGCAGCTAGGCTTCCTTTAATTAACTTCATCATTGATATACATTGTCATGAAACGCAACTTGAATAATTTTCAGATGCAATCTAGTATCTTGGAAAAAAGATGGTAGGACAATTTATGGTTGTCATTGTGTATATGCTTGTTGAACAAGAAATTAAATGTGACATCAGCCCTCTGAATACTATTATTACTTTATGACCTCTATCAGCTTTCAGTAGAAACAGGAACAGCAACAAGTGTAACCTAATAGGTTGTTGTTCCCTGTGTGTTGCCTGTCAGACAGCAGCCTCCTACACAGTCGCTGATCATTGGCATATCCCTCCCTACAGTGAGCCAACCAGTGCTGCTGAACACGCTGCACCATGACGGTTGGTCCCTTCAGCTAGGCAACTAACTAATGCAGTAACCACAGGATGCTGAACAATATAATCAGTTGAATATGCAGCAGAATGACATGTTGAAGCCTCCCTGGGAGCCAGGCAGGAGTAGGTAGCAGCCAGGCAGCCTAAATTATGCCAGACAATGCCAAATGCCTCATAAGAAGTGAAGCAGCACAGGGGTTGTCTGCCAGGCAGCTACATAACAGGCAATAATAGATATCCCAACAGACTGCCCTCTGTTAGGTTGTTTCCTGTTAGGCACCTGGCGGCCTACTCAGGCAGCCTACAGGATGATGTTATACTTTTCTGCCAATTTCCAGACATATCTGGAATGTAATGATAATCTGCTGCAAGCTGTTTGACAGCTATATTTGTTTTGACCGCCAACAGTGCTGCTGCACCTTAAAGATCCTGTGTGCAGGATTTAGGGGGATATATTGGCAGAAATTGAATATAATATTCATAACTATGTTTTCTTTACTTTATAATCACCTGAAAAAATCAATTGTGTTTTTGTTTCTTTAGAATGAGCAGTTTATATCTACATATGAAGCAGGTCCTCTTCCATGGAGTCCACCATCTTGTTTCTACAGTAGCTCAGAAAGAACAAACCAAATGCTGGCTCTTGATAGGGCCATTTGTGTTTATGGGTTTTAGCATTGGCCCTCATAGTTTTCCCCCATGCTTGGCACGTGAGAGAAGTTTCAGTTAGTTGCAGTCTTGAACCTCACCACTAGATGCCACTAAATCCCACACACTAGACATTTAAATAGACTGAAATCACTTGAACTGCAGGTTGTTTTTTGTGGAGCTCCTCTTGAGATACATGTCTGTGTTAATAGCATGTCAACTTTCCCTCTGTTTCTGCTCTCCTAATCTTTATGATGAACTTCTTGTAATATAGGAGGAGAGATTGATATCTGGAATCATGGACACTGACTAAATCATCAAATAAGTTCATTTTGGACATCTGATCACCAAAACAGATGCTTGTCTTTAGATCGGTAGTGTATAGAAGGATGTGATCAGCTGTGTTCAAACAAAAACAAGGGCGAAATCTGTGTTTATTGTCAGGTGGTTTCTTGATAGCCTGACATTGCCAGACCAAATTGCAAATGCAAATTCACCTGGAATCTCTCAGTTCATTTCTGATTTCAAAGGGGCATTATCAACGGCTGTAGATCAAAACCCAGCCGGAGAGTCCCACAACCAATCAAAGCTACAGAAGGTGCTGCAGCGTTTAGCGACAGCAAATGTAAACAGACTAAGTGTGCAGAGATGAGATATGGTGGTGCAGCATCTACTTGTCTGTGAATGAGTTTTGCCATTTTGGCCATCAGAATTTGAAAATAGCAATCAGCTGCAGCCGTGGTCATTTTGAAGGTACCTCAGTAGCACTCCTCTTTACTTAGGTAGGTTAATGCTTGACATTGTGTCTTTTTTAAAAGAATAAACTTTATTAAAGACAATGCCATATACCATACACAAAGAGCACAAGAAAGACACACAAAATACATCAATGGCAACAAGGTCCAGGGTACAGGCAAAGAAGGAGGAAAGTAACCAAGGTTCAAAAGACCAAATCATAGCACGAACTTCAGTCAAAGATGCTCCTACATCAATCCTGTGAGGTCAAAGGTTGCATCTAGCACAGTCCTCACAGCTTTAGAGTTCTTGAATACAGGAAAGGATGGTTTAAAGCACTTGAATTGGTGTTTAGCAAGTAAGAGTAAAACATTTATTATAAAATATTTTCTTACATTCTCCAACTGTAACAAAAACCCTTGCTAAAACAAAACGAAAATCTGCAGTGAAATATGTTGGAAAAATGCTAGAATATCTGACCCAAATTTCTCTGTGTGAGAACAATCTCAAAAGAGTAAAACAGTTGTGAAACATTTTTGTCAGAATTTGTACAAAATGAGCAGCAATGAGACTCAATGTCCATTTATGTATCTTAAAAAAGAACCTGTGAATTAATTTAAATGTAACATCTCTCACTTTATTATTGAGAAACTACTTTAGAGGCAAAGACCAACCTTTCCTCCAAGGCACATTCCCTATTATACCATTCCACAATGGGATTATGTAAGGAATAGTGACAGTGGCTTCTTTGGAATAAAACTCCTAATTGTTGTACTATTATTGAACTGAAAAGCACAAACCATTGACAGCAGTATCAGATAAATTGACAGTGTGAGGAAGTGGCCCTGGGAGCTAAACACCCCTAAGTAGTGTTAGTGATCATTCCAGAAGGAATTGCATCAAATCTGATATTTCCTTCAAAAACTCTGAATAATTGTACAGCCTGCCATTTGAGTCAAATAACTGACCAACAAGTATAACAACTATTATTTTTGAAACAGTTTTTAAAAGACAAAGACTTATTTTTAATGTGGAAGTTATGTTGAAACATAAGAGATCAAGCCAAAAGCATTTGCTCATGAAAGTTTGGCAACGCGATTGGGATTTTACTGATATTGTGCACAATAAGATGATAAAACTCTATCAAGATGATGGGTTATCAAGCCAGTGAATTTTGAATGTATTATTCTATAGTGTCCCCGGCATGAGGGTGCGCAAGCCAAAAACTATGCCATCACATTTTCGTAAAGCGCAAAGACTCCACAAGTTGTCAGTAATCGTCTCCAACGCGCCCCATATTAGATTAATAGTTGTGATTGGCCGAACCCGTCTGAGGTCGGCTGTAAATCTGCCTGAACAGGAGGCACATCTGCCAGAACAAATAAAACATGAGCTTGCAGATTCGTCTGGTTCCCAAGCTAGTTCCTTGATGTCTTTGGTGTAACAATATGCCATGCAGTATGAGAGAAGACATTCAAAGTGAGCTGAGCTTATTCATGTCCCACAATACACAGAGCCGGTAGGATGCACTTGAAACAACTCAAAGGTTTTTATGTGTAACTTGTTTACAGCATTAGTTTAGATTCAGTCCAGGCAAATCAAACTTACCTGAGTAATTCTAAACTGTGGTGTAGATGATGACACTGACCATAGAAGTTCACAGGTCAGATGTTTGTGTAGAGTGTATTTTGTATCATTTACCCACACAAAAACATTCACTTGCATTTGTTAAATTCTTTTTTAATGTTAGGTCGTGTATGGCGTTTGAGGTTTGTCACTGCTCGCACAGGGTCAAATGGATTTTCCAGGGTCAGTCAGTCAATACATACATACTACAGTTTGGTGTGTTTTCAGTACAGTTACATTTGTATTACATTTGAACTGTATCTCTACAGTACTTTGAAACTTTTATACCCAATAATCCAATTTGCCATGAGTTGAGGTGGTTATTCAGTTCATCTGTTGTGTTTTGTTATATTGCTGATCCTCTTCACCAACAGCACAGCATTTAGTCCAGTCAAGAATCTGAAAGTCTGTATCTCAGGGCAGAAAAATACTGAAATCTTACTGTAACTGTTAATACATTTATCACACTGACATGGCTGAATCTCAGGGGCAGCGAAAAGTGTGGAAAAGTGTAATTTCACATGGTATCAAGTGTGTGATGATGGCTTGCTATATAGCTCATGGAGGGGTTGGTGTTTTGATGTAGGTCGCTCAGTCGGGGGTGAACCTACTGAACCCACTGGCTTCTCACATCAAACAGAAGGCCATACAGCCTGAGGTCTAAATATAATATAATCTTACCAGTTTTGTTTTCATCCTAATAACATATGACCTCTATAATATGACATTTTAATACATTTAAATGCAAATGAAAGCAGAGATTTTGTTGTTTGTCTCTTTTGTTTCTGTTGTGTCCCTTAGCCAACTAATCCTCATAATTCCCCAGTGATCATAATTTTATTATGACAGATTAATAAACAATTTATGAATCCATTTATCATTTATCTTTGAACCTTTGCCACAGTGCGTTAAGCCCTCATGTGCGTTTTCATCCTGCCATTAAAAAGAATGTCTAATGCTGCCTCTTATGATAAGCTGTGTAAATGCAGGGCACTGATGCGACTATAGGTTGGTTTTATCTGATTTCCGGGTGACTGAGATAAAAAAAATCTTTGTGTACTGTTCCTGTCATTTTATCAGAAGATATTTTTGATCCAAAAAACCCTTGTCATTGTAATCTTTCTCCGTATTTATCAAAAGACATGAATTAATTTTGTGCTCTGCTCCCTGCAAAGTGGAAAGTTGTTGCGTGAAATTGATATTGTGTTTGTTTTGATAACAGCGCAGCACCTTATTACTGCTCCTCGTCTTTACAGCTGTATTTCAGGGCGATGCACGACACACAGGACAGACGTCACATAAGCACAGAACACTCTGTTTCCTTCTTTATCTGTGGTAATGGTTGCCCTGGTGACAGCATCCCTGTGGTTGCTGTGGAGACCCAGCAGCAGAAGCAGCCCTGCTGTCAGGCTGAATGGGCGGCTGATTTACTGTTACCTCAAATAGGTTCAGTCTCCACATTGTTTCTTTTCATATAATGATCGGCCTGGCATTTAGGCGATATTAGTTCATTATTTTGATTTATAAGGTTGACATCTTATGTTGAAAGCATCTTTCCTAATATTTCTAAATGCATGCAGGTATAAGATGGGAATTTTGCCACTTCTTTCTCTCTTTTCTTTTCTCTTCCTCTTTGATTTGGAGGACGTTAAGCTATCAAAGCCTTGTTACACAGAAGTGTCTGGAGGTAGAAACTGAACATGGTGGTTCAAAAAGCTCTCAGATTCTTATTTTGTTAACTATAAAACATGTCTGAAGCCAAAGAGGCACAAAGAAGAAAATATTCCTTACTCTGTTCTTCTCATGAACTCCAGTGAGGTATCAGCACAAACTGCCTGACGCAGAGCTTGACACAGCAGGTTTTTTTTCACGTTTGTGACTGAATTGGAACAAACATCCAGAATGTTCGACTCAAACAGCTGTGAAAAATGGCATTTCAGCTTGACATTTTGTGACTTTTTGTGTTCACCCAATACCAGTCCAAAGACCACACACACACACACACACACACACACACACACACACACACAAAGCAAATACCTACTCAGTCTCACATATAGTATCTTTATGACCTATTTGTTGAATGAAGGTCAGATATTCAGTAAGGCTGTGGAGCTGCAGGATTAAATGATTTAAATTGAATGCGCTTTTAAAATACAGGTTACTTTTGAAATATTAGGTAGATTTAATTAGAAACATTTCTTTCATGTCAGTAATATTTATGCAAATAAATATATTCTGGACTAGGATATTTCAACATTTTAGTGCATCAAGTTCCACGGAATTGAATGTTAATTAATAATAATAATAATAATAATAATAATAAAAAAAGAAGTTCTGTAATTTTTAAAGAGGAACACCACCTAAATTAGGAATTCCACTATATTATTTCCATGACCTTGGACAGTTAAATCAATATTTGGGCGCGTGAGCTACTCTCTCTCAAAGCCAGAAGCCAGAAAAAGAAGTCTCAAATTTGTGATGTCAGAGGGTATATCGTCTGGAGCTGCTCCATAGACAGTTAATGGGAGCCTGATTTTGTGGACCCACACAATGTTTGTTTTCTTTTTTATACCGAAATTAGTTTTATTCTATTGTAGTGTTGTCATTTCTGAAACAGAAAATGCACTCAGCTCTTAGTGTCATCTATAACATCTTTTCCAATTCATTGTCTATGGAGCAGCTCCAGACTTTATACCCTAAGACATCACAAATTTGAATTTTAGCACTCCAGGTTTCAGATTTGGAGTTTTTATAAATATTTTTGGACTGTTGTAGACCAAAAGAACAACATATATGAATTTTGAAAAAAGGGCGTAGCTCCCCTTTAACATAGAACCCATGCATGTAAACCTAAAACTGTATGTAGGAACAATAATTCCATAAATGAACATGCAGCACTGCCATAGTGTTTCTCCTTAAACAATGTCAATGATAAGTAAAAGTATATTTATTTATTATTCAGTTTCTTCCGAACATCATACCGTGTATATGCTCCTCATCTACTGTATGTTATCGTCAATATATTTCTTTAGACAGATGAGCATCCAGCTGAGTTAATACTCATTAGCTGAATATTGTGACAGTTCTTCACAGAGAGGTTAGCGCACATACATTGTTATCATTTTAATGACATACAGAGTATTTAATTTACATTTACATTCCACTGAGCTCAGTTTGATGCCGTAGTCTTACATCAGGCGTTCTGATACCAAGTCAGGCAACATCAGGCCGACTGCCATGTCAAGTTCAAAGCAGCTTCCATGCAACGTCCCAAGAGAAATCACATCAAGTCAATTAGAGGATGATGAGTGAAGGGTGGATGACTTTTACTTGGTTTTGTTTGAAGCCAATTAAGGTAAAGAGGAAGAATCCTAAAGAGGTAAAGTACTGTGTCAGCATATGTGGTGCTTTGACTTCACATAAGAACTTAATGTAGGAATGTTTAAGTTTGAGGCTTTATTGTTGATGTGACTACTTTTTCTAATGGAATATAAAAACATTAGTGTGGCTGAAATTACAAAAGCCTTCAAAGTAGTGCCTCCATTATTTTAGATCCACCAAATGCCTGAATAGTAGAGTTGCAGTGACAGTTATCATACTGTGTACTTTTGCTTATCTGTGGTTTTGAAAAAACAGAAGGAGGAGCATTTGTTCAACAGCAACAAAAACACTCATGTTTTCATCCCTTCAACGATCCCTGTAACTGATAACAATAATGATAATTATATAATACTGTATATTGTGATAGTGTGATATTTTCTGAGATGGTTATCGAACTGTGAAAATCTCGTACTGTTGCAACCCTACTGAATACTAAGTTCAGGTCTCCAGAATCTGCCGTGTAGATTGAACTAATGAAACTTGACATGTTGTTTGTAGATACAGTACCTGCTGAATGACAGTGTTTGTTGTTTCTGCCTTAACATGTTGGATGACAGTGTACAGTGTGTGTGTGTGTGTGTGTTGGTGAGTGTGTCCCTATTAAATGAGCTGGTGATGCAAGTTACAGAAACTGAGGTGCTTCACCATTGGCCATTAGTGATTCCATCCATCCATCCACTCTGTGTGTAAATTGGATAAATTGGCTGGAACGAGGTAGTTACCACACCTGGGCTTGGTGGTGTGTGTCTCTACCTTTGTATGTATTTTCCAATTTAACATAACTGTAAAACCTCAAGCAATGTAGCCTACTTTCCTTTTATATGCACTGTTGAGTTGGTATTTTGCAGTCAGTTCACACACTGGGTAGATGCTGTTGTCAGGCAGTTTTCCTCACACTTTGGCAGTATTGCTGAGAAAAGATGGCACACTTTCCCTTAACTCTACTCACTATCGTCCCTTCAGAGAGTAACATGCTGTTACACTGCTTGTGTTGTCCACATACAATGAAAGAAACAATACTTAAGATACCCAGTTATCCTGATAATAGGACGATGTCACACTTGGTCACACCTTGCACTATATTATTGCACCTTTCATCCATCTTGAATGATACGTTGTGCTCTGTCTCACACAAACAGACACTGTGGATCACCTCAGTGCTGTCAAAGCAACAGCCCAGGTCACACTAATGTGTTGACATATGGAAAATCACAAAAGCCTGACTGAAGCCTCACCCCCCACAAATTAAGATGAGAAGTACCTCTATATATTTTTTCAGTAAAGACATGACTTTGATGAGTGATTCTCCTTGCATTATCATCCATTGATCTGTTTACCTGACCATCCATCCATTTGACAATCCATCCAAATTGTTTCCTGGTCTTGCCTCCACACAGACAGATGGATGCCCTGAATAGTTCCAGGAAATGGTTACATGTCCATCCTGTTGGACGGCCTCACTCTGTTGGACAAAACCTACTGGCTTAGGACCATCCTTACTCCCACTGAGTCTCGTACCGTGTCGAGTATAACAGCGCTTTGAATTGTTACCAGCACTCCCACTCTAACTGCAAAGGCTTCAATTTTTCAGGGAACAGTCCGTCATACAAACACATTTGCACTAAAAAAAGAATCCTAATTCCTCATCCTCCAGTGACTCGCTCTTCTCCTCAGAGACGTTACACATGTCATTTAGTATGACCTTTATTTGTAGAGCCTTTAAGAAATGACCTCAACTCAACGCTCACCACCAATAATTAAATTTGATTGCATAGGGAAGAATCTTATGGAGAAACATGTGTGCCTATTTGCTTGAACAAGCAATAGTTTATTTATAGAATATAGAATAATAGTAATAGAATAATAATAGAATGATAGTTTATTATAGAATTACATAGCCTACGTTATTGTCAGTATAACTGTGATAACTACAGGTGGAGCTGCACTCCTGCGTTATGAGATATTAAGTTTAGACTAATATTGCCTGCAAAAAAAAAAAAAATCACCTTGCCTGTCATGATTTCTGTACAAATGACTGCAAACTGAAAATCTGTGGAGCTATAGCTCACTTAGAAATAACATCAGTCTCTGCAGTTCTACAGAGTTCCCTTTAGGCTATTTTACTTCATTGTTTTGGTTTTACATATTTACTGGTCCAGTCTGAGCTGCTCCCATAAAGCTATGGAGCTACATTAGGGTCAAATGTTTTGTACTTGAAAAAATAAAATTTGAAACTGAAAATTCATGTGTTGATCTTGAATTTTGAAAAATACAACAATGTATTCAAAATAAAAATAAGTACAGTGTATATGAAACGTTTTTTCAGGTTAAATATAATTTTGATTCACTTTGGTAATTCTTTTGAATGAATCTTTGGTAATTCTTTTGAATGAATAATTTATTTTCACTTTTCACTTCCATATATATTTTAACATTATTATGTTTTTTTCAGTTGCATGTTTTATCTTTTCAGATTCAGATCTTATTTTTTACAGTTTCAAATCTTATTTTTTCACTTTCAAATCTTTTTTTCACTTTCAGATCTTTTTTTTTCAGTTTCAAATACGATTTCCGCATAGCACTGTGAACGCAGCGTAGTGTCCACTTCGCTTGCGATGATGGCGTCCGGTCGGTCGGGTCAATCTGCTGGAGCCCATACATCCAGCACACAGGTGAGAAATGTTAACTAAGTTTTGGGAAATCATAACAAACATTAAGGGGTCGTTTTTGTGACAACATACTTTATTTGGTGACGTCTTTTAAGTGGCGAATTTGTCAGAGCTGGAAAGTGTGATTGTCCACAGCTC
>NC_065525.1:11497751-11589861 GCF_006386435.1 Epinephelus moara
AGCCGTGAGCCTGCTCCGCCTCAAGCCGGTCGCGGCGCACCATACGCCCGCCGCGAGCCGTTCAGCACCGCGGACAGTCGGACTAATGGGATGTCGAACCAATGGGTTGTCGAACCAATGACATGGACCCGATTGAGGATTAGCTGCTGATGTTAAGGTTCAGCAAAATTTAGATGAAAAGGCGCCATAGAGGTATGGTACATATTTTCATTGACAAAATATAAATATATTTTTTCACTTTAGGCCTTCAACAGTGAAAAATGAAAATTAGAAAATACTGTTTAAGCCACAGGTTGCATATCCCTGGTCTAGACCAAGTGACAAACACCGACATCCATAGAGCTGTGCTGCTAGTGTGGCTAAACATCTGGCAAATAACTAATTATTGGTGTTAGGTGTGGTGACATGTATACTTACAGAAAGTGGCAAATTAAACTGTGAGAGACTTGAAAGTATCCTTCACAGCGGTATGCAGCACTGGATGTGCTGTGTGCAGTTATTTTTTATTACTCGCATGATACGTTGATATTGAAATGGGAATTTCAAATCAATCAGTTTTTCTTTGCTGTCATCTGAGGCTGCCAGCTCACAAAGCTGCCTTGTGTTGCTTTGAGATAAGACATGAAGCTGTGCTCAGCAACTTTTGCAGCCCAAAGCGCTAGTTGGCTCTAACTGTTAACTGATTTGCTGAAGGTATGACACTTTGAATACTCCTAAATAATATGCTGGCAAGGCACCAATCTTTACATTAGTTTTTATAGTTACGTTAACTCATTAACTGTATGAGCGGAGATGGTGTGAAAATCTTCGCAGAAGGGTTCAGTATTGTTAGTGTGCCCAGCTTTCGGCACATTGAGTTCTTTTGTTTCATCACTTTCTGAGGCTGGAAGAATTTCTGCCAGTGACCATAACTAATGCTGCTATTTTGCTTGGACTAATGAGGTGAAACTACCGTGTCTTCATTATAATGGATCGTGTGACACTCTGTACTGCATCTTATAAATTAGACTAGAAAGTCTGGTGTAGTTTCATAGAGAAGCCTGGCCCAGTACTGCTCTAACATGGAGATTAAGACGTGTATTATTTCTCATCTGGCCTGTCTGATAATTACTGTGATGAAAACTTGCCACCAGTTGGCTAGTTGGCAGATTCAGTTAACCACACTCCCCCTCCTCATTTTTCCATCTGAGTTTCACGGAGCTGAGGACCAGTTGGCTCAGCATCATTCTCACACTTCCTAACCACCTGTCCTGCTCACAGTTGGGGTGGCAGCATGGATCAACTCTGCTTGGCACACAGCTCCATAGGACTGAGGAGGGCAAAGCCACGGCCATAGACCATAGACACTGACCATTATATTATTACAGGCACCGGGGAATGGCTAATCTGAATGGCCAGAAAGCTTGTAGTGACCTGGCAAGGCTTTACAGGGTTTTGTTGGCATTTACAGCGATTCAGCAGGGCATCAGTGGGCACAATGCCAGCTGGCAAAGCACTACGGTCAATACATAACATGACACTAGTCTAAAGCCTCCTAAATACCCAGTAGCTCTTTGTGCACCATTTCCATGTGCTGATTCTCATAATCTACTATAAGCTGAATGTTCTCACACAGAAATAGGCAAAAAAATGTCCTGTGTGTTTTGTCCCAATAGATAAAGCAGGTCAGTTCTGCTCTGATCCACATTTATCCATCCTTAATCCACGCTTTCTGTTCTACACACCATCCATCCATCCACTCCATATTTGTTCTCAGTGGAGGTTCTTCTATCCTAGCGTTTTGTCAGAGGTCTGATGATAGAGTCACATATGTTGCTCTCAGCCAGAGCAGGTGGCTAGCTGCTGGAGGAGAAGACACTCAAAACACTGCTAACAGTCATGTATATGGCACAGTCCTTCCTTCCATCCCACCATCCATTGACCCATTCATTCATTCTTCCCTCCATTTATCCATTCATCTTTACATTAATCCATTCAAAGAAATTGATTCCAAGTAGTTATCCACATACATATGTGCCTTTTCATAGAGAACTATTGACTATTGATCAAGGACCGCCATTATCAACCCGCTCGTATTGTTACTAATGGCATATATTGTTCCTCAGTAATAAGGTATGGGTTAAACAAGGGTATGAAACAACTCCAGGAAGAAACATATACATTTAAGAAACACTGGTACGTTTTAAGTAAGTACAAATATAAGTGCATATAAAAAGTAGCAAAAAGAAAACCTAAGAAAGAAAAAATATACCAAAAGAAACAAAAACATTGACATTAATATAAAAATCAAAGGCAGCAGGAGTGAAAAAGTCAAAACAGAGCAGACAAGACCATCAATAAAATGCAAAGAGATCAGATAAGCTTTGGCTCTTTGGTACCAACACTCTGAATGAAAAGAAGAATTACCTTCTCACTTAAGTTTGAAAAAAAAAATCTATATTGTAATTTATGCTTGGGGAAGGTGGAAAAGTTTGTGTATTGATAAAAGGAAAATGCGACTGAGTGCATTGGAAATAAGTGATGACCTAAGGGTCACTACCTTCACTACACAGGCCACTGCAAGCTCTCTTTGTTGTTGCTGGGTGGCTTTTAACACTCTCATATGCACACAGGGCTGTTACCAGAACTCTTCCAACAGCACATAGCTGTAATATTATTTGCTCAAAACTCCATTGTCTGGTGTGCTTTCTGTCATTATACATCCATCGTTTTGCTTTGTTTAAGCTGTGACCGGTGCTCTTTTGATTATGTCATGTCATTGCACCCTGTTCTGCAGTGGCACCTGACTGTAGAATTAACACAACCCACTGCTTATCTCAATGAACCATCTCCCAATATTCACATAACAGTAGCGGATCTAAAATCTTTTTTTTAGGGACTTTTCTGAAAATTTAGTTGAAATTTGCTCTGTAGGCTCGTCACTACGTGTGACTCCTTTCACATTACACATAATGCTTTGATTCATTGTTTTTTTTTTAAAGATTTTTTTTGGGGCATTTTGTCTTTAATCGATAGGACAATTAAGCGTGAAAGGGGGAGAGAGAGAGAGAGAGAGTGACATGCAGCAAAGGGCCACAGGCTGGAGTCGAACTCGGGCCGCTGCGGCAACAGCCTTATACATGGGGCGCCTGCTCTACCACTAAGCCACCGACACCCCCTTTGACTCATTGTTTATGTACAAATATTAATTAGTTCGACTGTAGTATTCTGTTAATTTAAATAACATCTTGGTGTTGTCATATAATTGCTATGTACAGTAATTCCAGTGCAGAGAGGTCCACATGATGTCCATTGCTGAAGGACTGCTGAAGCATGTCAAAGAGTCTCTCTTAAAAGCTATGTTTCTTTCAAAATGAGTTAGCAGAAGTGCTATCAGCAGTTATTCCCTTTCACATCATCGTCGGTTTAGGGCCAACAAAGAAACACCACATGAGGAAAAGCTGTGGTGGTTCTGGATGAGATGAATTGCTGCAAAAAGAAATATGACATTTCTGTTAAGTTTAACAAGCATGTTACTGCGTTCTCCCTGCGGTGCCCGAATAATCGCCCCTGCCATTTCTAGCCTTGTCGTTTTCTCCTCTTTGAAACTGACTAATGGAGCTCTGGATGGCTGCACTCACATACAACATAGGCCCCGAAGAAGCGGAAATATAAATTGTCAATGGATTCATTTCCTCTTTTAATGGCATTTATGATAAGACACCCTATGACAAGGAACAGATTGCTCAGTGGTGGTAGTTAATAGCGGGGTGGTGAAATGCTTTATAGCAGGTGTCCTGAGGATATACAGCAGCTAAGCCCAGAGCTGGTTCTGTAAAGCCTCTCTAGCTCAGAATCACTGTCTTTTAATTAACCAATCCTCCACAGGGATACAGGGAGCATGGGAAGTGTGCTACACACATGCACATTTCAGTCCCATCGCCAGAAGAAAATGTTGGCATTGTAGGTTTCTGCAAATCATAGATACAGCAGTGACATAGTTAAGATTACATGCATGTGAGTTGAGTTTCTCACCAGAAGGTGGAGGGGATGGTGGATAGTGTGACACCTCAGTGAGGCTGCTGTCAAGCAGCAGACTACTGTTTGAGACCAGCTGGGTTTTTAATGACAGGTTGTGACATTTCCAGCTGAGTCTGTGGCAACAACTACCAGGTTTTTAAGGCAATGTCAGCACTTTTCCAGTGGCGAAAACAAGGTATTTAAAACCAAAACGTGATTTTTTTCCATACCATAACCAAGTGATTTTATCCTTAAACCTAACCACACCTTGACCACAGTGTCTTCACAACATAAAATTGAAAAAAATAAAGAAACACACCGCTTCAACATATTTGCTACATATTAAACATATAAATGTAACATATCTATTAAGTGTGCAGAAACGTACAATGCCAAAATGTATTCTACCGATTGGGGTACACGCTTAGTAAATGAATGTGCGCTTAAAGAAAGAAACAAAAAAACCCTCTACGATATTTTACATTGAAAACAGATTAAAAAACCCTCAACATCAGCCTCGAGTGACGCCCAATCCAAACCTTTCTACTTCAGAACAAATGGGCAGATGCAATAAACCGTGTCACCCGGTGAGGCAGCCAGTCAGACGGTCAGCCTTGTTTTTTCTCATCTTTCAATTCCACTAAGGCAAGGTGCCTTTGAGACTGAATGTATTAGGCAGGATAATCGCCTCAGACTGCCAAACCTTCAGGCTTTGTCGAGGCTACACAGGAGATGAAGACAGTTCACAGAATGGAGATAAAGGCTGGAGCTAAATGCTTTGACTGGATGCTATCTTTGCTGCTCCGTTTCCATGTATCTGACTCATTTGATGTCAAATTGAAAAATGGAAAAATGACTCCATAAAACTGTCATTACTTGCATAACTCACACCAAACTTCATATCATAAAATGTATTTCAGTCTCATCAGTATTGGTCTGAGCTATGAGCTCAGCCTGAGTATGAGTGGTTGTGTATGTTCTAGGAATAATAAATCCATGGGCTAGCATGGCTAACCTAACAGATCAGATTAGTATCTGTGAAATCACAGCTGATTAGGGTGTGTGTGTGTGTGTGTGTGTGTGTGTGTGTGTGTGTGTCCTAATTTATGCACTCTGGAACATCTAAATTAATTCCCTATGCTTTATCCTCTAAAACATAAGTGACCTACTTTAAACATTATTACTATTTTTCCACAATGGCAGTTTTAGAGTTGTTGTTGTTTTTTTTTAAATCCCTTTGGATAAGTGTGTGTGAGAAGGAGGAAGAATATGCATGTGTGCATATGCCAGAGATCAGAGAAGTGTGTATGCTCTCATGATAAGTGTGTGTGAGTGAGAGCAGAGCAGTTTTAAATCTCCTGGCAGTTGGACAATTGCGGTGGCATTACGAGGACTAATGATTTGAGGACTCCAGCTGTGTGTGTGTGCGTGTGTGCATGTATGTGTGTTTATGTGTATGTAGGGGCATGTGATAGATGAGCTACTAAAGACCTGAAACTGAAGTCATTGTCTGGCCTGTGGGACAGATGAGTCAAAGACTGATTACCATGTTTCTGCTGCCCAGACCTCTCAATTAAACACTATTTCTGCTTTTTCTTCATCCACTCCTTCCTCCATCTCCCCATCCCATCATGTTTCCTACAGCTGAAGGAGGTCGCTATGAGTCAATGAGGCGGGCTGTTTTGCCTCTGGACCCCGCAGTGCCCTCAGCCATCCCCCGGACTGGAGACAGAGATGGGGCTAAAGACAAAGATGCAATGGATGGGGCTGACGCAGGTCCCAGAGCTTGGCCCAAGGGTAAAGTGTTTGCTGAGGCCAGAGCAGCGGTTTGGACTGAAACAGAAGCAGGAGTGCGTGCTGGTGCAGGTGGCAAAGTCTTTGCAGAGACTGGGATAATGACGGGAACCGGCGCCTGGGCTGAAGTTGGGGCTGAATGGAGTCCGGTAGATGCGGACGGGGTTGATCTGCCAAGCATGCCCAGGGACCCGGCTGCCTGGCTGGGGCAGCAGAGGCTGCAGATTCGTGGACAGGGCCAAAGAGAGCAGGCAGCCTTCTCCTCAGACCCCACCATACTGGCAGAGACAGCCGAGCTGCAGGCACCAGTGCTGGGAAAACCTTTAGGACTGCTGTCTAAAGCTGCTTGGACCAAAAGCACCTCTTCATCGTCATCCAAGGCCTCCTCCTCTTCCTCCTCCTCATCTACAACAAAAGCGTCCTCTTTGCCTTCCTCCTCCTCTTCCTCCTCCTCTCCAGCCAGTAAAAGAGACAGTCAGACAGCAAGACCAGACAACGTCTCACTGGTTGTTGTCAACAGCAACTCCTCCAACAGCAATAGCAGCTCCAGTTTGGGTATGGTGCATGGCTGTGCTGTCATTTACACATAATTTAACTTTGGCTTTTTATTTTAATTAATTGTTCACTAAACCCCCTCCAAGAACAGCAATCATAGCTTAGGAACCATAACTACGCACAGCAGGTCTGTCAAGCTCTAATTTCTCCACATGCTGAAACAATATGCATGGAGCTGTAGTTAGAGCTAGACTCTGCATTTAAAGAGTCTGGAGGGTCCTGTCTTTTCCTTAGCCTTCTTTAAAACGACAAGTGTAAAAGTGTAAGGAAGGAATTGAACAGCATCTTAGAATTCCCAGCTACTTAGCTTGCTATTAGTAGTAACCCAGTGCTATTTCTAAAGCCAAGAAAAATACAAGAACAATAAAGTTGGTCAATTCCGTGTCCTCTACATGAATCATCAATTGGTGAGAATTAACTTTTTACCTGGGACATGTAGCTTAAGCCTCAGTCTTTCAGCATCATATAATGATTGTAGCCATCAAGTGCATATTGAAGACCCTTTTACAACCTGGTCTCACAGAAATACATTAAATCACCACAACTTCTTTAAACCACATGGTGGTGGTAGCACGTAATGTTTTAGATTAACCACAGAAACAACACCAATGGAAAGGCAATCATGAATGGGTGCAGTTTCAAACATGTGGTTAACGTTGTGAAATAGTCACAGTTTGGTGAGGTTTAGGAAAAGATTGTTGTTTTGGTTAAAATAAGTATGTACGAAACTTAAAGGGGCAAAAAGCGAAATCGTTTCACCGCTAGGTTTGCTGTTGTGCACTGCCTGTAGACCAAAACAAAGTGTGTCATGAGCCACTCCTCCCTCTACCTCGGCTCTCCAACCCCTCTCTTTTGGTTTCACAGTGCACAAACCGCAGTCTCCTGGGTGAAAGTCCTATGTTTGTTTCTTCTTCACTCTGAGATGATATTTTTTTGTAGGCCATCCTGGAAGTTAGTGTCACCCACCGTTTCACCTTTCAGCATTGATCATCATAGCCATCTAAACAACCATCATCTTCATCATTCCATCATCATCATCATCATCATCATCATCATCATCATCTCTGTCCTCTTCATTATCCTCACCCCCCATGTCCTGTCCCACTCCACTACCTCCATGTCTCCCCTCTTCCTGTTAAATCATCATCAAGGTAATTCTTCCACATATCATTTTAACACAAGAATAAAGAAAATCCAATATTGCATTGTCCAGCATTTTCTCTCTCATGAATTCATATCACCATCACAACAGGACAACAAGTCCTCATGTGTTTATGTGAGGGGAGGAGAAGAGGGAATGTGGATCCTTCTCAGTCTGAAAGGATTGATTGCCTCCCTCTTGTTCACTCCTGCCTCCTTTACACCTCTCATCGACATTCATCTGATTTCACTGTGTAAACAAGAGATGATTTAGATGGATTACATGAACACCTGACATCAGAATGCTCCTCTGGTTTACACATCAAAATTGGATTTCTATTTCCTATTCAAAATTTAAATTGATGTGCACTTTATCTTGTGCATTTAAAATTGACAATAAGCTCTTCATCTTCTTTGTTCCTCAGTCGTGGGAAAACAGCCAATTCAGTTTTGACAAGTTTGTTATTGACCTGCCAGCTGTTTGATTTGCATGGCTTTCTTTATGTTTGGATCCCTTTGTTGCTTCAAGTGAATTTAAGATGCGTTGCTTCAAGGTGGAGATGTACTAGGGGAATAATCCAAATTTTAAGGATCCATGTCAAAGTGTTTATGGTTAGGGATGCACTGATTGTGAAAATATGGGCTGATACAGATGTTGATGTTTTGTTTTTGTTTGTTTTGTTATTTATTTCCTCTTTTGTCCCAGAAAAAAACAGACATCTTCATCATAGAAAATAATTGAACTGTTTTAAAGTCATGCAGCCCTGTGCTACACTATCTTTGAATGAACACAAATTCAACCATAAGAATTTATGAAAAAAGCTTAAATTTAACCTTTCTTCAAATGAAAAACAGATCTTTCAACAATAAAACACTGTTTCAAAAGCCTTTTTTTATCATATATAATTCAGTGTTAGTGTTACACTGCTGTGGAAACATCAGTGAATTTCTCCTTCAAACAGCTGCATTTAATCAAGTTTTTCACCAAAACCTACATTTTACAAGATAACATTTGAACACATCATGTTGATGTTACAATATACTTTCGCCCAATGTTGATTTTTACTGAATGGAGCTTGAACGCATCATGATGTAATGCAATGCAACCTCTGTGAGCTGTTAGTTCTGGTCACCAGCTGCTAACAGCTGACGATAACCAGTTCTTCTCCTGCAGATGTTAACATGGATTAGTTATTCACAATGTAGCATTATCAGGGAAACTATAGGGTGTGTCCTCTGATGCATTGATAGTGCGTTTAATGCATTCTGGGGAAGATCTCTGTTCATTCTAAACATGTTTTCTATTACCCCAGGGATGACAGGAAGCAGTTAGTCTGAAGAATTTTTAGCCTTAACACAATGGGACAACATCGGCTGCTGCCATCAGTGAATGTCATCTTGTTTGCAGAAAGACCGATGGCAGTCAACAAGGTTGTATCGGCCAGTACCGATGCTTGGTGCGTTCCTATTCATAGCAATGACGGAACATGTCACCTAGTGTAATGATGTTTCCCATTGGTGTGTTTCTGATCATTCTGGACAACAGTGCAGCTTTGTGACACAGAGGAACAAAAAACATCAGCAATTGCTAGTAGGATCAAGTCATTGATGGTATTGGTCTTTTGAAGGGTTTAGTTGACAAATAAATAAACCTTAGAATACCACCAGGCATCATTTAATTGATTTTCAAATGTTTTCCTCTCTGCAGACGAGTCAGTGAGCAGCCTGCCAGCCTGGGATCTCCCCACTGTCCCCGAGTCTCTCCTGTCCACAGTGGGCGACCACGATGTCACGCTTCCTGCCAACATCACCAGCCCTTTCTCCACCCATCAGTGGAACACCACAATGCCCGTGCGCACCAGAAACACCTCACGGCAGACGACCACATTAACCACCACCATAAGCACGTCTCTGTCACCCAGCACCACTTCAACTTTACCGCCATCCACCACAGCAAGAGCACAGGCACCATCGGGACCCACTGCAGTTTCTCAAACCACAAGCCAGGACACTGTGACCAACGACAGCCTTCAGCTGACGACGGTAACCACGACGACGCCCTCAACGACCAATCTTACTGTGACTGCCGCTGAGATGATGACACAGGCGATGACCACTGGGAGCGCTGTAACAGCATCACCAAATAACACTGCTGCTTCAACCACGCAGCAAACCACGAGCCTCATACTGACCACAGCAGCTACAACTCAGCCTACAACCACCACGACAACCACACCCACCACTACTACTACAGTCCCCCCAACCACCACCACCACCACCACCACCACCACCACTCCTCCACCCACTACTACAACTACTACACCTGCAACTACTACTACTACTACTACTGCTGCCACAACCACCACTACCACTATTGCCACATCGACAAAGATACCTGCCACCATTGTCTTCATCCCGATCCAAACCACGCCGCCTCCAACCACGACCACTGAACCGCCGTCCAGCACCAGTGCAGAGGAAAGTTCTCTACCATGCAACGTGACTGAGAAGTACTGGGTCAGAACAGGTATGAGACTAAAACTTCATCAGTGCGACTTACTTGGAGTTAAAAATGATTTAAAACAAGTTTGTATTTCTAAAAAAAGTATTCAGATTGGAATAATTTTAGACGTGTGGGATTTAAAGATTAAAGAGTAAGATGAGCAAGGATGAATGGCTAAAAAAATCAGGGTATTAACAAAAAAAAAGAAACCCATCTACTGTTACTTCAGGCACTGCATGTCCCCTGTCAAATTACCTACAATGCACTGTTCTCAACATCATGTAGGCAGGCTTTTGCTGTTCTTCTGGAAAAATGATTACAAAGTAATGATGAATGCAGGTGAAATGCCTTTTTAGGGGCTCAGGCACAAAGCACCCATTATGTGTCCAAGATGTAATTACATGCACGCAAATTAATTAAAACTCGCACAAAAGCAAGGGCAGATTTTCCTCGAGCATAAACACTTACATTAATAACAAACTGGAGACTGTAGCCTTTGATTACATTTACTGGTGATGGTGTGATGCTACAGTGTGCAGGCTCGGCAGCAGCTTTGCAGAGTGACCAAGGAGACAATTAACTAGAGGCCAATGTCTCAGTGGTGGTGGTGGGGGAGGGGCATTATAGTATTAGCATTATATTATTATTTGAGGAAACAAGTGTGGCCAGAGTCTGATTTGTCACAGAATATTAGCTAGCCAAATAAAAACACATTGTGCACAGTCACTGAGTCCTGATTTTTGTTTCCTTCACAGTTCTATCCATTGAGCTGCGTAGGAACCGCCTGGACCTGATCCTGAAGCAGAACCTCTCCAAAGGACTGAGCCACGCCCTGCAGAGAGCCCTGAACGACTCCACAGCTAACGCACAGGTCAGTGTCTCTTAAAAGTTCAGCTATAATAACCACAGGGTAGTGGGTAGTAACTCACCGGCTTGCAACCACAGGTCAGTAACCAGTAACCACAGTGAACAGGTTTGGAGTTTACGGAGCTGTATGTGATGCTTAGAGATTAACATAGCAGCACACCACTTTTTGCTATGTAAAGATATAATAAAGTAGTGGTGTCCTTAGTAGAAAATGAAGTCACCCTTCCTTGGTGTGTGTGTGTGTGTGTGTGTGTGTTGTAATCCGAGCTTCTCTGTTCTTTGTTGTGGTAGCCGGCATGTATATTGGTACATGTGAGTCCCTGCGTGTGTTTCCCACTGGCCAGCAAATCACCACTGCTTTGCACCAGAGTCCTGGACAGGTTTGATCCTCCTCCTGTCCTGGTACCGCAACGTGCAATAGTGCACCTGCCCCACCACCTACACATATGACCAATAAGTTCCACAACCGACCTAACCCATCGACACAAAATCTGCAGCCCGACCCCAAACTGCAAATCCTATTATAACCATATACTGTTCAAATAATCAGTTGAAGTGTTAAAGTTAAAGTGATCATTTTGGGCCATTTCATTCATGTGAAACTAAGATGTCCTATTTTATAATGAACATAATTCAGGAAATAGGATTTAAATGAATATTTTGTGCTTATTCTCATAATATTGAGCAGCACATCTCCACAGTTAAAGTGCCTGAGAGGAATACACCTGATTGAAGTGACTCTCATGTTCCAGCTAGCGCCACAGATAGAGCCGTCACACAAAGTCAGTATTCGGAGGATTAAATTGGTATAACATGAACGTAAATTATTATTATTATCATTTTATTTCAATATTTTCATTATCCAACACCCGCATGTTTTACCCAGATCAGAACCCAGAAATAAAATGACAAAATACCACCTAGGAATCACCTTTTTTAGGATCAGGCACCTGCGCAGTGCAGGATTCTAATCTGCGCTGCACTCATATGGAGGGTGCTGCTGATAACGTATCCACGGCGTTGTCATGGAAGCATAATGTCGAATGTATGTAAGTAAGTAAAGTTATCTCAGAGTAAAATGCCGCAGTACAGAACATTTGCAGAGGTTAAATGGTTTTCAGAGCTTTAGCTTTTCTTTGCTTATAATATACCAATTTTCCCTTTGCAGTCAATATGTACTCACCGCCGGCTCCAACAGGTCTGCACGCTCTTGATGTAAATCAGATGACCATCGAGTGTCTGCTTCATCATACTGAGGAAAAGTGCTTTTCTATCTAATGAGATAATCTAATCTTTAAATCTTAATTTTTGCCACAGTGTTGGCTTTTGATGTGTGCAGATATCCTATTCTTGAGTGAGTCATCACTTTATAATATTATACAGTGTTCATCATTTTCTCCTTCTGCTCATTCACCTCACAAGGACTCATCTGAATGGTGCTAGAAAGGAACAGAGAGAGGTGACTAATGCAGACAGCGTTTGAATAGAAAGACCTGTTGAATAGTCAGGCAGTGTTCGCTCAGAGAGGTTAGACACACACACACACACACACACACACACACACACACACACACACACACACACACACACACATCCTCTCTCTCACACAAACATGGTGATGGAAAATGAATCCAGAACAAATGATTATTTTTCTTTTTTCCTGCATCACAGCAGTGCAGTCAACTGATCTGTCTATTCTGTTGCTATCAGTGGATCGTTTTTTGTCTCTCTTTTGATTTGTCCAACCTCTCTTTCGCTCCATTTCAACCCAGTCTATTTCTATTTCTTCTTCATCTTTTCCGTCTCTTCTCAAGCGATCACTCTCTCACCCTCTTCCTGTGCATTTCTCAATATTTACCTTTCTCGTATTGCTCCCCTCCTCCATCTCCTCTATCTGATTGCTCCCTCGGTTTAAGTCGATTGACTTTCTGCCAACATGTCTGTCTCGCCTGTCTGTTGGTCTGCCTGTCTCGCCTGCCTGCCTCACTGTCTGTCCACCTGCCTCTCTTCATCTCGCTGTCTGTCTGTCTGTCTGTCTTCATCTGCTTGCTTTTTTCTATTTTTATCCAGTTGTTTGTGAGCCCGCACTGGGAGTGACTCAATGTCTCTAAGCTGCAGTCCACTTTCATCTACCCCTCTCACACACACACACACACACACACACACACAAACCTCAGCTCTCATCCTCTCCATCAGATAACGCAGACTATTATTTGGAAATCTGGATCAGTCTATTGAGAGACAGCAGCATGTGTAAAATTGGCCAAAGCCGTCATATGTAGGCAGTGTTTTGAGGCATTGTTGATGAGCAAATATTGGCTTCAGCGGGGACAGGGACTGTCAGACAGCATGAAATTAGCATGCAGCAGTATTTAACGTGTTGCATCATTGAACAATGTGGTCAACCATAATTGCTTGCAAAATTGGCCGGTTTTACAGCTTTAAATTGTTACTGGGGAGAAAGAAGTGACAGCAGAGGGCAGGGGCAGGTCTGGTTAGTTTTATTAGATACAACACTGCTGCTCAAGTATGCAAAACAAACAAGGTCAAATATAAAGCGTGTAGCTTCTTCAGAGTGCAGGGTGAATTCAGAATGGGTCACACTTCATTTTGACCCCATGTGTAGCAATTATAAGTGGTATATAAACAATACATGGTTCATAACACTCTTAAAACTTCTTGTTGACATATTTATACTTAAAAGAACTCATCAAACCCATATCAGTTTATTACAGACTATTTTAAATCCAAACCCAAACCTACATAGAACTTGTACACATGTTCAATCACTTGGCAAATGTGTAATACAGATGTGTTTATTAATTGTCACATAAAACCACATATACTAGCAGCTGAATTGTTAAATCTCAACTAATAAGCTGTTGAAATTTTACAGATACTCTATAAACTATTTGTGGGCGAATAAAGTGTTTTGAACTACTAAATTATATCCTAATAACTTTGCAGATTGAAGTCTAAAACCTCTGCAAACATGGATCATGTACAAAGGCCTGTTCTTGGGATGACTCAGCAGTCATCCAGATAACTCACTAAACCAGATTCATGCGCTACGAGTAGAGCTCTGATTTTCTGCAGGAGCCTGATTGGGCTTGACCTGATCCGCCGGGTTTGTGCCGGGCTGGGATGTAATTTGTCATTATTCCCCTGGGCATGAATCTGGTGACGTTCTTGTCAATTTGTGTTTTTTTTTTAATGAAACCAGCAGTTCTCATGCACAAATGTCAGGGATTTTAATGGACTCAATTAAGAGGGAAAGAGAGATAGAGACGTGGGGACTATGACTGAGAGAGGGAACTAGAACCGAGGATGAGAGACAGTCAGGGACGGAAAACGAGAGAAAGAGAGAAGGGCTGCGAGGCAACTTGGTTGCAATTTTTGATTCTGCCTTCCCAGCCATGGGAGAGACGTGCTTACCATGCTGCAAAGAGCGGTGATCATCACCTGCAATGTATGGCCATGCACTGCCTCTGCTCACAGGACGCACCAAGCGGTGTGGCTCACTCTGTGGCTGGAGCAGCTATGTGACCCGCCCACCAGCCACATGACTTACCCGCTTTCAGTCCACGATCAGCCCTCTTTGCTCCTTGGTCCGCAAGCGAAAACCCTGAAGAAAACATCAAGCTAAGCTAAGTTAGCCTTTAGGTAGCTGTGAATTGTTCATTTAAAAGAGAGGTGGTTAAGGCTAGGATTAGGGTAGGGGCCTACATCTTGTAACTTAAAAGGTATATCACATCTTCATCAAAAATGAGTGAAGTAAATGTGCTTGGATTATTGCTGTGTTTGGACTCATTTAGTCACTACAAGTCGCATTACAGCAGAGTTCATCAAATTGTCGTGTTGGTGGGTTTGTTTTGTCCTAGAGGTGGGCAAGGTATGTAGGGGCATGTCATCTACGCAGCTATACATGTCTCTCTCTGCCAAACCTGTCATGCATGAGACGACAGACTGTTGAAATAAGGAAGAGAAGAAAGAGAAGTGGAAACACGTCAGCTCTTATCTTGTAATAAGTGTTTTAATATTTAAAAAGATATGTTATATAAAATACCTTTTGTACTGTAGAAATTTGGGTTTTTAATTGGGCTTGGGCCCAAAACTGCTGCTGTGGGTCGGGCTCAGACAGAAACTGTGCAGGTTGATGTAGGGTTGGGCCAGATTTTTTAGGCCCAATCAGATCTCTAGCTACTTGTACTGTTGTATAGTAGTAACAAAGTCGATAAGTAATGATACATTGATCTGAATCGAAATATTGCTTTATTGGTTAACATCATCGGTGCAAAGTGAAAACATCAATACATATCACTTAGTAAGATATGCCTTTATTTTGAAATTCCTGTGGCCTTTGTGTCACTGTTTATATTCCAATCAAACCTTCTTCCTAAACACTGCTAGCGGCCTAGTGCTGGGCAGATAATGGTAAGCAGCCAAGACCTCAGGGCTGAATAGAGCCAAATCTGTTGTAAACACAGCTTATTTAGGGTTACTACTATTAATGAGGACACAGGAGACCAGGTAGAACTTGCTGGCAGGCATGCATTCAGTTTAAACATCAGACCAGGACAGCACACTAGTTCCTACACACAGCACTGGAGGGCATAACAGTGTCTCTGAAGGGACAAACTTAAGCTCAAATCAATATGATATTGTATTGTGATGAAACTTTTGATTTTCACCCTCGCTAATTACGCTGTTTAGTACTGATACATGCTTATAAAAAGTAAACTATAGGTAACTTGTCAGGATTGTGTGACTGGACATTTTACTTTTACAGCACATGATTTTTTTTTCATTGCTGATGATGGATGTGCTTCTTCTATAGACCTTACTGCATTATAATGAAAACATTACCTCATGCAAGTCAGTTTGTCAAGTTAGTACAGTTAATACTTAAAACCTAAAGTAAAACAATTTTTCTAATAGATTCATGAGTAACCAGTTATACAATATTCATATATACAGGCTTATTATACTTATATTAACACATTAAACACATGTACAAATCCCTCCCAGGTAGATTTATACATGTGTTTAAAACGATATAAGTATATTATGCTCACATACTGTGTTACAAGAGTCATTGACAGTTTATACACCAGTTATGGACGCTACATAGGATGAATTATAGTTGTTAATAAAGATATTAATAAACACAGGGATGTGCTAATGCTCATAGAGAACAGGAGAGGAGAGGGAAAGAAGGATGAAGGAAAAGGAAAGAGCCATAGTAACAACAGCCACAGCTGCTCAGTGTGGATGAAGGTGGAGGGTAGAGGAAGGTGGGCGGTGTATAGTTCCAGAAATACGAGTCTTGACTCACCACCGATTGTTGTCTGTATGTGTTTTTCCAGGACACAGTTAGTCAGATTTATGACTGTTGAAGGCTCAGGCTAAAATATGCCCTCGAGGCAGATTTGGCTTTTAATAAAAAAATATATATATATATAAAAAAATACCCAGGGATTATAAATATCCCTAGTCTGATGCATTTGTATTCTAAACCCGTAGCTAGTACAACATGTATTAGAAAACGGTGCTTTACACCTCGTCTCCCGTATAGTCTTGTTTCACCTGGTAGCACTGATTTCTCCTCTGATACCGACTGTCTGGTTCTTCTTTGCAGTAAAGGTGCTTTGAAGTAAGAACAAAAATCCTCTAGACATACTAGCATCACCATGTTTTTAAGATACATGTACACAGCCTCTCTTGATAAACAGATGTAAGTGCAGTTTAAAAAACACATACAACTTGAGTTTTCTTTTTCGTCCCTCTTCCTCTCTTTCACAGGTGGAACACGATGACTGCAGCCCCCACAACGTGACGCTGGGTTACTACGTGACCAGCGGCAAAACCGTCTACATTTCCTCCTTGGTGGTTGAGGCGCTGCACGTTTACGGTTTTGACAAGCTGCTGTCGGACATCAGGCAGCACACTCCACTGGTTAAGGCAGTCCTGGTTCCCGTGGCAACCTGGCTGCCCGCTCCAAGCATTCACCTGCAGCTGAAAACAGGTGATGAAACCTGATGGAGGATAGGATACGATAGATCAACCTCTACATAACAAAGATCTTACAAACACGGTCTGGTGATGTTAATTCTGGAGGTGGGGAGTAAAAGGATAAAGAATAACAGAGGTTAGAGAAATGCAGAGAGGAGGAGGGAGGGAATGAGAGCAGAAGGAGAGCAGAGCGATAGAGAATGCAACGAGAGTACAGGGAGGGAGACACAGGGGAAGAGTAGAGCAGAGACAAAATTAGAAAATTCTGATTACATGTCTGCTCTCCTTTACTCTTCTCTGATACCCTAAATCCCATACAAACTCCCATGATTGCAGAGCAAAGGCAAATTGGTCCATTCACTTAGTCAGCCTCTTAAGCCTCTTAAAAAAACACATTTTAGCGCGGGCACACACACACACACACACACACACTCTCATCTAAATGGAGTCTTGTGGGAACAAGGGTAGGAAAATCAGTGCAATTAACAAATTGCTATTTAAAAGATACATGTGCAGATTGGAAACCCATTACTTTTCTAAACTGAGAATCATATTTTTTTTTGGGTTTTTTTTAATTCATGTTTGTCCAGTGTTCGAGTTCACTTCAGCTCAGCAGACGGAATGTTGGAGATATTGCGGTGGTGTTACTGATTACTGATTTCTTTCTATCTTTCTTTTTTTTTTAATTTCTTTTTTCTTGTACATAATTACTCCTCGGGCTGGGTTATATATTAATATTATATTGATATTGTGACATGAGACTAGCTATGACCTAGGAAAGCACCCTTTTGTGCTTGTATAGATGGCAGCTGTTGAAAACATAAACAGAACATGTGGATGTCCTGAAAAAACCTTTAATTTTAAGTACATACACACCTGTGTTTATTTTCTACGCCAGCGACCACAGATAATGTTGTTATAAGCATCTATTGACTTGTGTGCTCATAATTTTACACTGGTGTAAACACTATGTTTCTCCACCAAACATGTTTTTATATCTGGCCAATGAATGTTGGACCCAAGCAGCAACCTCCAAGGCTGAAAAAGTAAAGCCAACGTGGAAGTGCTAAAAACTGTAGTTCCTTAAATGGCCACTTGAGGCTTGCTCCAAAAGCCAGTCAATCCCCAGAGACCCCCATGTTAAAATACACAACTTTACAGCAGAAATGGTACAAAAAAACGCTTTTGGTTTCTATGACTAATTTCTCTGTTCATAACAACTGTGCGGGGGAGGAGGATTTTTATATAACTCACCTGTTAACATTTTATTATAATCAAGGGTGGGCCACTGTCTGCAGACAGTGTGACCTGTGGTCTCAGTCAGATCTCAAATATGGTCACTTCTGGCTTAAGAAAAAAAATAAAAATGCGACGGGGGAAATGCCGAACCGGAGCCTTCAAAACGGGTGTCCACAGCCCAATTGGTGATGTTACAGTGGCAACACCCATTATTTTTACAGTCTATGATTGGACCACACATTTACTATTAATTCACGTATCTGGGAGTCAGTCACTATCTGTCAAAGTCAATTTGTTTAAGAATCATTGACAGTCACTAATGGTTAATGCCCTTGCATAGCTTAACAGGCTATTGCACTCCGCCATACTTCTGTTGCCGTATTGCATGTGCACCCTTCGTCACCTACGTTATCATTAACAGGGTCTATACTACTTTGAATTATTCTCATAACAAAAACAATTTCATTGAAGAAGATGATCAATTGGTGCAGTCCATTTCTGTTTCTATAAGGCAGTTTTGCATTATATTATATATTATTTTAGATCCATGTGGGCGCTAAAATATAATATAAATCATATTATGTAATAATATTATTATTATTATTATTATTATTATCATTATTATTTAATATTATGAAATTACCAACAAGGACATTTTCATATCCTAAACCTGGTGGCTTTAATCACTGACGGGAAACAACAAATATCTGTGCTTGTGTCCTCAACATTTGCAGTAATACCAAATGAACTATGGTACATGGCCAAATTACATATTTGATTGCTTGCAGTGTGTATTACTGTCCTGTATTAGTAAGCAGCTGTGTATGAAATAGGCACTTTAGGCAAGAACAAAAATCCATTTTTGGCTTGTTCAGCTCATAAACCATAAATACACAGTATAATGCCAATTCACCATCCACAGCACAATTTGCATAAGATTACCAACTGGGTCAACACTGTTTGTGCCTGCAATGTGTTGCAGACTAAGAGACCAGAGAAGGATGTAGAGCCTTTGAGATGTAGCCGGCGCTCGTAAGCACCACGACGTATAAATTTAGGTCAGAATATTGTTCCACCTCTCCTCTCCCAGTCCCTTTAGAGTTTATTTAAAAAGAGCGGAGAAAGACAGAGTGCAGGGAGAGAATGGAGGGCGACTGCAGTAAAAGGACTGTGACAACATTAATAACATCCTCCGTAATCTGCTGATGGACTCAATATTGTTTACCCTGTTCTCCCCGGTGAGGAGCTGCGTGACGCTGACAGACAACTACACTTTTAGTTGTTCTCATTTTAGATAGTGGAGATAATCCTCTTTCTCTGTCTCACTGCCTAGGTTTATCGCTCACACAGGAAGCATCTATCTAGAGCAATACTTTCATTAATACCTAAAACACAGACCCAGATACAGATTCCAGATACAGCTTGATAAAATAGATTGTTGTAGCGTTCCTAAATAATTTTTCTTGTTCTTCAGATAGTAGCTCTGATATCAGATGATCGTTGTTGGTTTTACAGACGCATTTGTATGAACTGTTTAAACTTTAAACAATACTAATCGTGATATACTATGTGAGCACAGGCTTGAAACCACATATGAATTGTCAAAGCAAAATGTCATTGTCTGTAGCCATACCTTCTTAAAGGAAAACTTTAGTATTTTTCAATCTGTATCCTATTTTCCTGTGTGTTGTGTTTGAGAGACTGATGGGGACAACAATTTTTGAAACTGGTCCACTATCAACAGAGAGGGCTGCAGCTGTGGTGAAACAGGCTGCAATATAAACACACAGGGCATTAAGGACCGTCAGTTTACGTCCCCTAAAAGTGCTTGTTTTGGTGTACCTTTCACTTGATCCAGTCTTTGTTACTGTGTGTAACCAAGTCTCACTCAAGGAGAAGTCTCTCTCTGAAATCTCACAAGAGGTGGCTTGTTGCAGGAAGACAGCGAGGGACACATCAGTGAGAGTCGGAGAGAGGAATGCCTGGAAGAATGTGTTGTGCTGGAGATGTTAGAATTTAGTAGGAGAGGGTTTGGTTATTAGCAAAAATCAACAACATTCATTATGTTATTAAAATATTTATATCATTTAAGTTATTAATTAATATAAAAAATGATAGGGCACTACCCCAGAATCAGAGGCCAATCGCCAACCTGTGCATCTAGTGTCAAAAAGGGTTGTTCATTTAAAAATGTTAATATCTAACAGCTGTTTTACATAAGTAAGTTGAACACTGAAGGCTTGGGTCCAAAAACTGACCTTCACAGCCAGCAGTTATTGCAACACATACAAAATGATCATCGATAACTGCTCTTTAAACCACAACAGAGTTTAACTTTAGCAATACTGATGGATAATTAATAACACTTCAATTAATAAATATTTTTTGCTAATAACCAAACCGGCTCTTACCAAATACCAACAGAGTGAACTGACGTAAACTGACGGTGCCAAATGCCCCATGTATTCACATTATGGCCTGTTCCACCGCTTCTGGCAGCAGTGCTCTCTGTCAGTACTGGCCTAATTTTCAAAAAATTCCCGTCTCCAGTAGTTACTTAATGCAAAACAAGGGAAATATGGTCCATGTTAAAAAATACCAAAGTCACCCTTTAAATCAAGTTTCTATATACACTTTACAATGTTCACTTGTACTTTCATACATAACTTACTTTTTTGAAGTATGGGAAGTATTAAACAAAAACAGTTTATATTCTTAAAAAGACACGTTTAAAAATTGTAAGCTGTCCGACATATCAAGAACCATCAAAACCACTTTTTATCAAATTAAGGACCTTAATATTTTGAGACTTGGTAGTCTTTAAAACAGCATAAAACATGTACTGATTTGTAGGGAGTAGTTGCCATTTGTTTCTGTCAGCTTGTTTGGTTTTAATTATCCCCTTTTTGTTTTGTACTGTTTATTTAATATTACTGTTAATTATTTATAAACTGAAATAATTGCCATTTCAGTATCAGTTAAATATCATTTTCTATCTTCCCCCGCAGTGTTGAGGTTCGTCGGCCCTACAGATAACATCTACTCCTGCAGTTTTGTCCAGATGTTGGAGCAGAGGCTGGAAAACGCCTTCGACGAGGCTCAGGACAAAGTGCTGGAGACCTACAACAGGCTCACTGTGGAGGTACCACATTGGCTCATGGGGGCTATTTTTAGTACAAAGTGCAGACAGCCAAATATGTCATATTTGCATGCAGCATGCTAATCAGGCTAATGTGAGTAATGAAGCTGGAGGTAAAATTCTGGACACTTGCAACAATGCGACTTGCAACATGCCCGCTAGATTGTGACTGCATTGTTGCTCTTCCACAGTGTGTGTGTGCTTTCCTGCAAATTAACACACAAAACACAGAATATAGCTCTGTAATTATTCAATAAAAGGTCACAATAGTCAAAAAGGTTTGGGAGCAATTTACATTTTAAGGAGGGAGTGATTGTAGCAGCATATAATGGTTTATTTCCACAAACAAAATCAAAGATCATTCCTCTGTAGTGCTGCTTTATGATTAAACCCTTTCAATTATTCTTCCTCTCTCCTCTTTCTTTCTCTCTTTCTCATCTCTGTGACTGTTAAGGTACTCTCATGACTGCAGGATATACATGCACACGCCATCATGATCATAAACTGGGTCTCAGCAAGCAGAGGCAGATATAGGGTCCATTCATAATTCATCCTCTGAAATATTAACGCTCATGGAGGAATGTGATGGGAATTCCTCGTATCTCGTATCATCATCTGCTTTGCTATGGTGACTCAGTCACATTGTTTTCAGAGCGCCACGCAGGTCTTATTATAGAAAGAAAAAAAACATTGTTCATTCAAAGTGTCGTACTGTGTCTGGAGCTCTGTTATGCATTCTTTATGGGCATCTGAGACATTTGGTATGATACCATTAAATATTTCTGTATGAATGTTTGAATTATACATGTGCTGCTGGTTTATGTGTTAGCTATAAATAAAGAATTGCATAATTATTCCAATATTGCAAAAATGGTGTGTTTCTCAGATCCAGAGCGTGTCCCAGGATCCAGGCTCTCCGTCAGTCTCTCTGGTGTATGTGGTGAAGAATCAGGATGCAATTCTTAACGGGACAATTTCCAGCGGCCTCCTCAACCAGCTGACCGCAGAGCTGGTGGGATACTTTCTGTTCTACCCACCCATGGTCATCGCTGAGCGTAAGTAACACCACAGCATGCCTTAAGGTCCTCAGAGACAGCCATGGTGATGACACATAGGTCTAACTGATAATCAGTATATTTGAGCGTCATGTCATCTCTCTGATTAATCTGCTGCCTTCATCACTGTTGTGCAGTCATTCTTTAGCTGGTCTACAGATGAATTCTTATTAAAGGTGGCCTGTGAAATTTTCTTATAAACAAACAAAATAAATGTTTACATTCTGTGTTTTTAACCAAGATGCATGAGGTGTATGCCAAGTGGCAACCTCTAGGGCTGTAAAATGAAGCCAAAGTGGAAGTGCAGAAACTGCAGTTCTTCGAATGGCCACTTGAGGCTGGCTCCAAAAGCGAGACAAATATTCAACTTTTGCTAATTTTTGTCGTTCATGACAACTGTAGCGGGGCTGAATTTTTATATAACTCACCCGTTTACATTTCATTAAGGCTTAAACTTACGCATAAGTAAGGGTGTGGCTGCTTTGATTGACAGTCTGTCTGCAAGCCGATGCTACAGCTAATGAGTCAGATTCACCCCTCACTCCTCCACAGCTCTACCCTCTTGTTCAAGAATGGTTAATTCAATACCAAGATCTTGACAGCCAAAATGCCAAACTTTAGACTGCAAAACGGGAATCCACAAACCGACACATCTATTTTAAAATATGGTGAATCCTTTAATTTTTTATCTCCACGCTTGATAACTAACAGTCTTTTTCTTCTATACCTTTGTTGGCACATTATTAAGTTTCTTTCTATGTTTCTGCCAACAACTGTTGATCATCGGAATAGCATGAAATCAAGAAGAGGAATGTGCATCATGTTGCTTGGCCCATATGTGTGCATGAACACTCATAAAAAACAGTGCTCCATAGCACTACGACAAACCTTCACGGGTTACTCCAAAGGTCCACCCCAATAAAATGCCCTATGAATTGAGATTTGTTTAAAAAGACTTTCTACCAACATGACAGTCCCCTCTAGATATCCTCTGGATTATCTAGGGTAATGTGGGGAGATATTAATCTCAGAAGTGGATATCTCAAAACCTGAATAAATATAACTAGAACTATTTGCATGACCAGATGCCACTACTGGTGTGCGAGAAAATGAGATTTTATGCCTATGTACTGGTGACAGCCATAGACTGTTTCTTCATTTTTGGAACAAATGTCCACTTGGACTCAAGGATTAAGTGATTAGATTTTGGTGGTCAAAGATCACTGTGACTTTACAGAGCATGTTTTTGGCCATAACTCATAACTAAAGAAGTTGTACGCTAATTATGAGAACATTTCACACAAATGTCTAATAGGATAAAATGATAAAGCTGATGACATTTTATATCCAAAAGGTTTTGCAAAAACACTTTTCTGGCCATTATTCAACATCATAACTCAGGAACAGAAGGGGAGACATTTGGTCAGATACTGAATTGGTGACACTAATCTCGAGTGCCCATCTTGAAACTGTGATATAGATCTTACTATAACTATATACGACAACTGCAACTATTACTATAGCTCCTCGATGCTGGGTTGAAGATGTGTGTGAAGCATCCATGTTTCACCAAAAAATATGCCTAATACCTTTTATCAAGTTCCTTCAAAGTCTTCACTACAAATATTTAAAGAGTCTAGACAGACATGGATGTAAACTGCAACTTGACTGGTTGGTGGAGGCATAAAAACATGAGGCAATAATTCTGTTTTGAAACTTTGTTGAATTGACCCTTGAAAGTAATAATTCATACAATAGCAAATTAGCATGAATCATGCCAGTGAACATACTTTTGTTGTATTTAATTCTGTGTTTAATCCAAACAGTTCTGATGATCACAGTGCTCTCTATACAATTAAAGCTCACATATATTTATGGAAATTTGCAAGTGAGGTCATCTGGCACTTTGTGTGGATCCTTTGGGCAGCCAGCAGCTACATAAGTTGGCATCGCTGCTCGTGAACATAACATCCCTCGTTCATTGCTCATTTCTAAGCAATCACATCAACACAGAGTTGTTTTACTCCTATGGCGACACATTAAGACATGGCTAGCATTGTCTAACCCACAATTAATGGTGCGTGGCCAGCAAATTAAAGTTCAGTCAGAGTGCTTGATACTCATTCACTTGATGTACCTCCAAGCCATCTTCTCAGAGGCACTGCTGGGCAATTATGATGCATTTGTAATTATTCTCAGTGTGCTGTTAGTGGAAAATGAAAATGAGTAATTTATCTGTGGATGGGGCACGTGGCTCTGACAGTTGCAAACACAAATATCCAGTTTGTAATGTTATGCTAAATGCTGCAGTAACATCAACTCATCCTTTTGAGTCAATGCACCATGCCAGAGCTTATTTTCATGACCCTATCGAAAACAGCATTATGTCTGCCATTTTAGGAGTTTCATTCAAAGTGACATTTAAGAGCGCTGAGGTACATCACAAAACAGGATTGGTGTTGACATTCTACTGACTTGACATTATGTTGTCCTAATGGGTGTTATTTTAGCTCACTCTGACACACTGCATGATGCTCTCCCCATTAAAGCCAGTGTTTGTTTCTAGTTTTAAAGGTGACTTTTAGACGTGGAAATCTGTGTTAGAATTTGTATCATCTCTCTAACTGTTATACAAAAAAATTCTTCCTCTTTTGCATTATAATCTCCAAAGTAAAGAGCACACTAACAGGCTTGGCCGTGCTGATTTGTGTCTTTTTTAACAGCAAAAAAAAGTCTAATGTGGCAAGGAAGTGTTAGAGGCATATTTTTTTCCTAACTAGCTTTGGCGTTACCCTCGGGCTGTGAAGGTTGACTTGAAAACACAACAAGGATAGAAACTGTGCCCACATCCCTGCTCCGTGCCTTTGTATGAGCTTTTCAGCAGCAGCAAGGGAACAAGTGTACAGAGCTGAGCCTGAATCCCGGGAAAGATTGTTTTTTTTTTACATACAGAGCTTTATTTCGGTCTTGAAAGGCTCACCAGACAGAGGTTGGAGGTAGGATGGAAGACTGCCAGCAGTAAAGGATTACAATGTTGACACAAAGGAACAAAGATATTTTGAGCTGAAGAGGGGACAGAAAATGACCTAACCCGGCCTAGTGTGTCTCAGCTGGAGTTGTCCCGGTGATGAGAAGGCCACTCCTGCTGTTTGTGTTCTTACCACAGAGCCTTACGTTAGGAAGAGTCAGGCTTCTTTATGCTAATTTTATAGTCATTGCCTAACAGTTGTTGTCCTGCCTGCTCTCTGTAGCAGTGTGCTGCTGGGCTGAGACAGACTTCCATAGTCATATGTAAGATGCTTTCAGCAAAACAGACTGCTGAGAACCATAGAGTCCACTGCAGGGCATTGAATGATTCATGATTTAGCGTATGTTTGACCTGAGGGGAATTCAGGAATACTCTATATTGTATAAGTAAAGTAGGATGTCAGATGATATTATGGCCTCCGGCATAGAAGAGACCTCAGATTTGAAACCTGTCATTAATGATTACTAATTTGCTTTTCCACATACATTAAGAATGAGACATAGTTGTGGCCTGGACTATTTGACATATATCCTTTGCCTTTAAAGATGTACATTGTAAACTTCCATCCATTTCTAGACAAAAAATAAGACAGAAACAGACAGGTGAACAGGATAAACATTTAACAAGAATTACCGTCAAACTTTGATTAGAGTAAGTTAATTATTTTTTGTGTCAGAAGTTTTCTGAAATTTCATGTTGAAAAATGCAAATGAGGTATTGCTAATTTAATATGCGCTTTTTTGCAAACATTTCCAGTACAGAAATCTGAACTAAAATAAGCAACTGAATCTGTATTTTGGACATTTACCTTCCACTGGTTTGAAAGAAGACATGTTGTGGAAGCAAAATAGCCCAAAATCTTAAAATTGACCAGTTCATGAAAAAGTGTTTCAACTGTAGCGGTAGTAGGTTTAGGCTACTGTAGTGCTGCAACAGTGGCCCAAATGACTATCATGTGTGAGGGGTCATGCATCGTCATGAACTCATATGAAACATGTTTGCAGTAAGAGAGTCACCATAAGAGAGTCACCATATCCACATAATAGACGATGAATATGTCGATGTAATTGATGTGCAGTTTGTTGTCAATTGCTGCCTCCAAGTTTACAAAAGTAACTGATAAGTTCTGATTTAAGGTCAGGGAAATATAACGGTTTCAATCTTTCTTTAACCTAACTCATGTGCTTTGAGTTGACTTATAACCATAAAACTTTATGCTATGGTGATCAAGAAACTTCTACAAAAGGTTGACAGTAATTACTTTGCATATACGTTCATTAACAACAATTTCCCATATATTATAATAAAAAATGTTGTAATGAGGGCAGCATTAGACAAAAATATTTGGTAATGCACTTCAGGTGTATATTTATGATTCAGTTTTTAGAAGGAAGCAAGGTATTCCTGGATACTTTTTATTGGCAAAATGTTGGCTGGTTGAAGTATAACTACAGCAGGCACAGGCCAGATCAGGTCCATTAAGAGTCATTTTGTGTTTTGTTCCAATGTGCAATCATTCAATTTGTCTCTCAAACATTAATCATCTTAAAAAGACACATGATAATAGACATTAATTACAGTAAATGTTAATCACTGCAGCAGTACACACAGACATTTGTTTTATTTAACTGCAACTATTAAAAGACATTATGAACGGCCATGGACCCCGTAGATGAGCCTCTTGAGCTCAGTTTGTATTCCGCTCCAGCCTCTAATGCCATCTGTGAGATTTTAAAAAGGGCAAACAGCTGTACAGCTCCTATCATCTGAATCATGCCATCGGCAATCTGTTGTCCATGTCCCCTGAATGAGCTAATTTTAGCCTGGTGAGATTAGATTAGTATCTATTTGTGCAAACTCTCAACACCCAAAGGGCTAAAACATCACACTTCACATGGGCACATCCAAGCCCACTTGGCATCACCACGAAAACCCTGTGTGTTCCCTTAAATAAGAAGCATCTTTTACTCATCCTGAAGCAGACAAATTATTACAGAATGTTTACAGATTGATTAGATTAATTGTGGGTTGAAAAATGGCTGTAAATATTCACAGATACATGAGTCACAATAGTGAATAGTCCAGACATGTATTGGTGCAGACGCATTGGCTGTGGTTTATACTGAGAGCATCAATGTATGATCAATTCTCATGTGATCAAAGCCGCTTGGATATCGACCTGCACTATCTGCTTACATGTAAGGGAGTCTATGTGGCATCTGCCTCCGTGTCTACAACATGTAACAATTTAACTGGAGACTCACTCACAATTTCTTCTTTGGTCAATAACAGAAATGTGCAGCCCTCTTTCCCAATCCCCTTCCAACAGTAGAGCAAATTTATACACTGCAGTGAAGGCAGATTAAAGACAGTCATGATGTCCTTTTTTTTAGAATGAGATTGGGGTTGGCTTTTACTTTCGCCTGCGAGTGTGTTAACAAAGGCTAACCGACCATCCTGCATAGTATACCTTTAACATAACATTACATCATGAGCTTTGCTTAATCTAATGTAGTTTGAAGAACCTTTATCTTGGATAAGATTAATTGCCTGTTGGGGGTCGCATGGGGGCTGGAGCATTTCCTAACTGACACTGGGCGAGAGGCGGGGTACACCCTGGACAGGTCACCCAACTATCGCAGGGCTGATATATAGAGACAGACAACGCTCACATTCGCACCTACCACCAATTTGGAGTCACCAATTAATCAGCATGACTTTGGACTGTGGGAGGAAGCTGGAGTACCCTGAGAAAACCCACACTGACACGGGGAGACCACCCTAGGTTTGAACCAGGAACCCTCTTGTTGTGAGGCGACAATGCTAACTGTTGCACCACCATGCTGCCAATTCCTACGCATTACATTACATTTTTCTTTTTTTGGTCATTTGTTTGCAGTGCACATATGAAGGATGTTTGATTATACTCAGCAGTTTGCAAGATTCTTTGATGTTAAGTTGTTATTGTATTAATATGGTATGAGTCACAAATTAAGCATATGATGTAATTTGAGTCTCTGTCTGTGCTGTGGTCATACTGAAGACCCAGCTTGTCTTCTGTTAATTCCAAAAAGCTGCTGCTGAGATGATCAAAACATGGATTTTTTATGGGCAGACCTACTCAGCTGGTTGTTAGGGAATGCAAATGTGTGGTTCTTACATGTTGGATATACAGTAGCTTGAGTCAGTGATGGAGAGAAGAATAAAAGACCATGTATTTTCATAAAACTGCTATTTGTTTTACTTTGAAGAATAGAGCTGGCAATATTCTATATTTTTCCTCATGTTGATGAATGAAAGAGACAAAACGATAAAAACAAAACGATTAAAACAACATTTATTTGATTCAGTCACTGCCTGTGTGCCAAAGCAGCCGCAGCCAAAAACACATCAATGAGCCACATTGTGAGCCACACACTGTAGTTTACTTCCCCACATACACCGTCCTGCACTGTAAATACTCACCAGAGCACCAATTGTGTATTACTTTGCAGTCAGAAATAGTCCTTGAACATTTGCTAAAACATAGCAGTTTTTGAGGCTTTGGAGTATGTTTTTGTGTAACACATTTTTTAAGAATGACATCTTCCCTAAGAATGACTGAGCTTTGGGCTGAGTGTCACAGACAGACTGGAAGTCGTATTTGGAGAGCCACAATTAATTGTTGGTCTTCTCAAGGGATTTGTTGACAGTAAGATGAATATAGACTAACACCAGCCTCTTCCTTTAAACCTCTTATTTTACGTTTGCTTATCAATAGATTGGAGCAGGAGCTTTTTCATTTTTTTCCCCTAAGACTGCAGCGTTAATGACATGAATGTGCTGGATTTGTCGGCCCGCTGAGCTGATTCTCTAAAGAGCACTGAATGCGTCTGAACCGTAACACTTCAGTGCTGTTTGTCTTTAGTGTTTATGTGAGCGTGTTGTTGAGGAAGAGCTCAGAGTGGATGTAAATGTGCTCACGTACAGAAGCATCAGGAAGGTGGCAGCAGACAGGCAGACAGTGAGCGTGCTCAACAGAAACACTCGCTGGTATTAACAGCTACCGCTGCTGCAGCGCCATTGACTCGAGCTAAACACAACTCTCGGCAGACAGCCAGCTCGGAGGAGTTAGGTGGAGACAGATGGTGAACCAGGCAGATGGGAAATAAGGAGGGAGAGGTTGAAGGATGAGTAGGACACAGAAAGAGGCTGACGGACTGAGGGGGTGATGATGGGTAGATAAAAACGGAAGGAGACAGTCGGCTGGATGGAAAGGAACAGGCGTTTTAGGAAATGAATAGGCTGACAGGTAAACAGGTAGAGAACGAGGCCGGTGGAGAAGCACGCCGGCAGAAAGACAGGGTGATAGCTGGTGTAGATGGAGAGAGGAAGCAGAGAGTGAGTGGTAAGAAAGGTTATAATGAAACCTGACAAGAAGTGTTTAATCGTATTTTATCTCCTCCTCTGCAGATCTGCTGCTACGGCACACAAAAATCCTGCTGTCATATTTAAATGGCTTCCGTGGATCTCTTAAAAAACTTTTAAACAACTCTTGATAAATAATAAGTATATATGAAATAAATACATGAATAAAAAAGATTTCCTAAACTTGACTCAGGAGTATTAACACCCCAATTAAAGACATTTAACACATTATTTAGGTTTACTTTCTGATTTTCATGTTGATGCTATCAAATAAAATCTTATTTTTTTGTGCAAATAGGCATCTCCAAGTTCAGCTGAAGCCCATGTGAGGCTTTAGCAGTCTGAATGAGACAAACAGAAATGTTCCTATGTTTTTTTTTTTTTTTAGCATATCGGGAATTTCTTGTCTAACTTGGAGCTGTCACATCATGTGCCTCAACAAAGCAGAGAATACCTGAGGAGAGTATTAGGTGATATTACCCAACAGTCCGACATTTTAAGGCATGTTTGCACCATAGACTGTTTAAAATAATAGATGTAGCCACTTTGACGTCACTGATTGGTTTGGCTTCAACTTCAAGCAATATTGTCGCCGTGGTAGCAACTTGTCAACAGGCAGAACCCACCTGTCACAAAGGGGCCACGTCCTTCATTATGTATAACTTTAAGCCTTAATAAAATGTAAAGAGTTATATAAAATTCACCCCCGGTACAGTTGTCATGAATGATAAAATTAGCTATAAAGATCAAAACAGTTTTTTGTACCAGGCTGGTAACATGTTAACTTCTGCTGTAAAGTTGGACATTTTAACATGAGGGTCTATGGGAATTGACTCTGTTTTGGAGCCAGCCTCAAGTGACCATTCGAGGAACTGCAATTTGTGGCACTTTGGCTTCGCATTGTCTTAACATACCAGCCCAGGAGGTTGCCGCTTGGTTTCTTTGGTTTGTCACATCTTGTTAAAAACAAGATAAAATGATCCATCTATTTTTTTTTTTTAGAAAATTGTTTTAAAAAGGTGAAAAGGAAGTAGGAGATAGTTGCCTTAACTGTAGTGGCACAATTGTAACATGTACGTTTTTCTCTTGCTACATTATGTCAGCATGAGGTCATCATGTAAGTATGTGGCCAGCACTAAACATCCATCAACAGGATCCATCCACTCTGCATCCAGCAGCTCATTCATAACAGGTGTTACATTTTGCCCAGATTTGTGAACACATCTTAATTACGCAACGTGTATATTTATAATAATATGTATGTAAAACTATATATTCCAGCAGGTTGTCAATAAAACTTGTAAATATAGATGGACTATGTGGCTGTGGCATAGACCGTAAGGCTTAGAGATTTGGGGTGTTGCTTGGTTGACCCTCCAGGGGTCAGTGTGCAGTTACACACAGGCCTCTCCAAAAAGCATGTGCTCTGTGGTCAGTCAGATGTTATTCAATTCTTTTCTGATTTAGGTTAGAGTTGTACAGTATTTTTGCAACTTCCATCAATCAAATTTGCTAACTATGTAGGTGTAATCAATGTATTTGCGAGCAAAGAAGGAAATGGATCCGCCACATTACATATATACACTCACCAACCACTTTATTAGGTACACCTGTTTAACTGCTTGTCAATGCAAATAGACATCCATCTCTAGGGTTTACAGAGGATGGTCTGAAAAAGAGAAAATATCCAGTGAGCAGCAGTTCTCTGGGCGAAAATGCCTTGTTGATGCCAGAGGTCATAGCAGAATGGCCAGACTGGTTCAAGATGATAGAAAGGCAACAGTAACTCAAAGAACCAGTAGTTACAACCAAGGTCTGCAGAAGACCATCTCTGAATGAACAACACGTCGAACCTTGAAGCAGATGGGCTACAGCAGCAGAAGATCACACCAGGTGCCACTCCTGTCAGCTAACAACAGGAAACTGAGGCTACAGTTCACACAGGCTCACCAAAACTGGACAATAGAAGATTGGAAAAACGTTGCCTGATCTGATGAGTCTCGATATCTGCTGCGTCATTCAGATGGTAGGGTCAGAATTCGCCGTAAACAACATGAAAGCATGGATCCATCCTGCTTTGTAGTAACGGTTCAGGCTGCTGGTGGTGGTGTAATGGTGTGGGAGATATTTTCTCGGCACACTTTGGGCCCCTTAGTACCAACCGAGCATCGTTTAAACACCACAGCCTACCTGACTATTGTTGCTGACCGTGTCCATCCCTTTATGACCACAGTGTACCCATCTTCTGATGGCTACTTCCAGCAGGATAACGCACCATGTCACAAAGCTCAAATCATCTCAAACTGGTTTCTTGAACATGACAATGAGTTCACTGAACTCCAATGGCCTCCACAGTCACCAGATCTCAATCCAATAGAGCACCTCTGGGATGTGGTGGATATTTGCATCATGGATGTGCAGCTGACAAATCTGCAGCAACTGCGTGATGCTATCATGTCAATATGGACCAAAATCTCTGAGGAATGTTTCCAGCACCTTGTTGAATCTATGCCACCAAGAATTAAGTCAGCTCTGAAGGCAAAAAGGGTTAAAGTCATTTGCCTGAAGTTATTACATATGTAGGTAAAACAGTCTCTGAGTAAGAGTGAAAAGTGAAATATGTTACAGTTGTGGCGACTCTCCCCTACAGTATGTGTGCATTTTAGGAAATGCGCTATAAACTGGTCTGGTTCCCAAAATTCAGGAGGTGTTACAAAAGTCCTAAATTGAGTTCTCTTAAAAGAGCAAATACCTGAAACTTTCTCTCTCTGGCTTTCTCTTTTCAGCCCTGGAATACCATAATCTCAACACATCGATGGCAACCAAGAACTATTGGGTGATAACAGGTAAATTGCTTTTGCACTCACCCACACACACACACATACACACACACAAGTAAAGTGCTACTGGGTGATCAGCGGTAATCAAGAGCCGCATCGATTGGACAAAACAGCAGTTAGTTAAATGCCCTGGCGCTCGTTGTTGTGCAATTCAGCAGAATAGTATTGGCTCTCTCATTTTCCCTCCCTCCCTCCCCGTCTTAACACCCCCTCCTCTCGCCTTCTTGCTCCCTGGCTAGCCCGCTTACACTCTCTGTGTTCAGAGTGTCTTTAGCTGCTCTGTTCCTGGGAAAACCTATTGATGTATAATTCACAGCTTCCTGACTGGGGCAGAGGGAGAGATCACTTCACATCACATCATGGCCGGGTGTGAATGATGCTGAAGTGTGCTTGTGTGTGTGTGCTTGTGTGTGTGTGTGTGTGTGAGAAGTCGGTCCACATAGCCTGTAGTAAGAGACGCACTCAGGAGCAAGACTGATGCAAGCACCTGTGTGTATATGTGTTTTTATATGTGTGTGTTTGAGGTGGAGACACTGTCTGGGTGAACAGCTTTTAAATGGAAGAGATCATCTCACCCTCTCTTATGTCCCACTCATCTCCCGTCTCTTGTTTATCTTTCCCTCTCTCCTCCCTTCTTCTCCGCATTATCCTGAAATGATTCCCTTCTGATATTTTCTCTCCTCTTCCATCTCCTTACTCTTCTTCCTCTCACATATCCCTCTTCCATCTCCTTACTCTTCTTCCTCTCACATATCCCCTCCTCTCACCCAATCTCTCCTTCCCTGCCTCGTCTCCTCTCCTTCTCACGTTGTCTTCCCCCTGCCATCCTCCATCCCTTCACCCATCTCCTCTTTTGCCCCTTTTTGCCTGCCTTAACACCTCTATACCCCCTTAATCCCTCCTCTGTCCTCTCTTGTCTGTCCTCACAGTGATCCAGGATGTGGACAGCTCCTCCCTGGAGGCTAACTACCAGAGCTTTGCCAGCCTGATGGAGCAGCGGCTGGCTGAGCTCTTCCTGGTGGCTGGCAGGCAGGGCTCTCGGATTGCGCGATCTCGGCGGGCCACCACTGTGGGGAGCTACACCGTGCAGGTGGGTGGGAAAAGGATGTTTGTGTGTCATTTAGTGTATAACAGGTGGTGATGGCAGGATTGTTTATGCTTATAAAAGAATCAGTTTGCACGAGATGATGCAAGAGTTTCACCTGTGCAAGGTGTAAGTTCATGATATGGACTCAGGTTTGGGTTAATTTGACCATATGTTGTCTATCCAGAAATCAATCAAGTGAACAATTTATCACCTGCATGTGTCCGTTAAACTAATCTTGTGCAATGTAGCTGAATGGGATCTAGTGAAATTCATCTGGGGCTTCATAGAGAACAAACCACAAGCTGACTTTGCAGAAGCAACAGAGTCTACAGCCATGCTCGCAGCTCTGTGTGGTTGTACGTTCACTATGCACGGCAGGGATTTGTGCTAAATGCTAATGCCAGCATGGCAGCATGCTCACATGTTAACATGCTGATGTAGCAGGTGTAATATTTACCACGTGCATCAACCTAGTTTAGCGTGTTGGCTTGCTTACACGCATGAAAATACAGCTGATACTCATGGGAGTGTCATTAGCTTTGCAGACAGTTGGTTATAAGCACATTCAGGACAGAATGAATTTTTGTGCCACCATATGTAGAGACTTAAAATAAGCTCATAAATGTGTGTATAGAATTGTATGGCAATCCATCTCATATGTATCAAGATATTTCAGTCTTGAACAAAATGGTGGGCATTCTGACCCACACCCAGTGCCATCACAAGGACCTTAATGCTGGAAGGATGGAGGATTTTTTTTTTTTTTTAAATATAAATCTTATGTCGTCTCTTGACATTTGCAGTATTGTTATGCATCAAATCACCAAGACAAATTCTGGGATCAGGTGAGGCTAATGATTAGCTTGAACTAACAAACTCTGGGCCATTAGTGAACATCCAGGACAGCTCCACATTCAGCACCCTGGACAGCACCGTTTTGTGAGCAAAGACAGTTTTGGAAACTCTCCTTCTTGGTGTGTTGAATAAAGCTTCATTGCCTGCAGATGAGTGCTCATAAATTAGATTGTCAGAAACATAAATTGAAAAAACACCCGTAAAATTGATTGTGGGAATTATTGCTGAAGTGATTAGTTGATTGATGCCTTTTTTAATCAATTACTTTTCAAGCAAAACTGCCAAACAAGCACTTATTCCAGCATCTTAATTTCAAGGATTTACTACTTTACTTTGTCTTATGTGAGAATAAACTGAATATCTGTGGGTTTTGGATTGTTATAGAACAAAACCAGCAATTTAATGGCATCATGTTGGACTTGAACGAGAGAAATTGCCATGTATATTTTTCATTGTTTTCCAACATTTTAAAGACCAAACAATTAATCAGACCATTGAGAAAATATTCCGCAGAGCAATCGCTTATTACAATAAGCTGGTTGTAGCTGTAGAGCCATTTTTAAAATAGTTTCTTGTGTTAAAAAGGTTGCTGTGTGGGAGCACACTCCGAGTCTCGTCACGTCAGAGGGTTCTCAGAGCCAACCCTACTTTGCCACACAATCTCAAACCTCAAACATAATAAATAAATAGGCAAATTCATTAATAATAATTAGAAATTTGATTTGTATTTGATTTGTTTGTCCTGTTCTAGGGGAGTATGGTCATTTAAAATTAGGCTATGTTAGCAGCAGATTGAGTTAGAAGTGGGGAATAAAGATTTGGGATCGAAAGTACTTGAATTGCAGGTTCTCACAAGCACAAACGTCCAAAGGTTTGTGTGTATGTCATGTTCTGTATGTGTCAACTCCGTGCCCAGTGTTCCATATTATGCAAATTAAGACAGCGATTGACTTTTGCTGGGCTTTACGCCTTATACAACCTCAAGGTTTTATGGGAAGTCACAGATGACTAGCTTTATGGCTGCAGAAATGGAGGAGACTGGAACAGGCTTACGGCGAGGGGGGGTTCGGGGGGACGGGTTGCAGAGAGGGGAAAAATCATGCAGCCATTTAATGCCATACATCCCTTCATTTTATGACAAAATCAAATTACCAGACTTGATTAAACTGTGTGATGTGTTCGTCAAATTAAAAAAAAAAAAGTGTTTGATGTATGATGAAAGGAAATTGAGATTTCAAGTGACTCAGTTATCCTCGAGTGTCTTCCCCAAGTGCAGTTATCTTGCAGCAAATGGTTCGTTATGATCAAAGCAGCCAAGCCGATTCGGAATTTTGATTGGGCCACTGTAGATGTAGCAGGGATTTTTAATCTGTTGGTGTGGACAGATAAAGGATTGTGTATTCAGTCTGGCTATAGATGTTATGTTGTGCTGATATTCTCAATCTTCAAAATAAACTATGATTCTTTTGAACAAATTACTCTACAGTGAATATATAGTGGTATTTGTGTGTGGTGATAGAAAAAAGTTGTTTTTTTCTAGAAGAGCTTTTATCAGATTGAGATATTGGACGCTTTATTTGTCCTCTTCCAGATGGTGAGCATGCGTCGACTGCCTGGTCCCAAGAACCCAGCAGAGATGACCTACTACGCCCAGTTGAACGGAGCACCCATCACTGGATCCAATGCTGCCAAGACCCTGAGCAGTCTGGACTCCCAGACCATGGCTCTGACACTGGGATACTTCGTACAAGTACAGGCTGAACGTAAGCTTGTTATCTTACTATACTTAGTTATGTTACATTATTATGTATCATATGTGTAAAGGATCAAGGAAGAGAGGCACAAGAGACAAGGAATGCACCATCTGTGAAATTATGTGCCGATACCAATATCCAATGTGTTTTTTGTTGTTGGTTTTGTGGTTATATTTACAAGATTATATTTGAACTCATTATGAGAACGTTATAATTTACCTTGCCCAATACTCTTTTTTTTTTTTTTTTCTTTTTACCAAAGAGAACTAGAACGCATCACAATGTGACTCAATCCAACTGTGGCAGTTAGTTTGGGACACTAACTAGCTCACCTCCTGCCAAGTTCAACACAGATTTGTTGTTTACAATAAGGGTGTTATTGCCCCAGATGTCAGATTCCATGAGAGACACTTTAACCCTTTGAAACCTGGAGCAACATCACTTTTCTTGTGCTGCTATTTAAACCTTTGAACCCTGAGCAAATTGGCACGTTTTCTTTCAAAACATGGGAAAAGAAATGGGAAAAGTAAGAAATGTCCCACAAATTGAAAAAAAAAAAATACTAATAATAACCACAATGATAATAAAAGACTTAGAAAATGATTTATAAAAAAACTTTGTTATTATTATTATTACATCTTAAAATTATGTTACAGAATTATTATAATTTTTAAGCACACTTTCCAGGTTATTTTCTTGTTTGTTTGTTTTTAACTTTCTTTTTTTAAAACATCTTTTTCTATTTTTAATTTTCTCTTTTTGCTAATTTTTTGAGTCATTTCTTCGTTCATGCTCATTGTCTTCTTCCCATGATTTTAAAAGAAATCATTTGCTCAGGTTTCAAAGGGTTAATGTGGTTATAAACAAAATTATCAGGGCAAAGTGATGCAGCTCCTTCTAGTTCAACCGGATCTCACAGAAATATGTGAAATGACCAGACCTCTAAACACATATAGTGGTGGCAGGTGATGTGTTAAAAGTACATGCTGGCACCATGGAAACAATGCTGTCAATAATGTCAATATGAATCCTTTGTTGTGGTGGACACAAATTGCTTCAACAGCATCTCGCAATGGGTGGCCGTCACCATGTTATTTAACACATCACGTGTCACCGCCGTGTAATGCGATCATATTATTCTAGCTTAGTAGGAACTGAGGCCTACAGTGACATAACATCACATCTAAGAAAAGGGAGAACATTACCATTAGCTAAATAGGTTTTTCCGACAGATGCGTGATGCTGAGAAATTGTTCGGCATATCTCTTTGTAAAATAAAATAAATATATATTAATGATTCTAATGTTTCTAAATCAATGCATAGTTTATTAAAATGAAAAATAAAATCTACATTCCGCACTTCTCCCATGGTGATTTATACCAGCTATAGAAATAATTTGAATGAAATAGGACTCTTTCTGTTTGCCTTTACATAATTACACGCATATTAATACAGATTTTTTTTCCCTTTTTTTTTTTTTTTTTTGCATTTAGCTATTATGCAAATAGTTGTGCACATATGTGTACAAACATATTTATCATAAATGCAGAGCCAACTCAAAGAGTGCATTCCTCATTTAGCAATCACTATAGAGACACTGCACTGCAGGAAAAAAATATTCCTATTTTAACTACACTTTTAGATTTATCAAGAGCAACAGCCCTGGCTTACCGTGACATTGTGTAGCTTTAAGGATTTCCATACATTTCCATAATGCCCTGCAGTATGCATCCAATAAGCATCAGAATATCAATACAAATTCAAAGTCACAGACTTAAAATTAAGGATTGTTTTTCCACACTTACCTGATGTTTCAGAAGGTTTCAGTTGGGTATATCATTGTATTAGATGTTTATATTGTTGCTGCTGAATGCTGATGAGGACAAAGTGTTCCCTCTCACCTCTTCTCCCTCACGTTTCCCCAGATTCTATAATTAACAAACTGGAGCGACACCAACAACCGTCAGCGGCCTTCACAGCTCCTCCTAACACTCAGGCTGAAAACTGAACACAGTGTTCTTGTAAAATTCAGTTAGTTTGCCTTAAGAGGCTCCAGTGAAATAAACTGCATTAGTCCTTCAAGTGAGAGCATATCCCTTTGGCACTCTGCATTGTAACAGAGGAGCCCTGAAGAGGTGATTTTTATGGAAGATGTTCAAGTGGAAAACTTTAGGTTCAAATAAGTTTTTTATTTTGTACTTATAAGCATAAACAAGATGTAGATTTCATGTCTTTCATAGCATTTCTGTCTTCAGTATGCAGTGTTTATACAGTTGAATTGAATAGATGAGATTTTGGGAAATAAGGTTATTTGCTTCCTTGCTGAGAGTTCGATCAGAAGATTAACGACTCTCATGTCTGTGCACTAAATATGAGGCTACAGCCAGAAGATGGTTAGCCTAGCTTCAAAGTTTTTCAAGTCTGCCCCTCCAGCACACAGAAAAGACAAAAAAAAAACAACTAAAGTATGTGGATGATGAACGCTATTTCCACCATTTTATATATTTATATCAATCATAGAAATAACACAGTATTATATAATATGTCATATCAGGCTCCACATTTATGATGAATAGTAATGTAAATGCTGGTAAATTGCCTTACTTAAATTTTCTTTAGACCTCATGCCTCATGATAGACTGATATCGTATGTGCATCTTCACTAAAAAGAGCACTGTCTCTTATTGCCATATCTAATATTTAATATTTGATTAATTTCTTACATATTTATAGGTGAATGTTGATTTAAAAACATATTGATTAAATATGTTTTTTTCCCCTACAAAACCCCCCTAAAAACTTGCTAATGAGTTCGCAGTATTTTTTCAGCCCTGAATAGTTTCTGCAGTCTTACTTCACCTATCAGAGGGTCAGTAACCAATAAACTGTATGCATGCCTCCACGGTGAACGGAGAATCCAAAAATGGAGACAGATTCTTGATGAATTGAAGTCTCAGGGGTCCACGTTGAACAACATCAAAACTATATCAAAACATCTGTTTACAAACTCTCACACAATCCATGGAGTATAATTCAAACCTTACTTATTCAGTGAGGTAAAATTACTGTTTTTGTGAATGGAGTCTGGCTTTGAAGAGAGAACAGAGTTCCATTCAGTTCCTGGTTGGAAAGGGCTTTCTGCTTGGGAAGCACTGTGCAGACGACTGGATAAATTAGACATGAATTATACTGCATGAGTGAAAGTTTGTAAATAGATGTTTTAATATAGTTTTAACGTCCCCTTTTACTTTATTTCATCAAGAATTTTCTCCATTTTTGGATTCTTTGTTCACCAGAGGCATGCAAAAAAACTAAAAACAAAAACAAACTCCAAAAAATCAACTCAACACGGGATAAATAATTGATATACAAATGATCATTAGGGGGTGAAGCATTCCTTTAAGCTTATTGCTATTGCTGTGGGCCACAGTAAAGATTAAAGGCGACTCAGAAAAGTGTTGTAACATTTTAATCAGCTTAGAAATGAGTACTGTAAATCTAACTGAAACTATAAAAGTGAGAGCGGCCATCCCCAGAGGAAATCACGCCCTCATTTGTACAGATAAAACAAACCACACACAAAGTGTTTTAGTTTTAGCTTTGGACGTGTAAGAGGGCTGAATTTTCTTCTAACCAAGGCTAAGCTAAGATTACCTGCTGACTGTAACTCCATACACAGCATGCAAACATGAGAGTGGTGTCAGTTTTCACATCTAACTCTCAGCAAGAAAGCGAATCAACATGTTTCATCCAAATGTCGAACTGTTCTTTGAACTGTGTACAGTTGCTGAACAGCGTGATCTGTGGTGGTGTGTTTGTTTCCGCTTGTGTTGTCATTGCAAAGTGTGTGCTTTGTAATCACTGGAAGGTCATTTAACGTCTAAATTACTGATACTGAGGAATAATATTTGTATGTTTGCAGCTGTGGTAAAGACGCCGCAGAGCAACCTGTGGATCATGGCCATTCTGACGCCTCTCTTCCTGTTGATGGTGGTGATTGGCATGGTGTCTTTCATTCTGTGTAAGAGGAACAGGGTCATCTTCAAAACTGGCGCCTTCAGGACCTTCAAAACCCGCTCCAAGGTAAGACGGTTAAAATAAATTGTCCAACTTTATCCCTTTCTCCTTCTGTTCCTTTCCATCTTCTTTTTTACTTTCTACTCTTTGTTCTTCCTGTTCTTCTTTCTTTCTTCTTCTATTCAAAATAATCAGCTGTTGCCTCACTCTTGTGGAGTAAAGTCTCACCCTAAATTGTTCGAACGTCACTGCTTCACCTCAATGTGTCCACAAGCCAATTCTGCGAAACAAAGATTACGTAACCTGACCCTGAAATGAGTGACGCATCACACAGCAAACTGATTGTGTTAAGTTGTGTCTCCAGGTCAGAAAAATGTAATCCCATCTGTGAGGGCCTCACTCATTTGTTTCCCCGCTGCCCAATAGCCCATGGTCATTGCTAATCATGCATGCTTTGAAGACTAATCGGCCGAGAAGAAATGGGCAGGGCTCAGTGTACTGGAAGTGAACCTTAGGGTAATGTTGGCCCTTTCACAATAATAGTGCCCGCTCAACATCAACTCATTTGAGGTTAAATAAAAATCAATCATTTCCAGTGAGCATGTGTGGAATAGATTGCCACCAGCTGGTTTGATCAGGTTGGATTGTTCTTCTGGACACAGCGCAGTGCACGACGCCAGAACAACAGCTGCTTGTGTCACTGCAGCCAGTGAAGTGGTAAACAAGCAATAAGCCGGCCAGCCTCATTTGTTCTGAAGAGGCTCTTGATGTGGCTCGGCTTTGTTCAGAATTCCGTAATCTTGAAGTGTGTTTCACATCTGATATCCTGATTAGACTTCCACTCCAGTGAGAATTCCTGTCATTGGCTGCACATTCACTCTGGCTGAGGTCTTATTCAGGTCAAGCTGTTCACACAAACTTTTGATGCCCAGCAAAGGAATCTCCCTAATGTTATGAATAAACCAAAACACAGAATATTTCTCACTCCAGATCAAAGACGACTTAAAAGCTTTGACCATCAGTGAAATATTCCCTCCTTGACTGAGCAGTAGTAGAAAGAACTCTCTCTACAAATATCTGCACAATGTTTCTGAAGCTCATGATGGAGCAAATAATTATAGCTATTTAGCCTGAAATCAATATATACCCATAATGCAGTGCTGTTCTGTGTAAGAAAACCAAAAGCGCAGTAGTAAGATGAGTTGATGCCATAGTAACTGGTGTTGTATGTGTAGCTGTAAACTGGGAGTTCTCACCAGATTTCTGATTTACTGAATTTGATCAAATTTGAATATGTTAAAGGGACAATTTACCCCAAAATCAAATATAATGGCACTAGGTAGCACTGAGCTTGTGGTGCTCAAAGTCTAAAAAATACATTTGAAAAACTCAACAGCAATGTCTCTTTCCAGGAATCATGACCCGGTTGTTAAAGATAATCCAGACCTTAACCCTACAGGCCTGAGCAACGCATAGTGTGTCCAAATTCACACCTGTTCTTCTCTATGGATTTTCTCCGCAACCGGGCGTCATAGCGAGAAGCCACGCATATCACGTGAAACAGCGGAATCGTAGCTTTCCAAGAAGACCTTTTGAAACCAAAAAGGTTTCGCCAATATGACTACCCTACGAGGTGGAAAATTGGGCACCTCGGATCAACTCGCCAATCCGGCTCTGTGTGTCTAAACGCTCGCAGCTTGCATGCAAAATGGCCCAACATTCGCCAAAAATCTGGCAGTGTAAAAGGGGCTTTTGTGTAGGCGCAATTACAGCTAGTATTATATGTTAAGTTGAACTAGGAAGTCGGTCTGTAAACTGTAGGGAGACTCTCAATGAACGTCCATAACCTGCAAGACAATGGTCATGTGACCGTGGGGGTTAGGGTTAATCTGTTTGTGTGTTTGCTGCCAGCTGACCACTACTGACTGTGCAAGCTATGACGTTATCTCTAGACCACACTGGCTGTGGGTCTGACAATGTTCCTCATGTAGTTTTAATTAAAAAATGCATCAGTGGATAAACTTCACAGGGTTGTTTTCTTTGTACATTCAGGCATTCTTACAGAGCTGGTCTGAGTCTTTAGCTGTCCAACAGATTTACACATTGAATAATTTGAGGGGAAAACACATTAGTGAGCCACACTTCTGCAATGGGTGATATGTTCCCTTATTACAGTACCATGAACATGTGCATTTAGGTACTTTTATTTTGAGGCAATCCCCACAAACACCATCATGCTGCCATAACTACAACTAGAGCACCAAATGTTTATTAATCTCACGTAGCCAGACCTATCTCCGGAGCGCTGTGTCAGCGCCACAGAAAGGTCTGGTCTTTAGGGGAAAAAAATGCTCTGGGTTGTTTGCATTTTCTAAACCAATCTAAATTGTCTTGGGCTGCTCTAAGCCCAGGATGCAGGGATGGTGTCCTTGCAAAATGGTAGCTTGCAGATAGTGGAGGGAGTGGAGAATGCTGGTTGAAATAGATAGCCAGTGGCAGGGTTATACCCACAGTTTGGGTATAAAGAAAAGTGTTTTAATCCACAGATGAAAACTGTCTCCAGCAAATGCACAATTTACTTTTTTTTTTACGTCTTCTTACGTCTTCAGTAAGAATCAGTGGGTTTGGGCCTGACTGGCAAAAACAATGTAGGGAGGTTGAAAAACTTTGGAGAAACAAACTAACTTGTTGGTTTTGGTTTATTCATAGGATTTGTTGACAGTAATAAAAAAAAGAAAGAAAACATCACATTTACCTTTTAAAACCTGTCTAATTGTCTGACTGCTCGTGTTTCTTGCCCAGCCATATGTTGTTTTAGCTATTTCACAATCTATGCAGAACCCAGCAATTAATTTGGTGAGTATGGTGTTAGTAACACAGAGAAGAGTGATGGGCAAACTATGAAAATTGGAGGCATCCTATCCTATCCTGTCCTATCCTATCCTATCCTATCATTTTGCAATCTCCTCTGTTCTGCTCTGTTATTTTATCAGCCCCTCCCTGACCTTGTCCCTCTAACTCTCTTCCTGTTTAGACCTCATATCGAAGGGAGGGCAGTTACCACCACCAGGTATTCACTAGACTCTGGTTGGGTGGATTACTGACTGACTACATTAATGCAGTAATGAATGAATGAGTTACTGCAGTGTTTGCTGGTTTTGACTGACTGATTGTGTTGAGCAACTTTGTATGTGCTGCCTGTCGCTGTTGCTGGGTAAATCTGTGCATGTGGCTTCTGTGCTGTGGACATGATTTATTCCACCATCCTCATTGGCTACGGGAGATCAATAGAGGGAGAGAGGAGGGGGCAGTGAGGAAAGGTAAAAAAACAAAAAACTGGGGTGTAAAAATCACAAGCACATTCCTTAAGATTTAAATTGTTTGGGTTGGAGTCGATCGGCTGAATTAACAAGGACAGGCTAGCTCGTAAAAACAAGCAAATGAGCTGAGTTCTGCTGGCCGGGAGAAGCCATTTTTAAGCGGGGCTCATAAACATGAATAGTGGAAGGGAAGCTCAAAACCTGCGAACCAAACCAATCTATTTTTATTTTGTAGCATCCATAAAAAGTGACTCAAGCTTGTGTCATCAGCCGAGACTGCCTCTCTGCCAGTTCCTTTCCCTTTCAAGCCAGTCGTTTTATCCTCTCAGATGAAGCCACTCTCATCCCACAGTGGCTCAGCAGGAGCCCTGCACGGACCCCCAACCCAACTCTTTTTCATCCGAGGTTCTCCACTGAATTATGTACTTTATCATGGCTAGACCCAAAGCAGAGCACTGGCCACAGACAACGGATTAAAAAAAATGCTAAAACGCTTTGAATTACAAAGAACCATGCAGAGGCCGTCCCTGTGGTTACTGTTGCTGTGGTGGAGCATGTCAGCTGATTTGCAGGTTATTTTGGGCCAGCCTTTCCCATCCTCATCTCCCAAGAGGCAAAGTGAGGTGAGCAAAGGATGAAGGAATTGGCAGGACATTTTTGTAATGGAGAAAATGGAGCTAATGTTTCAGCACAGCAGGGTGTAAACACCCTGAGTATATGTACATGATGTGTCTGTGTTGTCCCTGCTCGACTGTATCAGCTCATACTGTGGTATTATATTAACATTAAGTTTCCGAGCTCTAAGGTTTTATTTGCTTTACAATCATTTGGAAACATTTAACATCACTTATGTAGTGTTTTATGAGAGAGCGCATCAAATATTAAAGAGTCCCGAAATATGTGATTTCACAAGTGGTGCCGTGAGGCTACATTCACTGTTCTTATCCACAGTGGTGTTTACCGTCTTCCAATCCCAAACAGTGGCATGCATGAGCAAATGAGATAAATATTTCACACTGGGATTAAGTTAGGGAAGAGCTTGTGGCATTGTGGCAAACTGGAGTTAAGTACTTCTGGCTGATTAAAGCAAAGGTTAAAATGCTTTCAAGTCTATCTTAATACAAGTCTCACGTGCCTACACGTGCTTGGAAAGAGTTAGTGGTCGCTGTAATTGGTCCTACTGTCCTCTTCATTTTCCAAAGTTTCTGTCTTTTTAGTACACAGTTCCCTCTCTCTGTGTTGCTCATCAGTGTTGAGCTGAGCTGCAGGGGAGGCATAGTAAAACAAGGCAACTGTAAAGACTGTAAAGTTGTAAGATGCTTCCTTTGGCTTTAGCACTTTAATTTTGATTTGGCCGTATCAGAATGCATTTTTGCACATAATGAGCACTGTGGATTTCGACCGCAATTTCTTACACCCCATATCCCTGGGAAATGATTAATTTGGTTGCAGGTGCAGAACAAAGCACCCTTTGGACCACACCCAGCATCACTCATTGATGTAGTTGATTGATTGTATGTAAGGATTGACAACACGTCTCCACTTTCTCCCACTGAACAAAAATGAATCCAAAATATCCTGATATGGCAGCTGCCACCTTTGTCATTTGGAGCCACACTGCGCAGTAGCGATTGGGAAGGGGAGCTGCAGTGTCTAGTTGCCGCCCATACAGCTGTCTGACACAGTCATAAGCAGTGACATTGATTGTGAGCACACCGATTGGTGCACACAGCTGTCAAATATGACAACACACCCCCTATTTACAGCATTGAATAACCAATTAAATCCAAACTTAAAAAAAATATATCAAAGAACTATCTAAAATGACAGAGACCATCTTTGGGATTTTTTTTTTTTTTTTAGTTTGGTCCATGTCCCATCCACTAACATGAAGGGAGCGGGGTTTAGGACCTATGCTGCAATAGACTTTCCCTTTTTGACTAAAGAGGGCAGTTAAACATTGCTTTTGAGCCTGCTATTGAATTATCCTTTAAATTAAATTTGAAAAAATGTGAACTTATCCTTTAAGCTCTATGGCCCCATCAGCACCGGGTAACATGTGACCTGTGTCTGGGTATGTTATCTGGATAATGATATCCATTCAATACGCCTAAGCATTTACACCTCTTATTATTAATAAGCATGTTTTACAGATCATGTTTTGTCTGAAAATAGTCACTTTGGTGGGTGACTGCATTTTGTGTCACTATCTTGGCAGGAAAAACAGTGATAGGTCATCAAAAAACACTCAGGCTTGGTGCCTATAAAGCTGCTGGAAACACAGCAATGACTCGCTAAATGACAACCATTGACCATTGACAATTGTTTGCCAGTCTCAAACAGTGGTCTGCAGCTTGGCAGACATCTCGCCCAGGTGACACGCCATCCACTATCCCCTCCTGCAGGTGACAAAGTCAGCTCATACACTCGGTCACTTTAGAAATGTTGATATGAAACATATGAGACATGCAAATGTAACTTATCTGTGGTTTGCAGAAACATACCAATTCAACATTTACCCCTGGAAACTGATCTCAATATGGAAATTAGGGGCTGGCGGACTTGTGAACAAACAGCGCATCACATCATGTGAATACTAACCAGACCTATGCAAAATAATAGACTGCATCAAGTTGATCTACTGTGTGCATTTGTGTGAACTGCTCCCACCCCACTCGGCAATCAGTCACCTTGCAGATAAAGCAGCTGATCAATACGGTGGTTTATATTAGGTCTGCATGTGTGTTTAAGCATTAAAGAGAGATTCTGCAGAGTCTGACTGACTTCATCACTCTGCAAGTCTGCTGTGCAGCTGGAACATTCTTCAAAATGGCTTTTCCTCCCTCTGTGCCTTCTTGTATAGGCGTAAAAGCCTCAGATAGCCGGCTTCTGTGTGGAGTACAATAGAGGTGGAATCAGCAAAAGTCAAGGCAATCCATTTTTCATTTGTAAGGTGTTCAATGAAAGTACAATGCAGTGGCTGCCATTTAAAGGACTCGAGGTATTTAGCATTTTGCTGCATCATGCCCCATACCTGCCCCAGGAGGAGTTTATCTAACCGCTGCAGAGTCATGCTGATGTGCACCCCAGTCTACCCTGCTGTGTGTCTTATTTTACTTCTAAAATGTGCCCACTCTTCGGGGCGTTATTTTGCATGCAGCTCTGTGGTACGCTTCCACTATTCGCCCTGCTAGAGCTGAATTTAAATCAATATGGCCACAGGGGGAATAGAGCATATCTCGTCCATCTGCTGTACCTCATCAAGCTGCTGTTGGCTGTTGCTCTGAGTTAAAATTAGACAAGAGGAGAAGCTTCTGTGTGATAGTGCAGGCAAGGAAAACAAGTGCAGATAATTTGGCGGTGCAGCAGGGTCGTGCTCGCAGTCACTTCACATGACATCTTTCAGTGAAAGAAATGGCTCGGCCCCGTGTTGCCATCTTTCTCTCTCTTCTCTCCTGCTCTTTTACTCCGTCACTGTTCTAAATGGACGTGGAGAAAACCGCCATCCATCTCTGACAGGCTGATCAGAGGTTCACGCCGTTCCACGAGCCGTGTCCGCAGCCAAAGTCTTCATTAAACTGAGCTGCTCACAAAAGATGAAAGATGGCGATTTGTTAAGTCAACATGCTGTCAGTAGACAGTGAAGGAGAGGGAGAGGTGGTGGTGGAGATGGGGGAAAAGGAAGAAGAGGCAGGGATAAATAGGAAGGAAGGATATGTGAGTGTGAACAGAACAGACAGAGAAAGAGAGAGACCTTGAACCAGCTCAGTAAAATACAAGTCGTGAAATGTCAGGCGCACTTTTCAAGGTTACACCCCTGGGCCCTGTCATTTCTGAGAATCCATACTGTCTCCATGCACGACGGCCATTACCCACCAGCTACTAAATGACGCATCTTTTATAGTCAATGTGTAGTAACCGTCAGGTCATCACTGTCAGTTCAACACCCCTGACACTATGTCTAATGTTTGCTCCTCAATAATCCATACACATAATGCATATTGGTGGAGGGATATATTTGGAGCATTTTATTCACCGCCTCCCTCCTCCGTCGCCTGCTGCCCTTTGTTCGCTCGTCATAAATACACACACACACACACGCACGCACACGCACACACACCCACACACACACAGCTAAACTCCTCCTCAACCTGGGAACAGCACGAGGCCATAGGCAAATGAGTGTTTGCACTCTACATACATCTTTCACACGATAGAGTCACAACTGTCAACATACATCACTTCAGTGGGTAAAAGGTGCACGCACATTCACGCTCAATCCATATATTCATGCCACGGTAAGAGGGCCAGTCCCCACTCTCTCTCTCTCTAATGTTCGTGTGTGTTCTATATGTATCAATTTCCCGAAACTCATCCACGGCTGCGGCCACGTGCACTGGAGCTAGTTAATGGCACAGCGGTGTGTATAACTGATGAATTATTAACCACGCTGTCAGCCGGATGCCCACGCTGCCTAACCTCATATGCACTCAGAATTTAGCATGCATCATCAAATGCATTAGGCGTCCCATTTTAGAGCCGCTCAAAATAGAAAAGGGGAGGCAAAAAAAAATCAGGGTTTCGTCTGCTTTGTTGTGTAACCTAAAAAGGGTTTTCTCTCCTTTTCCCCCCCTCGTTCTCTATTCCGTAAATTGAAAGGCATTTAGCAATACAAAGAATGTGTCCAAGCCTGGGAGGCTTTAGCAAAACGCATCTTCTGCTGCCTTTCTCTCTTTGTCTCTTTATGCCAAAACCCCTGACTTCAAAGGTGCTGTTAAGCTTTATTATTTATTTCTTTTCTGACTTTTTCATTATGCTAGCCGTGGTGTTCACTGACTGATAAAAACTGGTTCCGGGAGGGAGGTTCATCCAATTACCTTTATCTGAAATGGAAGCAACGCTTATCTGGAGGTTTTTCTTTAATATTCAGGAGACCATGTCATGTTAGCTGTAAGCAACTCTGTCATCCGTTTAGCTGTCCAGCACTTCAGCTGGGCTGAAAATCTAAATGCTACACTTTGAAGGACCTGCTGTTGATCAGATCTGAGGCACAACAGACTTAATCCATTTGTTGCTTTTTTGTTGCTGTACTAAAAGGTGGTTTGGAATGTGTTTTTTTTTACCCATTCAAATGAACACAGTCCCGAACCTGTAGATATTCACTCGCTTGGGGACAGACCTTCCCCGCTTTTCTATGGTCTGGCCAAAATCTGTGAGAAACAGGAAACCTGTGGTGTGAAGCCAACTAACTCCACGCAGCAGGTTAATATTAATAAGCCCAACTAGGCTGTGATACATTTTTACCAAAAATTCATCAAATAGTTGGAAAAATTCTGACTCCAAAAATGGTGACCCCAGCTTTCTTTGAACACAGTGCTCACTTACTGCCAGTGATAAAAAAAAAAAAAAAAAGTAAAGTAAAAACACATCAGTGTAAAAATAAATTGTCAAATCATTCATCAGGAAGAACTGTCAGTGTTCTACTATTATATAAAGTGTATTTGATTTGTTTTTGGCTGATATTTTAGTATATCCTCAGGTAGATGCATAACAGTTCACTTGAATACATATATGTAGGTATGTTTAAAGATGGCATTCCATCATGCTGTAAGCACAACTGCATTTCAGTCATTAGAGATAAGTGAATGTAGTAAATATAATTGTTTATCACAGATTACAGGTGTACAGATTAACAGATGATATGTGATGTTAAGATTTGACTGAAAGACTCTACAGGGATTTTTAATTACGAGGTGTCTGCCCTGAGCAGCAGCAAGATAAATCTCCTCATGGAGTCCAGATACTTTTGGTGGTAGTGGCTGATGACTCTACTGAGACTGATGGGGCTGATGAGGCTGATAAGGCTGATGAATCTGCAAAGACCAGGCGGTGATAAGAGGTGGAGCCTGTGCACAACTGCAGCATGAATGTTGAAACTGTATTTTCACAAAGCAGAAAGGTCATTGATTCAGCTTGTCACATTGCCAGTGGCTGGTTTTAGAATGTGAGGTATACCACCTATCTCAGCAGCCAATCAGATTGTAGCAAAGTCAGCTGCTCAAGTCGGTTACAAACAATTCGCTGTTTTGTTAAAGCAATAACAGACGGCTCCAAATCCTCAACCCTCCTGTTTTTAAAAAAAATGTTTTTGACATTTTCGCCGCTTTTTGCCATTTTTTGTTGAGAAATTGTTATTCAGCATTTTCTCAAAATATCTTGGGAAATAACATTCACACTATGTGCATCTGTCCACTATTGTGTGCTTTGATTGTTGAATTTATCTTGTGGCTCCATACCATTTTAAAACTCTCTTACATTAGCTACAGTTCACTGTACTTTGCTTTGCTCTTTGGAAACATACATCATGGTGCTGAATGTATTTTGTGGCTGCTTCATCACTCATTGCTCTTTATTGTGGCATATAAATTACATTGATTTACAGTATAGCACTTACCAGCCTGTGCTATGACGTAAAGATGCAAAACTGTACTGTACTGTGGAATTCGACTGTATCTTGTGTTGCCTTTTGCTGTCTTTGCATGTGCTGTATGTCCCCAAAAAATGCTGCTTGTTTTAATGCAAGCAGTTGCTTTTTATCAATCCGACAGGCAAACTAAAAACAAAAGATCTTAACACAAAAACATACAATTTCTGAGTTATTCTGAAACAGATAAAAGCTGTAACAACTGAGTGCATCTTTTTAGCCTATTAGTTTGTTATCTCCAGAATTCAGTTCCTGATTGGATTGATCTAGAAGCTGCAGTAGCTTTGATCTTCAGTCAAGGGTTTTCTGACTCCTTGTTTGTGTTTTCCTTTTTCCTGCCAGCCTGTCCAGGGCTTTGACTATGCCAAGAAGCACATGGGTCGAACAGGTGATGAGGCCATCTCCGTTACCAAGGAGACGTTGGTGCTGGGGCTGCCTGTACGAGATGCTCCGCTGTCACTGTCATTGGATAAGAAGGTCCATCAGGATGGGACCGCCAGCAAGAGGCCTCCATCTGCTGACATACACAAAGGAGGGTAAGGCAGTCACTGGCTTTGCTTGTATACGCTATTATTTGTTTGTTTTGGATCAGTATAGTAGTTTATAGTAGTACGGTAGATCACAATTTGAATTGATATGTCAGATATGATGAAGTTTGTTTTTTTAGGTATTATTTGTAGATGAGTTTTCTAAGAAACCCTTGACCTGAATTAATTCGGTTGTGGACATAACATAACATTAGTTCTACCAGTAGTAGCTATAGTTGTGGTAATAGAGGCGGAAGCCATTGGAATTCGAACCCTTTATTTTGGGGGGACACAGTCAAGTTTAAAGTAATATTAATCTTTTAATCACACATATTAGGCTACACAGGTTGTTATTACTAGTCATAGACGTCTGTTATTAACCATAAAAGTGTTGGCAAAGTGTTTCCTTCTGGTACATCTGGTACACATGGGTCTAAATAAGCATTTGTTTGTTTTGTCAGTTGTGTTTCTGGCTGAATGTTACATTCAATGTTCATGCTCCTTTTACCTCTGTTTTGGTCTCCACCTGTGAGACGTTTCTGTTTTTAGCTTGGCAGGTAGTGTACTACAGTAGATTCCAGAGCTTTTTCATTGAGATTAGCTGCTTGCTGCTGAACTGAACCAAAACACTGCCGTTGTGGCAGTAAAACAAAAACTATTCACTAAAAAATATGATAGCGTTCCGTAGAGCTGAGGGAAACTCTACAGTCGGTGGTAATTCTGACACCTTTCATGTCAGACATAGTCACCATTATTCATATAAATATATTAATTTACACAATGTTAAAGCTTTTTTAAATAATACTAACCAAAAACATTGTGATTGGTGTCAGATTTGAAATCCAAATATTGTTTGCCATGATTTCGTATTGAAACAGAACACCATTTTGCAAATTCAAAGGCAGCCCTAAACTGTTCCATCACACTGCTGACATCATGATATATTATGCACTCTAAATGTGGATGTTTGGGAAAAGCCTGCTCATTGAAGTCATCCATTTGGCCCGTGATTCAGCGCAGGTAGAGGGCTGAAATAATGAGCTGATCAGACATACTGTTCCCAGCTGGAGGGCTTGTGAAGGGGAACCACAAAGTTCTGGAACAGCTGTTCTAGTCAGTGAACAAGCCGGCGACACAACCCTGAGCTTTTCAGCAGGACCAGACATCAATGTTTGTTTGTGCTTCACAGTGTTGAGCTAGAGAGAAGCCAACAGTAAGCAGTGCAGCCTCTGACAGATTGACTTGATCTGAAGATAAGTCCAGTGTTAACAAGAAGCTGTTTGGAAACAGTAAGAATACAAAAAGCATGTATTTACATGCAAATCCTGTCGGAACAAATGACTAGGTTTCAAGAGCTGTTGATTTGAACAGTGCTGAGACTGGTACACAGACCAAAGAGTAAGTTAAGGTGTCTCTTAGAGCAATTCAGCATGAATAGATAATTGCAACAGTAATTTTGAGCTGTTAACAGCATAACACCTATTTGAGCCGTGTCTGACACACATCTCCGGGTGGGCTGGAGGGATTTCCTTCAAGCAGAAAGAGGCCGTGAAATATAACAGGTTATGATTATATATGTAAATAACTGTGTCTGCCTGTTCTTCACTGATGAACAGGATGCAATCAGCATGGGGAACAGATTATACTGCAGATTTGACACCAGAGATTTAAGCTAGAAAGAGACAGAAATGATCAACAAGTTTTGTCTGTAAGAACTTGCTATGAGTGAGAGGGTTATCACTGGCATTGATTCAAACTACCAGTTTAATTGATGCAAGCCTCATGATAGATCTGCTGGACTCAATGGAGCTAGCTGTGTAATCTCATGTGAACACATAATGACCACTGCAGTGTCATTTCCATTATATATGATAAATATTGCGCTGTCTACCAACTGTTAGTATGCGTTTAAACAGCCTTAGCCACTGTAGCTGCTGTGGAAAAGCTGCTACATCATGTCCAATATGACTGTTCAGAGAAAGTGAATGATCAGTTTTAGTGAGATGTTTGGAGAGACACGTAAAAGTCTGTCTCAGTGGGGTAGGAGGATGGACTACTTGTAATGGTCAATACCTAAAAGCGAGACATTTAAGAAATGTAATTGAATATGAAAACATTATTTAGATATAGATATCTGAACAGATGTAAACAGCATCATACTATTTGCTGCGATTGTCTTTTTTTCTTCTGTCGCCCAGCTGAGAAAATTTGTCACAGGTGTCATTCCACTTCTTCCTGGAGTCGTAAAAAATTAAAGACACCATAATCAGCAGATATAACATTCTACTAGGGATGGGCATCTTAAGTAATGTCCATATTTGAGTACTCGCTTTAAAATATTACAGAGTACTCGCAAAAATTTTAATGTAAGAATAGGGTCAGAAATGAACACCCAAGCGAAAATGCAGGTTGGGGTTAAGTATGACCCACTGTGCTGCACGGACTGTGTAGACATTTAATGTTGCATAGCTTGCACTGCACATTCATTTCATTTATTTTGCCACAGTCCTTCAAAACATCCCTCTTATGCCTGGTTGCCATTTGGCCTGTAATGTTAGAACGAATTATGCCTGACTGAAAGCGTTGAACGTCCTATGCAGATCTGTGATGTTTGCTATATTGATCTGTGCAGACATCCATAAATAGCAGTTAAAGAAGCATTTCACTGCTGGAAAGATGTTCTTTTCATCAAACTGTGCCATCCATGCAGTAGAGAGATGTAAATGCTTTTGAAATTGGTGCTCTAGGACCAAAGAAAGTAGAGGAAAGGGGGCTGTGGCATCCGCTTTTGCTCAAGAGTTAGAAAACGTTCAACTACCAGAATCCACTGTGCTGCACCGGACAAATACAGGAAACACTATGGTGCCCACTTTCTGTTCACAAATTCTTATACAGCCAAACAGTGCAGTGAAAAGTGCTGGATCATATTTGAATAGCACTGTCAGCTTCTTGGTCTCCTGATCTCAAGGAGGCCAAATCTGAATTGTTCTCAAACATCTTGATTTGCTTCTTAACTCATTGTGTTCGCGGTAGTGGGCATACCAAAATGTGGAAGTACAAAGACACATGAGCAGGGAGATCTCCTAAAATGGAGGGAAGTTTACCACAGTTCATGTGAGTCGGTTGATTACTCTGTATGTTGAATGAGTGATGTCCAAGTCGAGTACTTGAGTACTTACACCCATCCCTACTCTCTACAACGTTATCCGTTAAACATAAACATCCATACATCAGTTTAGAAATCATATTAAAAAGATGCTCCTCATAACCTCAGATCTTATCCCACATTAATCATCTCAGCATCAAAGTAATGTCTGTGCAGTTTTCAAGTCTGAAGTTTTGTCATATTCACAATTACAAAGAAGCAGTTGTTGGCAAGGAGAACCTTAGATCTCAGACCCCCTCCCCCTCGCCCACACATTTTTAAATATGTGGATGATGTGGAATTAGATGGTTTCTTGCTGCCAAATTCTGCACCCTCGACTAACTCTCAGGGGGGAAAAGCCTGACAAATCCAGTAGATAGTGTGCAGATAATTATCTACAAGAGAATAATTTGTCTTCAGATGAAACAAGGCTGATGTCCCTCTGACCCAAACAGTAATGAGTCAGTTGAGAAGCAAATGTGGTTTTAGTGTTGGCACTTTACTTTTACTGTAAGAACTAGAGTACAGAGAAGATTTGAAACTTCATTTTACATTTAAGTTATAGTTATTAGAGTTGTTTTGAAACCTCTGATTTTACAAAAAAAGCCAATCAGATAATGACCTGAACTATCAACTAAACAGACATGTCCTCACAGGCACTGAGAGGCTGAAGTAGAAAGGACAGGTGTACTGGATACTTTACTGGATACTGTATTTCAAGATAACAAATCTGGATGATGGATATTATAAAATTTAGGTTGCATCTGACTGCTGCTAATCTCCATATTTTATGTAATTTTTCTCAAAGTGGCATTTAATTTAGTGCTGAGTCTTTCCCATATATTTTATCCGTCTTTTTCTACTATTCAATGTTTTCCGCACTAATCTTCTTTCTCTGTCTCCTTTTTTTATGCATGAGCGACGAATATGATTTGTAACCATCTGTCGTAATCACACACACAAATGTATTTACCAAAATGTGAAAAACAATCTTATTCCCAATAGACTTCACAAGGATTATGAGTTCTAATCTGCCTATTTAATCTGTTCTATGCGTAAAATAGAAAACTGATTTTTTTTTTTTAAACTTCCATTCCCAGACGTTTTTTTACTAGAAGATACACCCACGCGCCCACCCACGTTCAATGGTGACATCTTTCCTTCGGGAAGTTTGGAGTCATAAATGAGATGCATCATGCCTCCTCTCACCAAAATGCTAATTCAGTAAGATGCACACAAGACAGTGCCTCATATTTATACACCGCTAAACGAAAAATGAATAGAGGTGGGATTAGTTGTGCTTTGCTTCTTGAGGATGATAAACACATGTATATTTATAACCCTGGCTATAGCCGTGCCAGAGTGAGCCATTCAGTGTAACAATGATGACAGTGTAAAATGCTGGAAGAGCCTGCATAGTGCGATAATCAGCTTTGCTAACCTGTATATATGCACACATCTATCTTATGGGGAGACATTTTTTCAAAGAAGGTATCATTGGTTATTCTACTACCTTGGTGTACACTAATGAGGAAATGAGGCAGTGTCTCATCCTCTAACCACTGCAGAATGGAGTGCAATTTGATGAGAGGGGAAATTTCACACCAAAATAACAAAGGATCATTCTTGGACTTTATAGTGGGAACTGAAAAGAGGACAAAACGTCTGAAGTGTTTTCTTTCTTCACATGCACAGGCTGAACAGGCTCAGTGCTCTAAATCAGAAGGACACATTTAGATAAGAAAAGTGCACATGGCAGTCAAGATAGATGAGTTGGACAAGAAAAGAAAACTAAGGCTGTGTCTGAAATTACTCCCTCATTCACTCTTTAACTACCCCCTATTTATATTGGATACTCTGGTAAACCACAGACTGTAAAGATAATGGAAGTAGCTACCATGATGTCACCCATTGGTTTGTGGACTCCTGTTTAAAAGCCTCAAGTTCAGCATTTTGGCTGTCTACTTTTTTTTTTGGTTTGTTTGGAGCCAGAAGTGACTATATTTGGGTGAGAGGCTGCTGAGGACACTATCCGCAGACATTCTGTCACTTAAAGCTTTTCGCCCTTAATTATGCGTAACTTTAAGCCTTAAACAAATGTAAACAGGTGAAAAATATAAAAGAGACCAAAACTGTTTTTGCACCAGGCTGTAAACATGTTAATTTCTGCTGTAAAGTTGGACATTTTAACATGGGTGTCTATGAGGAGTGACTCATCTCTGAAGCCAGCCTCTAGTGGCCATTAGAGGAATTTCAATTTTTTGCACTTTGTGTTGGCTTTATTTTTCAGCCCTACAGGTTGCTGCCTGTGGTAAAATGAGATTTCAGACACTTGGATGGCCTTAGTTTAGCATGTTATCATGCTAACGTTTAAAGATTTGCGTTAGACACAAAGTACAGTTGAGGCTGATGTAATGTCTTCATTTTTGCAGGTGTAAAAAATCATATACTCCCTGCCTAGTTGTCAAAATAGATAGATTGCAAAACCATAGCTGTCAGAAATCATCTCCATCATATTCAGCATTGCATTGAGTCTTTATGCCGTTTTATTTAAGTATCCAAATTCTGAGAGTGTAAATACAGTATGTCCACTATATGGTACCCTCAAAAATTCAAGGGAATGAAAAAAGGGGTGTTCATGGCGTCTACACTGCTTTCTGCTCACAATCCCACAATGCAATGCAGAGCATTTTACAGATGCAGAAATTACTGTTGTGCATTTACATGATGATGCTTAATGATGACTAGTAAGTGTCTGAAACCCCAATTTACCACTCCCTATACAGTAAACTATTGAACGTCATTATAGGGAGTAGTAAATAAGTGAATGAGGCATTGATTCTAAACACAAACATGTTCTGCCAACAGACCATTTTCACAGCAGACATTTTAACTGTCATAGTAGGGAAAGCACAGGTGTTACTCATAACATTAGTGATGGCTTCGCACTATTCAAGCATCCCAATGAGTCATGACAGCCTTCAAATGACTCAGCATGAACACCAGGTCCCTGAAAGTGAAGCAGCAAAATAGACTTCAGCCATCATTTGATCATTTACACGTGTGCTTTTCATACTATGACATGACAAATATCCTCTGTAAAAAGGCAATGTTTTGCTGCAAACTATGAATACACACATGAACACAGCCAATAGCACTCCACTAAACATATGTATTACTCTATCGTTCATCGTCCAATGAATTGCTTTCCACACTTTAAATAAATGACACTACTTGAACACATATTTAATTATTTGCCAAAGAGGTTCACGGTTTGACTTCACATACTGAGATACATTTCTGCTTTATGTGCATAAAAAAATATTTAACTAAATATGTTGGTGTGTATATGTCTCCCACACCATCACATGGTAACTCAAATATAGTAAAATAAGTCAGATGTACAAGATTTGACATCCCCTATAATCCAATTTAACTAATAATATGTAGTTTCCAAAAACATATTGTCCATGACTCTGTTACACCCAAAAAGATATTGTGATGACCAAAATAAAAATGAATTTAGTGCTATATTTTCTTAAAACAAGTTAAGTTTCTCCCAGAACAGTGAGATAACTGTCAAATCAAGTGTGCTATTGTCTCGACACAATGGGAGCGATGTGATCTGCACTCTCTGCTTCAAGATGCTTGTTGACGACCTAAAACAAGTGAAACCCTGTTAGGAACAGCAGCAATTATTTTGGCTGCAGATTGTTCACTTGTCTGAGGTAAGAGAAAGGTGCAGGCTGAATGCTAACCACGGGGGGAAGTAGAGGGATTGGAGCATTCATTCTGCTCACTGCATGCTCCGGAGAGCTACAGTGTGCGAGGCACAAAAAAAAAAAAAGAGAAGTAGAATGAACATTACTTTCCAGCGGTGTGGTTATTGATTCTGTTGCTCCTCTCTCTGGCCTTCCCACGCAGATTTACATGGAACACACACTGTATTTCTCCCTCCATCCCTCCGGCTTTTTGTTTAATACCACATGACTTTTACTGTGACTCGGCCAGCCATTGACCGCTCAGGCTGCTGTGTGTGTGTGTGTGTGTGTGTGTGTGTGTGTGTTCACACAGACAGGGTGTTAGCCTCGCCTGTGGCTCTGTAATGTCCGGTCTCGCTGATTTGTGCATCTCACACCACCTGTAGACAGGCCTGTCACGTTGTGTAGCTGCTGCGGCTTACATGCCTCAAGGACTGTGTGTGTGTGTGTGTGTGTGTGTTTGTCCTTTACATGGGTTACGTGCCTGGTGTGTCTGAGGCAAGAACAAAGTATATATGTCTTCATCCATGTTTCTGCATGAGTGTATTGATTCTTCTTGAGTCAAGTGTGTGTGTAGGGATTGTGTATGAGTGTGTGTTTTTGCTTGTGTGTATGTGACATACATGCACACTGAGCTGTTTCCGTCAATGCTCTCGGCTGTTGAGCAACCTGCCCAACAAAATCAGGATTGTCTCTGCTGTACTTGTTCTTTATATTTGTTCTGTATGTGCCTACATTTTCTATGCTTTCATACAGCATGTTTTATGGGTGATGTCATGGTAACTATGTAGATTATTTTTATAGTCTATGGATTTTCCATTAATTTGGTGTTTTGGTGATTGCCAAAATAGCGCATTAAGCTGGCGAGGGTGTGGATTATGAGCTAACAAGCTTGCCAGTATCCATTTACAATAAATGCCAATAACTTTAAGTACTGTAGACATCTTAACTGGCTTGCTAAAAGGTTATTCATTGTTGGCAGTAAGGTTTTATAAATAAGTAATGACAACTGACAATGAAATTCATTTTAGGGTGTGCCACTGCTCAAATGCTCATAGCATTGGTAGCATCAGAGTTCTGTGGTCACTGCCTGGAGTTACTGGCAGGATATGACTCTTTGTTGGACTAGTCAAAGAGCAGTGAGCCACACCACATTGACTTTCCTGGCCTAGAACTTTTCTCCAATTACTGCAATTAAGCTGAATGACATCACCCTATGGTTTGTGGACTGCCATTTTTGAAGCCTTGAGTTCGGCAGTTTGGCTATGGCCATCTTGCTTTTTGACCAATGTTTGGGCAAAAGGTTGGAACTGTGGAGTGAATCTGACTGAGAAGCTGACAGACAGCCTGTCACTTAAAGCAGCTCACCTTTAATTATGTGTAACTTTAAGCCTTAATAAAAATGTAAACAGTTGAGTGGGGGTCCATATTGGCCTCATTTTTCAGCCCTGGAAGTTGCTGCTTGAGGAAACCAGGGAAAAGTAAAGAAAAAAATTATAAGCACAAAGACAAACTAAGAATCCCAAACCAAAAATAAGATCACAGGCAATACAGTCACAATCAAGATGCAAATCATTTTATTTTGAATCTCATTTATTCAGCTGGTTTTATGCTCCATCAATGTTATTTTTAACTTATATTTAAAGTTGATAGTGGGTTGCCAGGATTAACTGTGAGATGATGATGCACTGTTTGTGTACACGCTGAAACTCACAAGCCCTCCCTTCTCCTTCCTCCCTTGCCTTTCTCTGTTGCCATGGATACTACAGGCGGTTGCCAAGCGAGGAGGACGGCTCAGTGTCAAGTAACGGCTCCGGGAAGCTGAACACCAGCAAGAGCTCCTCGGCCCGAAGGACGGCGACGGGCAGCAGCACCAAGAACGGCAAGGAGGAGCTTCACAAGAGGAGCACCAACGGTGAGGAGGAAGAGGGGGTCGGAGAGGAAATAGGGAGAAGGGGGGCGGTTAAAGAGAGAGAAAGAAATACAAAGAAGGAGTAAGTGAAGGAGGAAAGAGAGAAAGGTGACGAATAAATATGTCAAACACACTGATGGAGAGATAAAAAGAGAGATATTCATTCTGTTCTTGATATTAGCACCAACCACGAAATCTGTCAAAGGATAATTAACATGAGCTAATGTAGTGCACAAGAGTACAGAATGAACACAGTGACTCAGCCTGCTGCTTCATCACGAAAGTGTCAGTGACGACACAGATACTCATCACACACACACACAAACTGTCGATATCGCTCTTAACTGGATCAAAAGAGACATCTAAGGTGTTTGTATTTCAGTATTTAAGTGTTTTCATTTGGCTTGCTTCAGTGCTCTTTGGGGATAAAAGCCAGCAGTTGGCAGAGTGGGTGCCATAAGCACTGCATCAAGTTACTTTAGAGTAGAATCACAGAAGAAGGACAGGAAAGTGGGAGAGTTGTCAGAGAGTTGTGACAGCATACTGTCAGATTAGGTGTTATTTAAATCTATACAACCCACAGCACTGCCGTTTGTGCATTAGAAAAATGACTCAGCGTTAAACCTGTGACACTCAGAGGGATCATCATCCTGGGGGAAGAGACATTGATACACTGTGTAGCTATTAAAAACAAATTAGCGCTTTAATTTCCAACCATTTTTTTAATTAAGGTTGCAGGTATATTAGCAATTATCTCCATCTAGTCATAAGTACACACTTAAACACAAACAAAATCCAGCAGGTATGATTGACAGTATAACTTAATCACACCATAGGGTGTGGTTACACATCTCTGTCTCCACAAAATCATGTTTGTATACAACTAATTTGAAACAGCAAATACATTTTGAGGGAAACAATGCCGAGCAGCATTTGTTGGGCTAATTTGTAGGATATCATAAGAACCATTCTATGAGGATACTTTGCATAATAAGGAAATGTTGCTAATTAATGTACCCGGCAATTTGAAAAAATGTTGATACTGAACATAGGAGGAAAATTCAAACCTTTAAATTAAGACTTGGGAAATCAATTGAGGAGACCCTCATTTTCAGTGATGCCGCGCATGAACAAACACGTTAAAAACAATCAATAAGCAAACAAAGAACCATCATGCATATCAATTAAAACAAAAATCAAATCATACAAAACAACAACAGCATTAAATGGTCGCTAAAAGTAGAAATACAGGCTGATAAACATGCTCAGGTGTAGATGTATAGTTAAAACCATTGACACTCAATAAAGACAAGATCAAAAATAAGGCATTTAAACAGTCATAAAGGTGGCAGTGTCCAAGTTTAAGGTCTTTTGCAGATTGTTCCATGTAGGAGCAGTGTAAGAGAATGACAGCGTTCACTGACAACGTATTTCGTTTTCCACCAAACTAGGCAATCTTGCAATGCACTATCCACTCGTAGTGACCACCAACCATGATCTTTCCCTAAAATTAACCAAAGTGCATTTGTTGCCAAAACCTGAAACAGGAGTCTGGATGGGAACCCTGGACACAGTCCCCCCAACTATTCCCTTAAGAAGCCTGCACAGTGCATTAATGTTGTGCTTTGTTGTCTGAATGAAATGTTGTCTCTGACCATAATCCAGGCAGCGATTACGTCAAATTTTCGTAAAATTTTTCGGCAATGTTTTTCTGCAGGGCCGCATGCAGAAATGGCGGGGCCCCTGAAAATATTCAGTGAATGGACCTTCCTCAGATCTGCTTTACTCATATTAATGCATGCACACGCTGTTTCTCTCCTAGTTTAGTTCAGTAAATTTCTAAGGTCATTTGCCGCCCATATTTTTATTTTTTTGTTTGTTTGTTTTCCATTATTGCGTACAAAAAAAGTGACTCCTACCATTTTCCAGAGGGGGGGGTTTCATTATGTAATAGTTTACATTTTACAAAAGCAACAATGAATACAAAGTTTAATTGTCTTGTAAGTAATGATGATCATTTGGGTTCAAAATGAAATTTGGTTATGTTTGGATAAATATGATTATTGCCTTCATTGGCCCCCTCTAGCGGCTGGGCCCCAAAGAGCTTTTCCCACCTCATGGGTGGCCCTGCTTTTCTGTTACATTTTGTTTTCCTCATAGCTAACAATTACAATATAATCAGCACTGAATGGTAACTACTTAAATGCCCATGTTTCCAGGGATCTCCTACCTCTGTATCAGATTAATATTCTATATGTTCAATGCAAAGCCTCAAGCCTATTTTTTTTATTTTTTATGACAGCACCATAAGAAAAAACTCCACATTTTGCATACGGGTAGATAACATCATTCAAACTGGTATTTGGACTTGTGACTTAATATGAAATTCTATGTGTTTGCAGAGTGCACAGCTGTAAAGCTATGTCCTTGAAAGGTCAGAGAGGTTTGATAGGTCAAAATTTGTTTGGAGTGTTATCCATCTACACAGCTTGCTCTCCAGTGTCCAGTGAATATACTTTATAATACTATTCATATTTGGGTAAATATTCCTGTTCAGACACAGTATAATAAGATACATATGCTTTGATCTGCAGCACCTGTTATCAGTGGCAGTAAATATACTGCATCTTCCAGATTATTTATTTAACAGATTAGCAAGCAGATCTTTTTCCAGCTTTGCCAACTCACAGTTGGTTGCATAAACATTGCTCCGATCGCTGATAACGCTGCGACATTGCTTCTGTTCAGTGACATTCCAGGACGCTGTGATTTTCAATCTCTTTTGCATCAGCAAGCCAGTGTTCACAGTAATTTGTGTGATTTATAGTGTTTATGCAAGCAAATGAATGAATACCCAGAGGAGAGGAGGAGGGGATGAATAATTGTTTAATTTTCTCACTACTGTTCACAGAGAAACCAGAGATGGACAGAACTGTTTTTAGAAAAAAAAACATAGAGAGATGAAAGAAAAGCCAGCTGAAGCGCTGTTCATGAAAATGACAGATTAATAAAGGTGTAAATCCAGTAAACTAGAAGCATAAATCCAGAGAGAAAGAGGATTCAAAACCATGTGGAGGATAATAAACTACAGTACTGATAAAAATATGGCAAAAACAGAAATGACAAGAGGGGTAAAAGAATGCAGAAAGGTCGAGTGAAGTAAATCTAAATGTGGTTGGTGTAGTTATTCCACAGGGGAACATAGGGGAGACCTGGAAAGGTTGTAACATTTTTGACAATTCTGAATGTATCCCGGTTTCTACATTTCAAAAATACCAGCCCCTCTAAAGCTTGGTAAGTAGCACACTGTATCTTGTTTCTTTTCTTCTTTCTTTTAATCTGTTCACAAACAGAAATATATTAATTACAAGTTGTGGTTTTATGTGAAATTACATGATGGAATTTTTTACTTGGTGGCTGTACTGTAATTCCTCTCAAAGCACAGGCAGACAGAAGTGGCTTTGCTACTGGTTTATTTAATGCTTCTCTCCAAATCCACTGAAAACTAAACACACAGTATAAACAAGGAAATACAGAGACTATGTTAGCTTAGCATAAACAGTAGTATGCACAGCATATAGAACATTTTACCAGAGTAAAATACAGACAAATAAAGCAAAATTCCTCACATGGCTCCATGCTGCAAATAGTGAGTTGTCTTCAGAGGTTTCTGTTTAACCGCTGACATCAATCGAGGTCTGTTGTCAAAATGGAACATTAAATTGTCCGTGCTTGCTGCTCACTTAGCAGGTCACAGTTGCCGTCGCCATCAAAGACAACAAGTTAAAGTGCCACTGAAGTTAAGGTTTTTGGCTCAGAATATGAGAAAAGGATAACGGCCTTGTTACCATCTTTACCAAGAGTGTCTCTCCGTTAGTTTGGTGCTACAGTATTTACATTGAATCATTCAGCAAAACGTTTGCCAACCTTTGTTATCTCTGCGATTACAGATAAGTTAATGAAGCTAAGCTCCAGAAGTTAACGTTACCTTAACTAGAGCCCTTTGGACAACAGCTAACAATGATGTGCGATCACCAAAGTACAAAACAGCTACAAAACAGGCTAATGAACTCCCAGCAAACAAGGTGACATGATGAACAACGCAGCTAGGAGCTAACTTTAGGCTAACTTTAGCTAACGTTAGCTAGAGATGTTAAAGATAACTTTATAATTCTTTCCAGCAAAGTGACAATATGTTGCCTCAAACACGATGTTGTCTTACCTTAAAACAGATGTAGACATCATTATTAATCTTATTCACGTTGAGTTGATGCTGTGGTCTAACGTTACCGCACAACTTTATCCAAAGGAGACACTTTTCTCGGTTGAGATGTGGTTTAGAGTGTAAAAAATACACCCCGTCGCCCAGCCTCTCAGGATACCTTGTGTTGGAGTTGCATGTACCCCATGCACACTGTTTGACCATTTTTAAACTTCAAATCTCAGAAAAAGCTCATAAAACTGAACGAAACTGACTTTCTGTAACGCATTTCAATGAACGTCCAGGCAGAGAATGTCCGAGTGGAATGGCTATACGCACTGTGACTGGCTCATCGCGTTTGAGGGCGGGGCTTAGCCGTAGGTCAATTACTTGTACTAAATAGAATAATAAATAACAAATGCAACAAATTAATTTTCAATTATTCAGGTCTCAGAAAAAGTAAAAAAAAAAAAATACAAATGATGTAAACAACATAATGGCAACAATTACAGCAGCCACTGTTCTCACATAAAACCATCCGGCTCTATTGTATTTATTCTGATTTTAATTACACCAGCATCTGTTATTTAACACCTGTATAGGAATAGGTTCAAATTAAATCAGCTGTGTAGTGTGTGTGTGGGTGAGTGTGGGTGAGCCAGTAAAGGATATTATCTGCTTCATCTAGCATATTTGATACATTGTGAATGTCTTTAATCATAGCTGTACCTGCACTGTGCTACCACATCAACATAATGATGTTCCAGTTGCATTTTTTTATACCAACAGTGCTTTGCTGCTGATAAAGACGGCTGTTATTAATTAGGAGAAAACAAACTACTGGCAGCCAAAGAAAAAAGCCAACCCCAGATTTATTCTAATTTTGAAACAAGCTTTTTCTGCCAGGTGTTTTCAGATGTGTGCTGCTTACAGTCTGGCACCTGGTCACTTCCTTTTTGTAAATTTCCCCAACCTCACCCCTGAGCTGTCCCCAGGAAGGTCCTGAACACAGCAAAATAAGAAGAAAATAAGAAAATACAGGCAGAGGGCAGGGTCTCTGCAGATAAATACACCGCAACACATTTCTAGTGAGTCATTAGTGATGATTGAGAGGGACTACTTTTGTACCTACTTTGTTTTTTAAGGAAAATCCAGTATAGTATACGCTCAATTGATTGAAGACACCTTTTATTTCCCGTTTCCCTATCATAAGACCATTCATATCAGTGTTGTTTGCATATTGATAATGACAGATGATGATAACATTCAACAGTTGCATCTCATTAGTCAGTCACAGATGCTGCAGGTACATCAGCAAATAAAAACAGTATGGATGTTGTTGCTGTCAGGGTGTAATTACTAAGAACATCACTGCTGCAGTGTGATGTGAGTCTCTTCACTGGATGGATTAGCCGCTATTACTCAGCTGAAGTACACAAGCCTGAAAACAGGTCGATTCAGTGTAAACAGGGGGTTACAGTGCAATCAAAATGTGTTATGGGATTTATTTTTCATTAAAGCAGTAGATGACTTTTAGGGCAATTCATCTTAAATAGCTGATGGTGTAGAATTTAATGCTAAAGGTGAGAGAAAAGGGAGATAACATGCAACAAAGGCTGCAGTATAGATTTGATTGACCCTCAAATTGATCTTCATCCCCAGATCAATCCTCACTGTTTGTGAATCTAAATGTTAAAGACGCTGGTCTCTCTCTGAAACGTTTAAATGCAAAGTATGTTCATGACCGGCACATAGTTACATAACACCTTTTTGTCAGAAAAAACAGACGGACTTTGCCATTTCTATAGCCACGCTGTTAGTGTGGCTAAAACCTCATCTCTGTACTTGTCAGCAATAAATAGATCACTGCAGGCATAAAGCAATAAACAGTCAAAAAGCAAAGCACTTGTCAACAAGCTGTCAGCTGAGTCACATTGTTTATCTCCTTGTGTACAGAAAACACTCATAAAAAATTGCCCTTTGTAACAGTTGCTGCAAAATGAAGTCATTTTATTCCAGTAATACAAACTTTGTAGGAACAAATAAAGCTACATAATTAGATTTAATGTTAAAGTGGAATCAACATTGTACTCTGTGTTCTACATCTGTGGTGACAATAGAAATGGTCTGACGGCAGCCACCAGTGTTCAGAGTACATGTTATTTACATGCACTGTCGTAGTTTCCAATCTGGTTCACAGGCTGCTCGTGACGCCACCTGTGTTGACCTTAGCTGTCACACTGTAATAGGCGGTGCAGGAACAGCAACAAATAAAGCAGGCTGAGCTGCAGCCAGGATGAATGGTGACAGTGTGGGTTTGGAGCTGAGTTAATGGCAGACTGTTGTAGCCCTACAACGAAGCAGTCTGCCATATGATGTCAGTCAGGCAGTGAGTCACAGTGGACCCAGTACAACTCAACACTGTCCATCTGCTGCTCCCTGCAATAACATACACACAGGAATACATAGAGGCTCATATACTGGAAGAAGCAGAGCTCACGCCATACAGCTGATGTTTTCTCCCCCGAGCCAAACAACATAACACTGCAGGTTTTTTGTTTTTTTTAATTCCTGAGCCCTGAGTTAGTAGTATATCGCTATATATAACTTATAATTTGGAGAGTTGCCATGACAAGTGCATAGCAAGGCCAGCGTGAGCATGGACAAAACAAAAGTTGTCGAAAAGCAGTAGAAAGTCAAAAAGCCTACTCTCAGAATTGTGCATTAACACGCTCGTGCAGATACTATTCTGTTACACACACACACACACACACACACACATGCGCTGAACAAACATGCAAACATTTTTGGTTCTTACATAGTTTATGCTACTAGTCCCAAAACAATATCTGTCTTACAATGCTTTATGCAGTACCTTACTTAAAGGAAAACTTCACCCACAAAATGATCATTTGTATATCAGTTACTTACCCTATGTTTTGTTAAATCCATTCTCATTTTGCAGTTGAACTGTTCTTTAAAAATAGAACAATGTTTTTCTCTTTTTTTTCCCATTAATGAATAGGGGCCAGACTTTTCAAATTTATTATCTATACAGATACAAGCAATAAAGAATAAATGCTAAGTTACATGACAGGAAACTAATCACCAGCCTACACCTACACTAGCTGCCAATAAGCTTAATTTAAAGCCCAATTTGCAGCAAAACAGAAAAACATACTTTATGCTCACAGCTTATAGAAGAATGTGGTTAAATGAAATACTCATAGTAAAATAGTGTCCAAGGTAACAATGTAGGACTAAACTGCTCTTGTACAAACATTCACACACTGCTCCTCACTGTGACTCATTAAAGGGATAGTTGACATTTTGGGAAATAATACATGTGAGATCAATACCACTTTCATAATGTATCGTCTTTGCTATGCTAAGCTAATAATCTGTTGCCTGATATCAGACAGAATTGTTTACTTGTTACGCTCCGTTTCCATCTTCAGTCTGACATCCAGTTTAACTGATTTCAGTCAGGAAAGGGGGGATTAAATTTTCCCTAACCAATCACAAGAATCCAAGAATCTGAAGTCCGCCAGTCCACACTGGTTCAGCCATGCAAACATACTGGTTTAGCTGGGGTTTTACTTAAGGAGTGGAGCTGAGCAAAGTTAAAACATAGTATTTGCAATCTGGATAGCAGTGTTTATCTTGTCTACAGCGATAGCCATGTTGTTATTACTCCTCATTACTTGACTACAGCTGACAATGACATCAGTCCTTTTGGTGGTGCTGATTGGCCACATGTTACTCCCTGGGGCGCTCACTGATCATTTTTTATTTCAACTGAAGAACCGATTAGGGTCCGTACACATGCCATGTGTTTTGCACCATCAAATCCATTGTTGTCAATGTAAACAACTAAAAGGCGTGCTCAAAAGCGAGAGTGATGCTGTGGTGGCGTGCAAGCATTCCCAAGTGCCTAATTTTCAGGGTGTCATGGCTGTGCCTCGAGATAAACAAAATTCAGCTTTTAGAGTGCAGCAATGCACACAATGTCACGTGACCTTTCTTCTATTATTATCAGTCTTTGGCAAATATGGAGGGAAAGATGATCGTTTTTGTGCAGGGCTACCCAGAGCTTTACATCTGGCCCACAGACATTGAAAGCCAATTACACACTTAAATAACAACGCCTAGAAGAAGATCAGCCTTGAGCTCTGGATTTCTGGTAAGTACTGTAGGCTTTGATATGGTGCTGGTTATGGTCACTTGGCAACATCAGGTGCAATCTGCTTAATTGCCTTTGAAAGTTGTCACAGAGTAAGCACAAGAGTAGCACCCTGCGCTCAACGTGGTGGTAAAAGACGCAGCATGTGTTGACCCTAATGTGGGAATCTGCCAAATTTGTGATAATGTCTATGCGACATCACAGCCACCTGCAGGTACTGTCTCTGTCTGACTCTTGTTAACCAATTTGTCCTCCTCTTCTTCCCAGACCCGTACGAAGACCATTCAGGCTCTCTGCGTCTCATCACCATTAAACCCATGACTGCTCAGCCAACCTACTCCTACCCCTCCTCCTCATCCCACAGCCAAGACTCTGTGGTCCTCAACGGGGAGGTGAGTCTGCACACACACGTATACATAATGTACACACACCCTCAAGGCTTTACCGCACTCAGCTGTGAGGTGAATCTGCAGCGCTGACAGTAAAGAGCAGAGCAAAACTAGAACATCGTCATGATGAGTCACACAGATTCATACAGTACAGCTTAATTTGGTAGCCATGCACGTTAATAAGGCAGGTCTTCTTCAGTCGTATTGTTTATGTTTGAAACTGTTAGTACTTTATGTCTGTGATTCCCAAGAGAGGTATTTGTGTCCTAAATACATGCAGCGCAAAGTTGCAGTTGCATGGCTGAGCACATTTGCAATACGGTGGGTGATGTGGGTGAAGGGGTACCTCAGTTCGTCTGACAGGGCCGTCGGGGTGCATCAGGCGAAAAAAGGTTGCTAACAGCTTTATGTTACATTCTTCAGTTTCAGGCGTCTGTTATGGTGCCCTCACTGTACTGTAGTATTATCATAACATATCCTCTGGGACACATTGCACTAATGCTGAATTTAGCCGTTGCTATAAACACTTTGCTTTCTCTCCTCCTCTAATCTCTCCCTCTTGTCACTTTCCTGGCTGCCCAGCCTGTTACCTCTCACTGTTTTCCTCCTTATTTCACCGTGATACACAGGCTGATAATAATTTATCCTTCAGACTATTAACATGAGATGGGAAAATCCCCTCGGGGTTTTCTGGTGTTCCAGTTCATCTGCAATTGATTGGGTGTACATTAGCAGAAAAGATCATGTTTAGGGCATGACACGTTCTATGATTATCAAGCTGTGGGGAATGTTTGCTAAAACACATTGATCTGTCTTAGGCAAATATCATACAATAAAAGGTTATCATAAAAAATTAGCCATGGAGCCAGGAAAATATGATTACCTAAATGTAATACTTGGAATGGATTGTTTGTAGGCAAACCATGGTGGGCTGAAGCAAAAATCGGACATCGAGCACTATAGGAACAAACTGCGCCAGAAGGCCCGGAGGAAGGGCTACGGAGAATTCTCTCTGTCCGAGAGTGGCAGCCATGGTTACAGTCACCGTGACACCAGGCACAGTCGGCACGATAACGGGGTCAAGGAGCCAATGACCGCTGAGGAGAAGAGGGCCTCCTTCGCAGGATGTCATAAGAGGTATGGAGTAAACTTTGTGTGGGTTCCAGAGACATAAAAAAGAGCAGTTATTTAGTCTAAGTATAATTAGATGCACATTATCATTGGAATCATACCAATATTTCTCTACTCACAGGCGTCATTGGCCCTAAGTGCACTGCAGATAGTTAAACAAATCAAAAGTATCAACCAAAAGCTCACCAAATGTTATGACAGTTATCCAGAAATGTTTGACAGTCCCAAAATTAAAGGATTAGACTTCACTATCAAAGCAGAGTCCTATTTTATTATTGAAGCGCATGAAATATTTTGGGTTTGTTCCATTTCATTTCATCATTATTTGAGCAGTGTAACTGCTTAAAGTACAACTTTTTCATCAAGAACTCTAGATTCTGTACTGTAGAAGTGTAGCTGTAGAGCACAGTTGCTAAGCAACACATAAGGAGCGAGTGAGTAGGGTGATTTTTGGTCAGCACATTAATATTTACAGTTCATACAGATAAGTGTTTGTTTTGTTTCTCTTTGTCTCAAACGGATTTAACAACATTCAACCTTTACACAGTTCATGAATCATTTTATATTTGCTGTTCGGGTAAAGAAAAGCTCCTATTTTCCCTGTGAAACTTGAACTGAAAGGCATAATTTGGATCTTTTGAAGTGGGGTTGTATGAGGTACGTAACCATAATCAGTGTACTGCCTACAGTAGGTGGCGGTTTGCGCACCCCCTGATTGGAAAAGTGGCAGGAGTACTGACATGGAAGCTAAGCAGTGTACTGCTTTGGACAGGGGGCAGCAACAAAGTGGATGTTAGTAACCTTAAAAGAAGTCCCACCTAAAAAAAAAAAATCAGTAACATTTTAAGCGTATGCTATCTGTAGAATATTTTCATGGCTTTACCTTGCCGTCAGACAGCGATTTCTGACAGGAAAGCTGTTAATGCCTTTAGTTCCTCAAAGCCACCGGTGTCCACTGAGAAAAACAGTAGTTTAAGCTCTCTGAACATGAGAGCTGCTGGTTTGCCACTGCCTCATTCAGTTAGCTTGTTGAATCCGAACGAACCCTTTTAAAGGCCAAAGTCACACAATAACAAACAAACTAAGACGAAGAAACAAAGAGTCTGGCTTTCAAGGTAGTGATATAACAATTTCAGTTTCCTGTCGGAAATCGCCGCATGGTGGTAAGGTAAAGCAGTGAAAATATTCTAAATACAGCGCATACTTAAACAGATATTGATTCTTTTAGGTGGAACTTTCTTTAGGTGGCTACAATACCTTTTGCTGCTGCCCCTGTCCACAACAGTAGATTGCGTAGCTTCCAGTTGATACTCCTGCCAAATCTCTCCAAACTGGGGGGCGTGCCAGCTGACATCTACTATATGTAATACGCTGACTGAGGTAAAGTACCTCATATAACCCCATGTCAAAAGATCCAAACTATCTGTTTAGGCAACAGAAAATCTGTGTATGTCCTGTACATTTTCATTTATTAAGGAATTCGTTTGAAATAATTTCAAAATAAAATAAAAAAAGGTCAGTAAGGTTAAACTAAGTGTAAGAATTCTGAATTTATTAAGTGATTCTAAACACAACTTGTTTCCACAGTAAAATAAATTGAGGGTAAATATGATTTGCAATAAATTATAACAGTTTACTCAACAGTGGGCACCATCTTCTCTCATACACTTTACTTACTGTGTGGAGGTTTGAGGAAAACATATAAACCAATCACAAATCCAATTTTCTTGCTTCAAAAGAAAGCGAACAGAATCTAAATCCGATAAATAAATTTAGTTCATAATTTCAAATTTAGTTGTAGAACTTGTAGATATTTAAAACAGCACTGATGTACAAAGCATACAATAGCATGTTACCAAATGAGAGAATGTCAGTATGAACTGAGAGGGAATTTTAGGTTCACAAAAACAAAGACCAGTACGTGTAAAACAAAGATGTGTTTCAGTATTTGGAGTAAATTTGCGGGATGGTTTTGAAAGGAAATGAAAGTGTGTAATACACACATTAGGCTTAAAAGATTATTTAAACACAAGATAATTCACAAATGTAAAACTGAAGTATGAGCACCAGAGTGTTTGGGATTTTTGGGTGGACTATAGGCCTATATAATGTATATATACTATCTTATATATATTCCGTGAGGGAAAGGGAGCTGACAAAAAAAGAAATAATGTGAAAAGGGTAGGTGCAATAAGCTAAGGCTTCATCTTTTTTTATTTATTTATCCTTTTTTTATTGCTAAAAAAGCATGAACTTAATGGTACCATCATGGTTTTTAGGTTACCTAAAATCCAAATGTTGATGTTTCTGGACCCCATATTCTTCCCTAACGTTTAGAGGACAGTTTGCTCCAGTATCGCCCTGAGCTGTAGTTACAGTGTTTAGAGTGTTTTTTCTTCCACCTCTCCATCAGGTTCTCCCACCCGCGGGAGCCCACCTATTGGAGCCGACAGTCTCTGAGCAGCCCGAGCCCGGTAGAGACAGAGATGGACCTGCTGGTGCTGAGAGAAAGATCCAGGAGAGGCATCCGAAACAACGGCTACGATGTGAGTAACTGTACAAGTCATGGCCCTTCTTATGAAAGCCCTGCAATGTTCTTTTGTGTTTTAGAACACTAAGCCAGAAATTAAGTCAGCAGTTCACAGAAGAACATGTCAGATGCAGGAAAAGACAGTGAATAAAAACATTTTAGTGATCTGAAGCAAAGACCTCTGTAACCTAAAATTTTAACCGGGACCAAGTGAATAGAGGATGTGAGGGATTTAATGTGGGAGATATTTAGAAAAGTACCCAGCGGCAAGACCATGCAAAGCTTTGAAGAAAGTTGGATCCTGTAACAAACTGTAATAGCCGCTGAGGTCCAACTGCTGACCAGGTGAGTCATACAGAGCGATGACGAAACCGTGGACGGTTCCCTCTCCCAAAAAGCTCACATGATGGTTGTGGCGAAGTAAAGCTCTGCCACTTTGTCAAACGAATGAAATAATCTCCTGAGAGCATTTATAACTTTAATCCTTTCTCTCCCTCCTTTACTCCGACTCCGACGCTGCGAGCTCACACCCAGAGGATTATCGAATCACCTTTCGATGAACTTTATAAACCTGCGCCAAACACAAAGATGAAGATTGAGAGAGTAAGACAGAAGAGGAGGAAATGACAAAAAGATTAGAGAAAAAGTGATCCCTTCATTTTAGCGACGGCAGAGAATAGAGAGAGGAAGAAAGGAGGAGATAAAATGGGGACAGATAGAGAGTGTGAGTGAAATCTCTTTATGCTGCTTCTCTGCTGCACCACAGTAACAGCAGTGACCGTGCTACCTAGCTGAATGTCAATGACTCTGAATATGATTATAGCCTATTCATGGATTCAGATGGGAGGTTCGATAGCGGTTAATAGCCTTGGATGCACCAAACTGTTTGAAACGGCACGAGGAGAACAGAGTGTGTTTGAGCAGGAGCATGTATGATTGTGAGCATTGGTACAGTCGGTGTATAACCTCTCTGTTTGCTTTCATGCTTTAGAATTTTTGCTACAGTATGAACAGCATACAACTGTATACACTGTTTTTATGTTGGTTTGGGGCTACAGCTGGTTCCCCTGCCTCTTGTTTGTACTGTTTTGGATTGTACACAGGTATGTGAGGTTATGCATTGTGTTCGAGCTGGGTAATGATTTAATATAATTATAGGTCAATTTTCAGTGCAATCCTGTTGTGATAATAACAACATGCAACAACCAATAATGCCATTGGGCCCTGGGGTGTATATTCCTGGGTGTCCTAACAACGCTAAAAGGGTCTTTTCAGCTACTCTGCAATAACTTTATGCACTCAGTGTACGATCAGCAGCTTTACACAACCTAAAAATTGAAAATAATAACTCAACTTACTCTTAAAATAAAAGGCCAGCATAGACCCACACAAGACTCAAACCCCAGTCTCCTGTGTGAAAAGTCCTCTTCCTCACTCATTCATCCACCACATCCTACTCTCTCCGTGGACTGTGACACTCTTTATACGACGTCACCTGACTTTCTGCCACTTCATTTGAAAACTCACCACTTTAATCTCATGGAATATCCAAGATTGTCTAGTACTAGCCCTAACCGCGACCTTTTTGCCCAAATCTTAACCATGTTTGACATCGACGCATCGACATGATGAATACTAGGCAATCACAGCATGTAGTGGGATTCATAATTGTAGGGACAGGTGCAAATAGTGAATCCATTAATTTAATTAATTTATGGGATTTTGTATAAAACTTCTAAACGCTTGCAACTTGTGTGTGTGTGTTACATCTTACACGTGTCTTATAGAGCAGGGATTTTGGTACTTAAACCCCAGGGGGTGTGTGGCAGAGAGCGGAGGAGGTGCTGATTCAACTGTATGGTTATTTCGGAGGATGTAGTTTGTGGTGCTACTGAACTGTATCGCCTTGTACTCACAGATGTTCGTATTATTTTGGTTTCCCCGTTTATATCACTGAAGCAAGGCTTCATAACAGGAACATCTGCCAGTATAACGCAGTGCAGTTCAACAGCACCACAAACTCCATCCACCAAAATGATACACAGTTGAGCCAAAACCTAAACTGGCAACTGAATGTTTATTACATGTGATTGTAACTGATGTGGTGATGTCGTCCTACTGCAGGAGAGGCTGCTCCATTAAGCGTATAGGTCTGATGATTATACCTGATGATCAGAGAGAAAAAATTGGATCAGAGCACTGGTTCCCAACCCATTTCCTTGAGGGACCTCTTTGCTATTATTGAGTAAAGTGACGACCCCTGAGTGACATATTTTAGGAATATTTTATATTATATTAAATGCATAACAATAACAGCACAGAACAACTGATAAACTGTAAAATTCATCCAAATAGTGAACACAATAAGTGCAGGAAGTTTGTGTAAAAAGAACGATTTGAATGAATTTAAAGTGGACTACTTCCTGTGAATATTGCATCAGAAATCAGTTTTTCTGATATTTTTAATAACTTCTTTTTAGGATTCACAGTCTGAGTCTGAGAGTGAAGGCGCTGTGAAAGCTTGTATTCAAGTCTTCACTGTGCCTTTATCCTGTGGTTTATTTCTTACATAACAATTTTAACTTTTAAAATAATTTCATTTAGTTTTCTTCACAGAAATGAATGAATGCTGAGATTTAGGCCGACTGTATTTTTTCAAAAGTTTTCTTACACCTCTTAAAATCAAAAAGACCCCGGAGACTAGGGGATTCAACACCCTTGAAGGGACAGTTCACCACCGAATCACAAATCCATATTTTTCCTCCCACTTCTAGTGCTATCTATCAGTCTAGATGCAGAAGGAAGAGTACATCTACTCACAGACAAGAGGCTCCTGCTCATGACAGTGTGAGATGTGAACAATAATGGTGTCTTCCTTAGCTGAGCTGTAACGTTACACTACGCTGTGATACAGCTGATATCTCCAGCACTTAGCAACTCACACCAAAACAATCTAGATTGATAAAGAGCACTCCAGTTAAGAGGAAAAATATGGATTTTTGATTTTGGGTTGAACTGTCCCTTTAATACTAACTAACTTTCTTATTTGAAGTTTTGTAAATGCTTCTCAGCTTTTCCTTGAACTGAAAAGACTACAAACATCTTTGGTATATTCCTCAGAGCATTTCTTTCTTAGCAAACAGAAGTTCATGTAGTGGGTGGTCAGAGATGGTGAATTGATTTGTTTGGAAAACCTGTGATTTCAGTGTTCATGTCCTCATTGCTTAATTTAAAAATTTGATGAATGCACCTCTGTCCTGCTGACTAAGCGTGTGTGCTCTGCAGGGCGAACCGGAACCGTTTGAGGAGACCAACGTGGACCGCCTGATGAGCTCTCTGGGTTACGGAGGTGGATCTACTGGCACTGGGAACGGCAGCTTAGGGGTGAAAGCTCACCGTGGATCCGACTCCTCCACACTCAGCTCTCAGCCATCCATTGATGAGGTCCGCACGCAGATGCATATGTTGCTAGGCAACGCCTTCAGCCTGGCACCTCCGGACCACGACCCTCCTTCTCCGCCAACCAAGTAAATTTATATTTTTTCACAGATTATTTATTTTTTAGCACATCTGCATGTTTTACAGTCGTGTGTAGGAATGAATAGAGAGAGGTGCCCTGACTCACCCCGAGCACTTTTTCATAAAGTAGACTTTTCTGAACATGTCTGCACTAGCACACTCGAGAAAAACAGGAAAACTAAAGAGAGTAGGTGTGTTTCTGTTGACTCAACTTTTTCTTTTTTAGTTAACATTCCTCTCTCTCTCTCGTCAGCAGCCACCACCATCACCACCACCATGCCCACAGGGCCTACAACCCGTCCCACACCAGCCATTACAGTGACGGGGTGACGAGCGCCCCAGGGACCATGAACCATCCCTGTGGAGGCAGACAGAGGAGTGCAGGCTACGAGGACATGCACCAGTGCAGCCTGCCTAAACCGGTAAGCACTAGATGAAGTTGGAGGGTTGATTCATCCAAATTACAAAGAAACTATTTTCTCAGATAGTTTGGGTTTTATGAGTCAAGGTGTTGAGATATCTGTTTTTCACATTAATGCCTCCAACCCAGTACAATAGAGGCGAATGGAATTTCATTTGGTACTCACAAAATATCCAACAATAGCCGGTAGACTTATTTCTTTTTTTTCTTTTTTCTTTTTTTTTTTTTTTACCATTTTAACAATATTTTCAGTTGAAAGTAGTTGCATAAAAAACATTCAGTGAGATGTCAATGGAGAGAATAGGCAAGGATATGTCGACATATGACATTATAGAATGGGTAATAAATATATGATAAAAGCAGAAAAGAGGCACAATGTACACCTTTGACAAGTACGCATTTAACCTGATAGACCAGACACGAACAGAAGTGAAAACTGACTTTTGTTATTTTTGTCTTTTTGCCTTAAAAATGAAATAAAATAAATTCTAAAATACAAATAAAATGAAATAATGAAATAAAATATTAGCTGTGAAATGTACTTAAATCTGCAATAACTGATTTTTTTGGGCACTTTGGGGCAGCCATCAAGCTGTAAAGATGTTACTTACATATTATAACCTTATAAAGTTGTTTTGAAAAATTGTTGACTGTATATAGTCGATGTCACCAAAGTGCCTGCTAACAAATCCTGTTGAAACAGAATAACATAAGCAATCATTTGGAGCCATGTTTGTGTCCATCAATTAATGTAAGTCCAATATTCACTCTGCTTTGGTCTCCACCAACTCTGCTGCCTGCTGCTGCTGGAAACAAGAGCTGAGAGCTGTTCGAGTAAACCAAAACATTAAAGTTTGTAGCTGAAATAACAAAACAATTAGCTAAAAGGCACCAAAACACTGCAAAGATCTGAGGAGAACTGCAGAGTTGAAAAATTATTCTCTGTGTTCACCTCCAATTGACACCTTTTGTATTACACAGGCATTTAATCCAGTGTTAGATAAATAAGTTGTAAAATAGAAGCACAGAGATATCAAAATAAAACTAATATAAATAAATACTCTTAATGAGGTTAGAATGTTACATTTTTAATTACTTAATCAGTAGGGTCATGTGAGGCTGATTTACTTCTTGGTTTGTTGCAATTTCTCATACTTTATGAGCATATCAAGGGTTGTAAAATCATGTAAAATCATTGTATGCAAAGTAACTATAGCAACCAGGTTGCTGCCATACCAGAGGAAAAAGAACTGATCAGTATCAGTTTCTTTTTATACCAAATATAGTATTTGTCTTGTTATGACATGAACATTCCACATCATAACATGATTATTGTTATAACATAAAATTTTTCACACTATGACCTTTAATAATTAGTCAATACATAGCACAGTTAGACTACTGATATTTTAGGAAAATTGTGGATATTTCTGGATGCATTTGCTCATCTCCTCCTCTAATTAACTACTGATGAGATACGTTTATTAATCAGAGCACTTACAGAAAAACATTTAACTTGCAGAGCGCCTTTAGAACTGAACTTCTGAACAGTTCTCGCCACACAATCGACATGGCGGGGTGCTTAGGAACAGCTGTTTCTGCATGCCTCTCCCTGCTGATTTTGACAAAGAATTGTTAAAATCCTTCTTAGTGTAGGCCCACAGTGCGCATGCTATTACAATATTATCCACTGCACTCAATAACAGCAAAATCTTGCCATGTCTCAACCCAAGCACAGTCATGTAGCCATATTTCCTCATTTAAACATCAGTTTCACATAACAACAAAAGTTATCACGTTATAATGTGTCACGTTATGCATATTCAGGTCTTTTATACATTTTTGCACACATTGAATTTTCATCTGTAGATAGGGCCACACAACACAACACAACACAAATGTTATTTAACTAACATCCTTAAATTGTTGAAGCACTCATTAGACCCTTTTAAATGTTTGCACACGGACTTGTGCAGAGAGGTTGGACAGAAAAGCTGTCATAAGTGCTCTCGGTGTGAACATTGCCAACAGCTGATCGGCAAGGGAGAAGCTTTACACAGATTAAAGAGACTGAGGACTGAACACCCACCAACAAATAACAACAAGCCTCATGTAGCTCGAATCTGTATTTATCTTCTGTTTCACTCTGATCAGACACTGATTTTCCAGGCCTCTTTGTTTGTCGAGATTTGTTTGTTGTTCCTTCCACTGTTGTTGTTGTTGTTTTTTTATTTTATTTTATTTTGCACTCTGTAGAGTCCAGATGCTAGTTCACTATGTGTCTAAGTTATATTTGTGGCGTCTGCAGGGTTTCCGGTTCACCCAGCTTCCTGATATGGGCATTGGGTCTCCCCCGCCACTGATCCCCTCAAGACCAGGACCACCACCTGGGACCTCATTACGACGGTACCTCACACACACTCACACAAATATAGACAACTACAGACACTTGAATGAGAAAATAAATTAAAAAATATAAAGAAGTCCAACCAGGAAGCGAAGCGTCCACTGTGCTGTTGAGATTCACAGCAAATGTTCACATATGGCATTTGAAAGCATTCCTGAATGATCTGGCAGCCAATCAAAACACAGCACTGGGGCTAATCACTGTATCAGATTAATATATAATTTATCGGTAGCGAGTGTACAGGAGATACAGAGGTGAAAAAAAAAAAAAAAAAAAAAAAGATACAGAATGTTATTCATCATCATTTGAACCGATTGCTCTCCACATCCACTCTCTATCTGCTCCTCTCTCTTCCCTCTCTCAGGCCCATATGTTCGTCTGCATCATTTGAACTGAGCAGCTTCTTCATTTAAATGCTGTTGCTGTGTGCACCGTGTTGCTGGGCACTTTAGCACTGCAGAGAGTGATTGACTGTTGGGGCTGGTGTGGATTGCATGGAGGAGCATGTTTGCCATCTAGTGGACAAAGTGAGAAAATAAATAAACATGTTCCAGCTGCGATGTGCTGCAGACTGACAGGAACAAACTCACACTGCAGGAAAATGCAAACATTTAGATATTTAGGACATCATTTAGAAGTGATTCAGGAGTTTGAATGTTTGCATTTTGTATGTCAGAGACAGCTCTGTTGGTTTTACAATCCTCTGATTAGTGCTGATTTAATTTTAAATCAGATTTATGTGTGTGTGAACGTTATTCTTGCTTTAAAACCAGCAACAGAATTGTGTTAGTAGTTAATAAGTCAGCTCGTCATATTTCAGTACCCCTGTACCCTCAGGGAGGACGAGTGGAGCATTTTAATTCCTCTTTAGTATGCACTGTGAGGCGTCGGTGTGCATAATGCTTTATGGTCCTGAGTCGTGGCAATGACATCATCTGTCCTCCAGTCTTCTACTGTAGTGTAACATGTACGGCCGTTAGCATTTCTACAATGCAGAAAAAGATGCTTCAGTGTAGAAGAGTTAAAAAAGGATAATGACAAAACCTGATACGCTGAAAATGGAAAAGTGTGGTCTACGCAGAGCAGCTCTGAAAGGTGGACATCACTAAGATTTTTCACATGGTGAGGTCAGAAGTGCCCAAAATGCCCTGAGAATTCAACCACACATAAAAAGAAAGTCTAAAAAATATGTATTATTAGTTATTTTTTATGCAATTTTTACTTTTGAAATGCAATGCCGTCTTCTTATCAGGAAAACAATCCTAGTGTGGAAACACTGGATCCTTTATTTACTTTTGTCGGACTAAAAGCGAAATAAAATAGTAAGAATAAATATATCAAGTGCAAATATACTAGAATCAGCGTATGAAATGCCTACTGGGATTTTTCTACTAGTTGTAGAATGTAAACCGATGTTGCTAAATCCTTAAATAGTTTTATTTTTTGGTTGTGTTTTTCATGGTAGCAGATTAAAATATACATGTTTTCATTAACACAATATGTGAGTTTTGTTTTGACCAGATGTTTGCCTCGAGTACAGCGCTTGATTATATTGTTTTTACCCTTAAAATGATATGGGGCGTCCGTGGCGTAGTGGTAGAGCAGGCGTCCCATGTACAGTACAAGGCTGTTGCCACAGCGGCCCGGGCTTGACCCCAGCCTGTGGCCCTTTGCTGCATGTCACGCCCTCTCTCTCTCCCCCCTTCACACTTGTCTGTCCTGTCCATTAAAGGCTGAAAATGCCCCCCAAAAAATATCTTTAAAAAAAAAAAGAAAAAAAAAAAAAAGATAAAACATTTCACACAAACTATTTACAGTCATATCACAAAAAATAAATCCACATTTTTGTCTCTTTTTCTTCCTGTGAAAAAACCTGTTATATAATACTGATATTCCTTAATAGGCATGAGTATGCAATGCAGTGCCGTCTGTTACAGACCTTGGTTAACATACTGTATTGAATGTAATTAGCTCATACATAGTGTGTCTATAGCGCTGGTTCATAAATATGGTACGTGTCTAACTGGTGGTGCATAGCTCCCTCTAGTTGTACATGGAAGAACCTCCGAAATATTTTAAAAAAGGAAACAGATTAATTTAAACATATATGTTATCAACAACTGGATGCATGACAGCAAAGGGACTGATAGCAATGAACTGGAAGGACGCAGATCAGCTGAAAAGGGGACTATGGCTCCATCATGGAGGAAGCTGCGTCTAATCATTCTGAAGTTAATAATGAGGAACAACAATTGTAGAAGGTCATACTGGGCACAGTTTGTAAAATACTCACCTTCCCGAGATTATTGAGACATACTCCAGAAACAACATGATTGGTTCATGTTTCCTTTATTCAATACTCAAGTGGATTTTAGTTATCTTTTTATTTCATTTTACTTTATTTTAATTTTCGCACTTTCATTGTCCTTTTTTCTCACCCTGCATATGTATCTTTGTTGGTATGTCAGTTCTCAACAGTTTGTTGAGAAAATCAATAAAAGTTCAAGTAAAAATAACATATATGTGATCAAAATACTACATTTAACACGAAAATACTTGCAATACTGAAATGGGAAAGAAATATGTAAGCTTTGCATTTCATAATGTAGTGTGTGGCTCCATCCATAATAAGTTACGAGCTAAACTGTGATGGCAAGATAGTATGCTGCAATTGTGCCTTCAAATAGGAGCTTCTGTATTAGGGGGGGAGTGTGAATAAGGAGAAGAATATTTCAAGCTTCCCATTTGCAACTAAAGTGAACGACAATCAGCTGAGCGCAAGTGCTAGTGGCTACATACACAGCGCCAGTGGAGGCTACACAGCACCTTATGAGAGGCTGGCCCTTGAGGTGTGTGAGAGTTGTACGGAAGAGTCTTAACTGACAGCATTCAACAATAAAGAATTTTCTGATTAGGAGTAAACCCGCCTCCTGCATGAACTGTCTGTAGCTTAAGTCAGTCATAGTAGTGGTCACACCAACCCTTAGGCATTATGGGCAGGGGGACAAAATTTTCCAAACTCATTTACACCCCCTGCAGCACCACCAGTGGTGCATAGACCTTTGCATTAACCCCTCTTTGGGCCTCAGGCCAGGGTCATTGGCACCCTTTGACCCCCCTGAAGGCGAGCCTGGTGGTGGTACCTGGAGAGGTTAATATTTACGGAGGAGGTATGCGAGTAAAAAGACAGACTCTGGTGTGTGTGTGTGTGTGTGTGTGTGTGTGTGTGTGTGTGTGTGTGCTTGTTTTAAGCTAATTTTGACTTCTCAACTGCCGTCACTGCTTGGCACAAAACTGCAGCTATTGACTTCTTACACACTCTGACTCCTTAAGTTTCATTGAAATATCAATTGCTTTCATCATTTACACTTTAGCTGACATTTCATCTGCTTTTATTTCTTACTCTTTAAAGCTACTGTTGATAACTTGTATGAAAATAACTTCATGTCATATTTGCTGAAACTGTCACTACATCTACCAGGAATTACATAAAATAGCCAGTCTATAAAAAAGTCATGTCCCTCCTCCTCCTTCTATTGCCTCTAATGGCATTTGGTAGAATCTACTGCAGCTCAAGGAAAACAACCAATCAGAGCCTAGGAGTCTCTAACACAGCTGTCAGTGACCTTTCAGGGCTTCATGCTCCATTGACCCTCCACTGTTTTCAGTGCTAAACCTAAACTGTAGCTCCTATACATGCAAATTGTTACATGTTTTAATAAATTGCACCTGTTTGTTCCTCCTCATTGCAGCAAAAATGTGGAAATAAATAAATATTTAGTCCTCATTATTAGACCTAGTAACTGTCCACATCCTAGCTGACCTCATCTCTTGGAGCTTGTTCAGTAGTTGTTTGAGCACTAAATATCAGGTTAACATCTGTCTCTTCTCTCTGCTGACAGTTCCACCCCTGATGTTAGTCTGAAGCCCCGTGTGTCAGAGGCCTCAGACCTGCAGGCTCAGCAGCACAACGGCGCCCCGTACCTGCCGCTGTCCAGGACCCCCTTCCCTGCTGTCACTGTCGACCAGTCCATCACCACCTACTCAGGTATGACAGAGCAGTGAGGTGCTGATGTGCAGACTGTAGCTAAGTGAAGTTCAATCATTGGCTAAATTCATCTTCACATCTCATAGGAAACCCAATAACAGCAGTCTACGCGATATCTGCCAACCGCCCGGGTTACTCAGACTACTTTGTCATGTCACCGCCGTCCTCGTACCGTAGCCCGTCCTGGATGTCCTACCCACCCGAGCCAGAAGACCTGCCGCGGCAGTGGAACGACACACCGGTGAGACACACGCAGCTCCTGTGTAATGCAGTTTAATACTTGACAAGCTGCAAACACTTTGTGTACCAGTGTGTGAAGCAGTTCTTCTCTTCTCCCCGCAGAACTCACGTCATCTTGAAACCATCTGCTGAAGTCGCCTGGCTGTGACACTGACTGGAAACAGCCGATAGCTCGGTGGGTCATAACATCTCTGCACTGCTTGTGATGCTTGTGTCGTGAGTGGAAGGAAAATATCTTTATACTTCAAAACAGCAGAGTACTTTAAGTGAAAAATCTGCAAATATTCAAGTATTTAATTATTATTTCAAAGATGTTAATGAAAAAAATACCAGACTTATCGACCTACTGTATATCAGAATGCAACAATAACTGAAGCAAGTTACATGATTAGCCTGAATCTTATTTTGGATTCAGGCTGGGAAATCTTCTACATATGCAGAAAGTGACAAATAGAAACTTAAAATGATTACTTGCAAATAAAATTTGACCCAGCTGTCCTCTGTCACAGTAGGATAGGATAGTGTTAACCCTTTAAGATCACATCCCTGTCCATATTTTGCACCTAATACATAATGTCTTATATCAAAATCCAATCAAGTTTTTTCTGTAAAACAAAACATGACACGTGCTCATGTTAGCTAGTGCCAACTGTTTTCAACCACTTATATCAGGACGTCCATCCATCAATCAATCTGCAACTTTTAGCCACAAAGAGCTAACATTAAGTTGGCTAGGTAGCAACAGCATGCTACGTCAAGCTGTCTGTTTCCCTAAAGTACCTTGGTTACTCTCCAAATGTCGTTTCATCTTTACGTAAATGTTTTTTCAAAAAGCTAAAAGCTAAATCCATGTAATTACTGAAATGAGTTTTGACCACTGTTAGCAGTATGGATTAACATTTTTACGAGTGGGTCACTGTTTTGTTTGGTCTCATGCTCACGCACAAGGACGTACACGCACTGATCTACAGATGGTGGTAACACGCCAAAAAAACATGGCAGTACGCCAACACAGGCAGGGAGACAAAGACTGTTAGCAAGCAAGCAGAGATGTAACCTTTCGTGTAATAATTAGAAAAAACAATCTGCACTGCAAATGACTAATGAGGAAAGAAACACACTCAGGATGTTTGTTAGGTCTCAAAGATGCATGTAATGCCTTTTGGAATCTCCACAGGGCACCTTTAATAATCCAGAACCATGTAAATCCTTTAACATATTACTTAAAATCAGCCTGTGACAATTTTGGTTGTTGTTGTTTAAGTATTTGTGGAAAGGACACACAAATAGTCGCTGCGGAGTGAAAATTGTGCTACAGTAAATCTGTAATGGTAGGGCGGGTCAGTCATATGTGCTCAATGTGTTTTTCTGCAGGTGTCTCTTTGGATGGGCAGAGGACGTCCCCCTCACTGAAAACTCTGGAGCTTTATCACCCCTCCTTCACTTCAGCCGGCCTTCCTCCTGTCTGATTTATTCATCACCAGTGGACCCCCGCTCCGCCCCCTCCTTATCCCCAGCTCACCCTCTCTCCACTGGGCTGGCCTTCGTCTGTCCTCTCTCTGCCCGCTTCATCTGCAGCTCAGAGCGTTTTCATCCTCCACAACTCCTCTGCCCCATAAGCCCCTTCACCTGGTCAAAGCTCTGCTTCAATCTAATCCAACACAAATGTTCAGCCATAACTCTCTCTCTTTCTCTATTCTCTCTGCTCCCTGAGCCCCTGGCCTCACCGGCCCCTACTGGCCCCTCTGGGCCCCTTGTCAGTATCTCTATGTAGACTGCCTCCTCTGTGGTGACCACCGTTGTACAGCAAGAGGCCCCTCACACTGCTGAACTGAACTGAGCTGAGCTGCGTGAAGCTGCACTGTGCTTCCCTGCGATACAACACACATGTGCAGTGTGGATGAACAGGGTGAGTACAGTCCAGTGTGACAACTAGTTCTCTGCCCCAGCAATCATCGTACAGTAACTGCCATCTGCCCCAGCACAAGATGGCACACAGCGCTGCGTTTTCAGTACGGTAGTGCCTCAGCCATGGCCAGTAGTCTGCTCCTCCTCTGAACTGGACTGGACTGGACCATCCTGGACTTGTCTCTGATTTCCACCATGAAGCCAGGAAAGCTGGACTGACTTAAAACTGTGCTTTTTTTTTGATGAATCCAAATTCCTACTGTATGTAAACCTTCTACAGCTGGTTAATATGTGTATTTTAAACTTAAGTGAGAAAAAAAATCTAAGGAAAAGGGAAAAAAAAAAAATCTCTCGTCTTGAGCTGTCTCAATTTCAGTTTTTGGATATTTGTGTGCTTTTGTCTTTTACTTTTGTGCATTGATTATTATCAATGGATTACTGTACAAAAAAGACGTAGTGAGTGTTTCTCTTTCACTCACCTTATTTCAATGCAAAAAAAATTTTACATTCTTCAAAACAGAGAAATCGGCGGCTTAGTTGTCTGTGGTTATGATGGCATTTCTGTACTTTTAAAAAGAATTTACTTCGTTTACTTTTTTCCTTCATCAGATTCAGCAATGAAAACAGGAATTAGTCACTATGTTCTGTCGACCATCTGATTATGAAGTTTTCGTCTGATAATCATTAGGCAGACCTGAGTCAACTACTCATATTGAAATCCCACTCACATGCAGATTTGTGTTTTGTAGCTTTGCAGCCGCTGCAGGGTTTCTTTGACCCCTCACTAAAGGCAGAAGATAAAAAAACATATTCTTTATGATGACTTAAATTTGAGCTGATTTCAACTCTGGTTTGACTCAGGTCTGTTCCAAATATGTGAACACACCAGTATTCTTAGAAAAACAGTTCTTTTACTTGAAAGGTGTCTACTGTATTCTACTGTATACGGAAATTTGACTTCTGGTTCATTTGGTCTTGATGGAGAGGGTTGAATATCTGGACATTGGACTATGGTGTAGTACTGTTCAAGAGACTTGAGGGCTCAGGTGAGCCATATATGTAACGATTATATGTATTACTGTATATAGCAGATGATTTAACGAAGAGATTTATGCAAGTAATGTGGGAGGGATACTTTGCTTGACATTTTTCTGATGCCATTTTCCTTTTATTTCCATAGTGTTAACGGAGGACTGTTTTTGAAACTCCTTGACTTTCTGAAAGATACTCACATTTAAGTATCATTTGGATCATCATGTTTCATACTATTACAAAGAGAAAATATTACAGATAACACATGACTGAGGGGACAGATAGAACGTTTAGAGTAAAAAGGCAGATCTTACCCTGCATTGACAGTATTATTTATGTTTGAACAAAGCAGATATAGCCATAATAGTTGAAATAATGCAATTTTTAGTACAAAGAATGTCACAGTCTAAATTATATTTACCCTCATTTTTTCTGAGGAGAACTGGAATTCTGTAAGCACACTGTATGTAGGGCTCCTCATCATTTAGATGGTACTAAAGGAGATTATAGCCATATGTTAACTTCACCAAGTGGACATACAACAGCTAACATATACAGTGTTATGTTAAAAGTGGCAAATGATACCAAATGAGAGTTTATTAGCTAGGCAATGATGAGGCAGGTAATAGAGAGGCAGCATAGATAGATTTATAAAGATAGGTTAGTACTTATAGATTAAAGGGATAGTTTAGATTTTTCTTAGGTGGCATTGTATGGTGTCTACAGTCAGTGTATTACACACAGTAAATGTCTGTCAGCACGCTGCCAGTTTAGAGAAGCAGCAGGAGTACTGACACAGAAGCTAAATAATGCACTACTGTGGATAGGGATAAGCAATGAAATGTATTTTAGCCACTTGAGAAAATGTCCCACTTCAGAAAAATCAGTATCAGCTGAAGTGTACCCTATATTGAGAATATTTTCACCGCTTTACCTTGCCGTCAGACAGCCTGTCCAGATGCGGAAGCCCCTAACAGCCTCAGTTCCCCATCTGTGGTCTCATCACATCCACCAGATTCCACTGACAAAAACAGTAATTTTAATTTGGTAAACACAAGAGCTGCTGGTCTACCATAGCTTCGATCAGTTATTTCGTTTGTGTTATTGTGTGACTTTAGTGAATCCAGACTTACCCCTTTAAATGCCAAAGTCACACAATAACACAAACAAACTAACTGATCAAAGCAGCAGTAGACCAGCAGCTCCTGTGTTCAGCGATGTTAAATCACTGTTTTCCTCAATGGAGTCGGGCTTTAAAAAGAGAGCGACAGTATGGCTACATTTTCACATCGGAAATTGCTGTCTGACAGCGGGGTAAAGCAGTGAAAATGCTCTCAATGTAGCGTACACTTAAACTGATGTTGATGTTTTTAGATGGGCCATTATTTAGGTGGCTAAAATAAGAGTTGTTGCTGCCCCCTCCACAGCAGTACATTGCTTATCTTCCATGTCAGTATTCCTGCCTGCTTCTCCAAACTGGGGGCACGCCGTCCGACATCTACTGTATGTAATACACTGACCATTGATAAGTACCCCATACACGCCCACTTCAAAAAATCTGAACTACCCCTTTAACATAAACATGAATGCACTTTTATAAAGAGGCCAAACCTTGGCAGAAAAGAGCGGAATCAATGCAAAAATGCTGTCATTTAGCATGATTTATTCAGGTTCTATAAACCTACAAATCATTTTGGAATTACTTTCAACCAAGCCTGAAATTGTAAATGCATAATCAAAGTAAAGAAAATGTTGCATATCCTTTTTCAGCTAAATAATGATACACTTTTTGGATCCATCGACAGGGCCGTAGCTAAACTGGAGGGTTTTAATGACCTGTGAATTTGATATTTTTCAAAAATTCTTAAAAGTGACTGTTGAGGTGAAAAAAACAACAACTTTAAAACAGCATTTTAAGACAGTTACATAAGGAGATAAAGTTTACAGAAAATCTATTTAAACAATTAAATTGATATAGGAAATATGAAAAAAGAAAATTTTCAAACTGCTTTGATTACTGGTCAGAAATTTCTTTGGGGGGTGGGGTTACACTGGGGGACTTTGTATTCTTCACCTCAGTATTTCTACAATCCTGGCCACAGCCCTGCCTCTAGATGTATGACTTCAAGTTTAAATTCCAAAGAGAATATCAACATATAGAATCTAGCTACATACATTGAATTCAAAGCCTGTATCCAGGCAGTAGCATGGGTTAAAAGTTGTCTTTTCCAGTTCAGACATTGTTAACCCCCTTCCTAAATCCAGGCCTTCACATGATAAATATTAGATGTGGATATTTAGGGAAAAGAAAGCAACGGTATGAGATGACAGTAGTGAAGCATTATGAGTGCACACGGTGCTATTGGTGTTTTCATCATCATCATCATCATCATCATCATCACTGGAGATCTGCAGCAGCTACAGTATCAAACTCAGTGTAAAAAGCCATGTATGATTGAAAAGAAAAGATTTCCACTCATGTTTATCTTTTTTTTTTTTTGACTCCATGTTGAAGAGAGGGGTGGGTGGGTTTTTGGTTTTTACGCAGTAATTTAAAGAAGGAGACTTGATGCTATGCTATAAGTTGATGTGCAATGTTTGTGCTTTACACGGGTAGCGGCGAGACGCTTTTATTGACGACGGACTCTGGGATGGGCTGACTGTCAGTAGTTTTTTTCTGCCGTTTGAGCCACGTCATGATGCTGTGACATCATGACGGCGCTGATGATGTCACACTATCGTCACTGGGGTGTTGACGAGGTCACAGTGACGACAACAATGAATGCTGTTGGATGTAGTTATGCAGAAAACTTTTTGGTGAATTTAAACAATAAAGACAAATTACAATTCTTGGCTCTTGTGCTTTTTCTGTTTGTGTCTCATTTTGTCCTTTTAATAAACATTTGTGCTTCAACAGATATTGTCTTGGTGCTATAAGGTCAATATTGTTAACTGAGGGACTACTGTGTATAAAGTATAGTATAGAGACCCCTGTCTTATGACCACTAGAGGGAGGCAGACACTTACAGTACAGGCTTCACCTTCAGACACGCTGCTTCAGTCAGCGTTCTCCAACTCCTGCAGTTTTTTATACTTAAGTGATCAAAAGTATTTGTCCGTTCATATTTGTGTTGTTTGTGCTGGCAGCCTCATGCAAAAGCAAGAAAATACATTTTGTTTTAAGGTGAGGCAGTTGCATAATGAATAAAACATGACTGGAGAATCATCTCTGTCTCGGAGATGAAAGCTGAGCTGCTCTAACAGCCTTCTGTCAGTGACCTTGACTCTTCAAACACGAGCACACTGTTAGTCAACAGGAAGAAAAGGTGGCCGCAGTGGAGACTGATTCTTGTATATTACAACGGACACGGTCATGAATCACAGTACGGCCACCCCTGCTTTGTGGGCCCTCAGATTGTAGCCCTGGAGGAATGGTGATATGTAACCTTTGAGAATGACTTTGGTTTTTCTTAAGAGATTTTTGGAATTTAAGAGAATAACTCATGAGCAGATAAATGTTTGTTCATTCAAACTAAAATAACGTCTTAGCAATATGCAAATTGGTTACTTGGAAACACCTGTAGAGCCGTCCAAGACGAAAGCAATTATCTATGTAAACAGGACACTACTTCACCATCACGGGCTTCACTTTAAAGGGCCAAGTGAGGTACAGTGGCATGCAAAAGTTTGGGCAACCCTAGCCACAGTTTTGTTCGCTGTGAATAGTTAAGTAAGTAGAAGATGAACTGATCTCCAAAAGGCATGAAGTTAAAGATGAAACATACTTTGCAACATTTTAAACAAGATTACGATATTATTTTGTAAAATTTAAATTTAAAAAAAAAAATGAAAGGAGCACTATGCAAAAGTTTGGGCACCCCAAAAGCATTTGAGCTCCCAGACAACTTTTACAGGGTCTCAGACCTTAACTAGCTTGTTAGAGCTATGGCTTGTTCACAATCATCGTTAGGAAAGGTCAGGTGATGCAAACATTAAAGTTTTAAAAATATTCTGACTTCTAAAACTTTGTCCCAACAATCAGCAGCCATGGGCTCCTCTAAACATCTGCCTAGCACTCTGAAAACCAAAATAACTGATACCCACAAAGCAGGAGAAGACTATAGGAAGATAGCAAAGTCTTTTCAGGTCGCTGCTTCCTCAGTTAGTAATGTAATTAAGAAATGGCAGTAAACAGAAACTGTGGAGGTCAAATTGAGGTCTTGAAGACCAAGAAAACTTTCCAAGAGAGCTGCCTGTAGCATTGCTAGAGAAGCAAATCAAAACCCCTGTTTGACTGCAAAAGACCTGCAGGAAGATTTAGCAGACTCTGGTTTGACTGCAAAAGACCTGCAGGAAGATTTAGCAGACTCTGGAGTGGTGGTGCGCTGTTCTACTGTGTAGTGACACCTGTACAAATATGACCTTCATGGAAGAGTCATCAGAAGAAAAGCTTTCCTGTGTCCTCACCACAAAATTCAGGCTCAGGCATGTGTGTTGCAGCCAGTGATATGGGGAACATTTCAAGGGTAGAGGATGGCTTCTACAACTGGACAATGATTCTAAACACACCTTGTAATCCACAATGGATTACATCAAAAGACGCAAGATAAAGGTTTTGCCATGGCCCTCACAGTCCCCCGACCTAAACATCATTAAAAATCTGTGGACAGACCTCAAAGGAGCAGTGCATGCAAGACGGCACAAGAATCTCACAAAGCTAGAGGCCTTTTGCAGGAAGAATGAGTAAAAAAACAAACAAGAACTGAAAGATATATAGCTGGTTACAAAAAGTGTTTAGAAGTTGTGCGCTTGCCAAGGGGGGCGCTACTAAGTGCTGACGATGGAGGGTGCCCAAACTTTTGCTTCACGGTCTTTTTCCCTTTATTGTTATTTTGGAAATGGAGAAGATTGAAATAAAAAAGTGACCTTGCCTTTGCCTTTTGGAAATTAGTTCATCCTCTGCTTCTTTAAATATTCACAGTAAATGGAATTTTGCCACTGTATTCAGTTGATCTGCCAGTGCTTTATTGAATGCAGGCTTGAGTTATATTGTTTTATTTTGTGAAATGTAATTTATGGGTACTTGACAATCTTAAAGCCCCCCTGCTTTGATAATTATGTTATGATGACAACATAATCACCACCTGGATTATGCTCTGAGACATTTTCTTTAATGAAACACCACATTTATGTGCCACACTGAGTTCACTGGGAAGAGGTTGGGGTTGATGGTGGACATACAAACTACAGGGCTGTATAACCAGAGTACCAGGTTTGTGTCTAGACTCCTATCTGTGGTTAGGTTTAGGCAACAAGAACACTGGTTAAGTTGGGGAAAAGATCTTGATTTCTGTGACATGTTAATAAGAAAGGTGATGATTTAAACAACAACAACAAAATACTGTTGTCAGAGAACATTTCCTCATGATATTATTAGAAAGTATGATTTGGTTAGTATTACGTTTCCCTCAAAAAGTATTTGCTGTTTCAAATTAGTTGTATACAAACGTAATTTCGAATTGACAGGGCTGAAAGAAGTGTTCTAAAGAGGCCTGTAAAAGCTCGCTGTGGATGTAGGTGAAGGAATGCTCGACGCCTGCTGTGACACAGGGCACTGTTCACTTATTTCTTCAAAGTGTATCAGTATGTGCAGTAGTATGTGTTCTACATTTAGAGTTTTACACACTGTTGGAATGATGAGATACTTTGCTTTCTAATGATTTAAGTATTTTTTTTTACTCCACCTATCAACAAAAAATTGTCACATTACAGGATAAGTGTCACTGAGCTGTGCTTTATAGACAAATGCCTTCAAAGGTTCCAGTACGGTGTCCACAAAGATGACAGAGCCCATTGGCCGTCCAAACTGGGAGGGCATTTGGACGAAAACAAGCATACCCAACAACAGTGTGCAGGAAGACTAAAAAATATTGTATATATTGGTGGACCCTTACAGACAAAAGGAATTAAGTAATCTGGACTGGACACATTCTGATTTTCTGACTGCTCTAAAGGTAGGGATTCACCTGTGCTTTCAGTCTCTTTTGTTTACCATGACTGTAAATCTGAATGACTTGTACTTTGGTGCTCATGGTTTCTGTAAAATTAACTGAACGATTGAACTGTGGAGAATCTAACCGAGCTAACGATGTGTAGCATGTCCATATTGGCTAACATCTGAAAAAGGACTTTAATTTGCAAAGACTCCTTTGAAGTACCTTCATTAGCCATTTTTGGCTTCTCACCTCTCCTACACAATATTCAAACTTTCAATTTCTTTTTTCTTGTCTATCTTGTATGTGCTAATACATTAACTAAACTATTATTTTATAAAAAGTTTCACGTCAAGCATTTCTATTTTGATGTGTGATACTAAGCTGCTTAGAACTAGCTCAGAACATGTGACAAGGACAAACCGATCACAGCCGGCAGATTCTTCTGTAAATATCACTCTGTGGTAAATATGGAGAAGAAGTTGTTCATTTTAATGCAGGGCTGCCAGAGCTTTACTTATTTCCCATGGACAATAGGCCTACACACAAACAACACCTGGAAGAAGATCGGGGGGGTATTCCAGAAAGCGGGTTATGAGAAAACTCAGAGTAAGTTAACCCTGAGATGAGGGAAACTCTGAGTTATCCGTTCCAGAAAGAGAGGTAA
>NC_065525.1:11590675-11607971 GCF_006386435.1 Epinephelus moara
GAATCGTGGAGTTGGAGCTCCATTGATGATGGCTTTTTATTGTCGGTTTAACTCAGAGTGAACATACTCAGAGTTGACTGAACAAACTCAGATCAGCTGTTCTGGAACCGGTAACTCAGAGTTTCCCATCTCAGGGTAAATCAACTCAGAGTTCAGGGTTAGACTCAGAGTTTGTTGAACCTCCTACCTGGAATACCCCTCAGCTCTGCTCTCAGGATTTCAGGTAAATAGGTTATGATACAGTGCTTGTTAAGGTTGCTTGTCAACCTTGGACTCAACCTGCCACTGCGCTCTTGAAAGCCGCCATAGAAAAGAGTAGCACCCGACGTCAAACCTCGAGTTTTCCAGGCGATAAAAGACGCAGCATGTGTACGGCCCCTTAAATGGATCTTTGCCAATGTGTGGTTCCGTTCTCAGGGGGTCAGAGGACTCATTTGGACAATGTGAAATGAAGCTCAACATGATGTAAAAGCTTTTGGAAAGCTTTGATGGGCTCTATGCAAACACTGCCTGCCTTTGTGCTTGCTCAGGTGCCTTATGTTTGTGATATTCTTCATCCTGTCTTGGCTTTGGTCAACTTGTCTCTCTGGTGCTAATCCCTTGCGCTCTCATGCGGGAGGTTGATGTTATACTCAGCTAAAACCTGCCAGATTTCGCCCAGAACAGCATCTTTTGGCCGATAGTTTCCCTAGCAGCTGTGTGTGTGTGTGTGTACACGTGTGTGTGTGTGTATTTGTGTGAGTCCTGTTAAACAATGCTGTCGCAGCTCTACATGCCATCGGCCCGTGCGGTAGGGCTGGTGTAATGAGCACTATTTAACAGCTCTACACCGCACTCTGTGTGAGCTTGTGTGTGTGCATGTGTGTGTGTCTGTGTGTGCTTAATTTCTCTAGCCAGTAATTAATGGCTAATCCCTCTAAGTCAAACAAATGGGAATTAAAAGAGCGGGCTACTCAGGCGAAGATCAGAGCACGATTTCAGGGCTTACACTGCTCAGAGGAATTAGATCCTGGCGCGCACACACACACACACACACACACACTATAGAATTCAATGAGCACACACAACAGCAACAGCTAACCTCTAAATGGTTGTTCAGGGTTTTCTGAGTCAAGCCTGTGTCAAGTCCAGCTTTTATTTTCCTGTACAGGGTATTCTACTCTTATCACTAACGGGTGGGATCCTTCTCACTGCAGCTGCCATTGTCTAATAAGTGGGAGAGAGACAAACGGAGACAGAGAGGGACAGAGAGAGCAAGAGATGTGGAGGGTAAGAGGAAGAGAGAGAGACGGAAGGAAGGAGGGGACTGTTTAGGCAGCGTTAATTAAGTTTGGACAGGCTCTCCAGGGAACCATTATGAAAGTCTTATCTGCTAATAAGAAAAAGAAGACACTGTAATTACAGTTCTATATAGAGTACAGGAGCAGAGAGGGAGATGGTATAAGGGAAGGAAATGTGCAGACAGGAGTGAAATATTACTTCACCTGCTTACTCACTACCTGCTTTGTTTCCTGTTGTCAAGCCGTCCTCTTGTAGCTGTGAGTCAGGAGCCCAAACGGACTGTGGTTTTAGGGAATAATTGATGTTTATGGGAGATGTCTGGATGGGTAATTACAATGCCAAAATTATCACCTTGTCCCCTGCAGCTCACAGACTTTGGCACATCAAGTGGAGTTTTCTGTACTGTATGTTAAAGGGCTGGTTCACCCAAATTACAAAAAGGCATAGTTACTGATTTGGTTCTAGCATGTTCAGCTACGCAGATAGTTTTGGTTTTATTTGCGCGTTTTCTCAAAAAGGAATTTGCTATGCACTAACAATACATGTACTTAGACTGTCAGCCTGTTCTCATTCCCACCTTGTCAAATACTGCCGCTTTGTCAGTGACCTGAGTGTTGGATACTGACCCACAAATTCGACCAGATGAGTGTGGGTTGCGTCTGCGCTCTGGAACTGCAGTGGAGCCGATACGTTTCAATTCTAGTCAATGTGTGTGCTTACACCAGTTGCGGCTGTGCTGCGTTCCGGCTCCGTCTCAGCTCCGGCACTCCGGAGCCCTCCGCAACAGATACGCAGGACTTCTATTTTTGCCGGACGCCGGAGCACAACGCAGCAATTCAGCACAGAGCAGATCGTGCGGGGCAGGAAGTCGTGCACAGAAACAAAATAAAACATCCAGTTAATTTTCAAAATAAAATACACAGTGTTCATGGCGGATCATATTTCCCTGCACTACACCTTGAAAACGTCACAATGGGCAGAGGCAGGCCTGAAGTCAACAGGTCAGAGGTTTTTAGACATCATTTCACCCTGTTGACACCATGGACGAGGAGATGTTAATCATGGAGGTGCACCGAGATGTCTTCCTACTACTCCTCTGGTTTTGTGGTTCTGTTTATAGAAACTACATCTTGTTATATTGCGGGATTATGCATGAATTCGCGAGATTTCGTGGGTCCTCGTGACTCCTGCTGTCCGCGGAGCTGCACCGCTCCGCACAGCAAACGCAGCAGGTGGGTGTTGACGGACGGCGGAGCACGCAGCGGATAACCAGCACTGCCGTTCCGCAACGGACACGCATCCAGTGGAATTCCGGCGTAACCTCAAAGGCACCCTTTGTGGCAGTATAATAAGGAGGTGGCAGTCATTGACACAGTGGCCAACAGCCAACGTCGTCAAATACCCGCTCTGTGTCAGTGAACATCTGTGCAAGATACTAACGCACAAAGGCACCTTTTACAGTGTTATGAAACGCACCAGCCGGCGACACTACCGTAGTATAAAGAGTGAGAATGTCCCTATAGGGTGGGTGGGAGTGGTGGTGGATGGGTCAAACAAACACTGAACATTCACCCAAGAACCTGCTGTTCGTTTTCCATGTGAAACCAAATGTCATTGGAGTTATTTTTAATAACAACGTAGCATGCTAGTATGTGTAGCATGCTGCCGTAGTGATATATGTCACATGACATGTGTCACATGATGTTACATTACATTAGTGATAACCGTACTTATTTTGACCCAAGCCATAATGTTTTTCTCTAAACCTAACCATGTGCTTGTTGCCTAAACCTAAGGAAATAAATGTAAAGACAAGGTGTTTTAGGTACCTTGTATGTTTATTTTGAAAAAACTGTATACATGTAACTTGCATAAAATGTACGTTGTACATCTGAAAACGGAAGTGTATTTTGAAAAGACACAATGCATGTAACAAATGTAAATTTATACACAATCCCAGAACATAAAAAACAAATGCAGGAGGGTACCTAACGACTCATATTTTGCCATTTAGGTCCACTTGAAAAGCAGCGGTATTTGACAAGTTGAGATGGTAACAGGTTGTGAGTTACATTATAACGCATTGAAACAAAAATCAGCTCTTATTCCCAAAATGTTTTTTGTCTCTGATTTTAACGTGTTTTTATGTATCGCACTGTGACTGACAACAGCACAGTGTTACTTGTCCATTCATAGTGAACACACTTTTGGCAAGCAAGGGTATGAAATCCCTGAAAAAAAAAAAAAAGAACCACAGTTTCACATCTCGGGTTATTTGGACACTGATGGAAGGCGCTCAGCTGTGGCCACAGACCCCGCCACTCTCCCACCCTCCCTCTGGTTTTCTGGTGGAGGAGCAGAGTGAACCTGGGTCAGTGCGTCTTGCTGGAGGCTGCTCAGGGTCTGTGGGAACCAGGCTGCTGAGTCAAGCCAGGGCCCCTGGAGTATACTGGAGGCTTTACCAGGGCTGCCGGGTGAGTCATAGAGAGCAAAGGCCCGCAGAGCATGTTGGAGAACCAGAGAGCAATGATGGAGGTCTGCGAGGTCCATGCCCAGTGCCCCCTGTCAGCTTTCCTCCAGTGTCCACACATCCCTTAATGCAGAGCCTCCAATATGCTCTGTGGGCCCTGGCCCTTCTCACACACACTATGACTGCCTCTCCAGCCCCATTAAAACCACCAGGTTTTTACTAACAAAACATACAGAAGAGTTTATAAAATATGATGTTTTGTGATAAATGAAACTACCTGTGATGATAGCAGAGAAAGCTCTGTAGCTGTGGTCTCTCATTGCCAAACGTGAGCATGGACAACTGATAACGCAACAACCAGTCACAGCAGAGTGCACAGAGGAGTGTCGACCTTGTGTCTCATCCATTCTAGCATCGACTCTGTGGAAGTGGAAGGGTCACATAACACAGGACTTTTCCCCCAGGACATTCCCCAGGAGACTGGTGTTTGGAACCACGTGAACTTTGAGTGAACTTTGAGTCATTTTAAGGTACGTCTTCACCATGTTCTTTTTTCCTCCAAACCAGCTCATTAACTTGACTTACCTTCACCTAAAGACACACAAACCAGTTTTTACTTACACCTAACCACACTTTACTTGCTTAAACTTAAACCCCCGTAACTTTGATTATGTAACTTTGCTTTAAGGACAGAATGTCATACCTAAGGCAACAATTTGTAGAGGCTATATGAACTGTAGTATGTGCATTTTTGTAGGATATCATACAAACCGCTGTTTGAGGATATGATGACCCTTCATTTTCCAGCACGGGAGGCTGCCGCTTGTTCATGCACCTACAACCTTATGGCAGATCGCAAGTGAAACATGGTATCACAGCACCTATTATCAAGCACCCATTCTTGAGAGCTGGGACAAATCATGTTCTACCAAAAAAACCCAAAAAAAACACTGATACATACACGAGAGGTATTGATCTTCTCCTTTAACTTGCTGCAAGAAAGTGAAGAGGTGTTTTTACCCCTAATGGTTTTATTGAGGATGTATTTCATATAACTGATATGTCTGACTTTTTGTTGTATGCCGTTCCCTCCAAAGGCAAAATATCAAAAATAAATCTGTCAGTTTCTGAATATGTTACCTAAAATGTACAGTGAAAACCACTAAAGGACTAATTTCCCAACAGATGGAGAAAGCATGGCTTAAATATACAGCGCACAGGATGAATACATAATTACTCTCCAGAAATAGTTCCCAGAAATAAAACTCACCAATTCTATGAACTAAATAAACCTCCAGGTCTGCCCAGCTCCAAACATCCTCACTCCTCCTCACTCTGAGCATGTGTAGGCTGTTCTGGCAACCGTCTGATGGTCAGAGTCGACCCGCAGCCCTCTGCTCCTCCGGTGCCCTGAGGGAGGAAGACACGCACAGGCAAGTGCACAGTTCAACTGCTCAATGCAACCCTCCTGCTCGAGGTAAACACTCCACTGCTGGCTTGTTTTGCAGAAACTAGCCATGAGGTTTAAGAATGTGCTGCCACGATGACCCAACCAATAAAGCCTGGCTTCTGTTTTTCCCACTGGCATCTCTGTCAGGCCCTGCAGCTCCACATGTCCTACCAATACACCTGATGTAGGAGCACAGGCAGATACTTACTGTCTTCCTAAAGGGCAGGTTCCAGCCTGACAGTATGCGCATAACATGCCCTGGTGGATACAACTGTTAACTGTATCGCCTCTGGTCAATCCCAGATAGCAGTGGCAAGACACAGGCAGGTACAGTATTTGTCCGTATGTCTTACTGTAAACAATGTAAAACCAGCTAGTGTCTGAGTGGCTGAAAGAATCAAGGTGAGTTTGATTAAATTTGGTTAGGGTAACATTTGTGTAGATCAAAACACAAACTCAAAACAAATTCTATTTTATTCTTACTGGAACAATTTTCCTTCGATTTTTAATGAATTATACAATTTTCACTTGCCTCTGCAGTTGCAAAAAAAATAACAACCAAGAAACGCCTAAAAGTGCCTAAAAACATTGCAGCTTTCTGGAAGAGCTGCGATGAAATTGGGCACTTTAGGCCACAACGCTCCTTTAAAAAGCCCACAAAATCCTGAAGGGACTGACTAACAGGCTGTGTTAGATGCCTGGCTGGGTGCACAGCTGCAGGATTTCACCTCCTCACCTTCACGGCTTCATAGGCATCTCACACACTCTCCTCATCTGTTACAATTCATGTACCGTGAAGACAACTAACAAGGTTCCTTTGCCAACTCCACTGGTCCAACTCTCACACTTGTAAATCCACACATCAGTTGACAGAAACTGAAGATCACCAAAGTCTACATAATTAGAAAAATTAAAATTTGTATGTGCAGACTCAATTTATACCAACAAATTAAGTGAGTTTCAGTTTTGAAGTGTGGGACTGCAATTGCATTCAATTTTTGAAATCCAGAGCTGTTTTTTTTCTGTAAATGTACTTCACATGCTACACATATTGACACCCAAACATTCAACCCACATGCGATTGGTGAACATTTTAAAAAATAATGACGGTTAATATACTGCTATTTAGACTATAAATAATGGACGTAGCTACAGTGACGCCACCCATTGGTTTTGCCACTCATTGGTTTGTGGACGGCTGTTCTGAAGCCTCGAGTTAGGCAATTTGGCAGCTGCCATCTCGGATCTTCACACCAAATATGGTGTGAAGTGACCATATTTGGACGAGAGGTCGGAGCTGTGGAGCAGTGAGGGGTGGATCTGACTCATAGACTGGTGAGGCTTCACAGACAGCCTGTCGCTATAGTAATCAAGTAATCCACTTACAGTGTTCATTTTGGGTTTTATTGCATTTTTTAAATTTTACTCCAGTGACACATGGAGTTTTTTAGCCCGTCACCAGTAGCTCCCTGTGGCTTTATGGAAATAAGCAACAGTTCTTTTTTTTTTTCCATTTAATGTTCATATACCATTGTTGTAGGTCTAAATTGATTCTTACATTCTCCAGTTGTACAAATGTGTAGCCTATACACCTAGCTAAAAAATGTTTTAACATTTCATCAGCTAAAATCTGCATCATCATCTATGGCCTGGTGAATTTTCCTCTAAATATTGCCAAACCTCAATAGCTGTGGCTAGTCTTAGGTCTCCCTAGCTTGTCAAGCTATGGATTTAAAATCTGTTAGTGATGTTGACAGGATAATTTAGACTTAATAGACTGTGTTACGTACCTTCATTTTAAGGCTCAAATATGTTTTGCGGCTCCAGACAGATTTATGTGGTCAACTTGGCTCTTTTGATGGTAAAGGTTGCCAACCCCTGCTCTAGCCTATTCTCATTCCTAAGTTGCCAAATACTGAGGCTTTGTCATGCCCCTTGGTATGATATAGAAGCCAAAGGCACCCTTTAGCTTCTTAATGAGATGCACCAGGCTTTTGAGTAACTCCAAAGTAAAACCATTCGTGGCGGCTCCACAAAAGCAAACTCTGCATTTTCAATTCAAACGTCAAGTCCATCTTGTTTTATGGGGCAGAAACATGGAGAACCATAAAAGTCACCACCAGCAAACTGATAGCCTTTCTAAACAGATGCTTAAGACACATCCTGGGAATATACTGGCCAAATACAATAACAAATGAAGAGCTCTGGCAAACCACACAACAAGAACCTCTTGAAGCACAAGTCAAACACAGGAAATGGGGCTGGATTGGGCACACCTTGAGGAAACCTCCCTCCAACACGACCAGACAGTACTTATCCTGGAATCCATAGGGGAAAAGAAAGCCGGGAAGACCAAAAAACACCTGGAGATGGTCTGTCGAGGCAGAACTCAAGTAATCAAAAACATCCTCGAAGAAAGCAGAGAAGATCGCCCAACACCGAACCAGCTGGAGAAAGTTTGTGAATGACCTATACTCCCTAAGGAGCAAAAGGGTTTAACTAACTACTAACTAGACTGTGTTACCTTCATTACAGGGCTTGAATATGTTTTGCGGCTCCAGACATATTAATATGGTCAACATGGCTCTTTTGATGGTAAAGGTTGCCAACCCCTGTTCTAGCCTATTCTCATTCCTAAGTTGCCAAATACTTAGAGAGACTTAGAGACTATCGTGAGCCAAAGCAGCCGCAGCCGACACGGGCGCCGCCATTTTCACCATCCATCTAATCAATGGGTTAGATTAGGGTTCAAATACTGATGCTTTGTCATGCCCCTTGGTATGATATAGAAGCCAAAAGCATCCTTTAGCTTCTTAATGAGACGCACCAGGCTTTTGAGTAACTCCAAAGTAAAACCATTCGTGGTGTACTATAAACAGTGAGAAAGTTCACATCAAGCTGCTGGGATGGGGTTTCACTCAGGATGTGCTGTTTGAACTCAAAAGGCAATGTTGTTTTAACGTAATGCTATGTAATTTACGTATGATCATCACACCCTGATGTTACTAGTTATGTAACAAGCATATTTATTGTAAGCCAATTTTTTTTTCTAACCAAGTAGTTTTATTGCCTAAACCTAACTACAACCATTTCACAAAATGAACCATGTGTTTCAGCTGTGTGTCAATAGAGACACTAAAGGGTGAGTCGTGCATCGCTATCACACACTGAGGGCCGTGATGATGCATCGGTATTGAAAACAGGTTGGGTCCTCAGGCTACCTTGTCTGGTCTACTCAAAAAAAAAAAAAAATCATTAAATGGCTGCTGGTGATGGAGACAGAAAACAAATGTGCACACCGTAACCACCTGCAGTTGAAGCCGCCCTAGTCAAGTGGATTGTTAGTGTCTTGTCACAGTAATGTCCTCTTGAGCAGGCTCTTGGTGGGGAAGCTGTCCATTTCATTACTTTGTATTCATTTAATAACCATCCAAATGTCATAATGTTATGTGGTAATCAGTGAAATCAGAAACGGTCTGATTTCACTGATCACTGCTCATAAAAAACATCTGTACTAGTGATTAATTTGCCCCGGGCAGACATGATCACCATAAGTGGTTTCCAGTGTACTACAAAGCCTTGAAGAGGTTTGGGTGATTACCAGACAGTTACGAGGTCTAACAAGAAGTTCATATCAAGTTGTACTATGGGGAATGAAGGAAATTTTTCTGAAGCTTGGACCATTTTACAGGCTAAAACTAATGTCTCACCCTCTACAGACTGAATTTTGAATTTTCCTTTTAAAAGTCCTCAACTTTATGGAACTGCCTTATTGAATGTTACTTAATCTAAACCGTTGAAATCATTGTGCGCATTGTACCTTTACAGAGGTACAATGAGCACTTACTGACCCCACTCGGTTCTTAGACATAATTAAACACGCTACACTAGGTAACACAACAGGACCATATTAATGAAATCAACCCCCCTGTTTGATTCTGGCCCTGAGGTCCTTTTTCATTTTGATAGCTAATTTTGATTACAATCATACTGTACCCGCATACAAGCTGTGGCTCTCAGGCTCCTCAGGGCATCTGCTCAATTTCCCCTGTTGTGTAGTTGATACAGAAATCACAGATACATAAGATCACCAGTAGATGGCACTGTGTGATACACTTGGAGAATTCCCCACCACCACCGCTGAGAAAAGGCCTCCAAAACCCCAAACATTTGTTTACACTGTCGTACAATACATGCAGTGGTTTACAGTAGATTCAATTATGTCACATGTCTTCGTTGCATTGTGTCTCTCTTTTTTCAAATTCTCCTTTTTTTTTGTAAAAAACAAACAAAGTAATGTAGTTCACATGTTACACAGCATCCGAGACATGTGGCTCCAAAAGGGGAGAAACAGTGTCATCATGTGTCATTATCCAATGATTCTGAGTGGGTGTAAAATTCCCCAGAGTAAGATACGTGGCTCCAGACACTGACAGCTATCACACGCATCAAACACCAAAATAGCTCAATGGAGACAGGAAGAGCCTTGGATCTGTCCCATGGACATACTGTAAGACATACAGGGGTGATTTTGAACAAATCCAATGCCACTTGCCAGCTGAGACTGTGAACTTTACCCTCCTTGTAACTCTGAATGTTGTGGAGAGTGTGACGGAAATCCATCATTCACTTCCTCACAATCAACCACTGACTGGCAACATGTTAGAGTTTGTCTATCTATTCCCATGACAGCACCAAACCAGCCTCGTTTTCCCATGATCTCCCTGAGGGCCTCCCTCCACCCCCACTCCACCACTTCTCTCCTCTAACCACACACACATTATCTTTTCATTTGTCATTCCTCCGTTCCTTCACCTTTCACCATCTATTAATTTATCTATCAGTGTAACACTTCATTTTCTCCTCTATTTTTGTAGCTGTGCTCTCAGCTGGAGGCTGACTTGTGCGCTGACAAACAAGGTGTGGTGTGATTGTGTTAATTGGTGTCAGATCATTACCTTCCACTGCCTGCTTGCCTTGACATGTCTTTATAAGCATGTTTACACACACAACAGAACATGGTTGGTCAAAGAACTGTATTTACCTTGGATGAAAAGCAGTGACCTTGTACTGTGTGACATTTGGTGTATGGTCGATTTAAAGAAAAATAATTAATAAACCATTTAATACCATTTACAAGCAAGCCTTCATTTTCACTACCCACTCAATCATTTTCAGGGTCATGGAGTTTATTCCAGCAGGCTTTGTGTCAGAGTGACGCTGGAGGGGTCGTCATGGAGCTAACACACACAGACTTACACTCATATTTATCCACCTGACCTGCATGGGTTTGGACTGTGGGAAGAAAAGATAGATAGACTGTGTGAACTCCACACACACACACACACACACACACACGAAAACATGAGTCTATCGTATCGGGAGGAAACATGAGCAACCCAAGACTGTAGGAATTTGTCCAATGAAACTTCTTTACTTTGCTCAACAATCTGAAATCTTTATCATGTCTTTTACATAAAACAAAGTTGATTCAACAAACTTAAAGCTGATGGAAGAGGTGTTGTTGTAGCACCCAAGGGGATCATTCATTTAAAGTTTGGTGCCAGAACAACAGCAGTTTGCCTGGAGTGAACAGCATAAGAATGACTGGTAATTTGCATCAGCAGTGACAGATAGCTGTTGTAGCTAATTGTGCAGGGATCTACGTCTGGGGCAAGAAGTTGAGTATAAAGTAGCATGAAATGGAAATACTTGAATATGTTCTTCAAATATGCACGTAGGCAGGGTATTTGAGTTACTTTCTAATACTGATAAAACCATACCATGGTGCCACAAATTAAAAAATTTATGTTAAATATATCAGCAACCACCTGTTTTATCACTGACTGATCACATAAACATCAACCAAATTGTTGCTATCAGCATTAAAAACATAACGTCCCAAAGAAAAGCTGGTAATAATTTATGTCATGTCGCCAGCCAAGAAATCTGTGTGGTCAAATATCATTCCAGTCCTGCTGATAGTTCCCATAAAGTTCATACAGAGTTGACGTTTACACAGTCTCATGTTCATTGTCTGTGGAGCAGCTGCAGATAAGATTCAGAGTCCCCAGAGACAGAAACAGAAACTGAACGGTCAATGTGTGACTGAATGATATGTCTCCTTTGGAATTATGCCCAGTTTTAATCTGATATATTTCCATTTGTGTGTCCTGGAAATTTTTACAGTTGTAGAATCAAAATAAATCTGTGACATCATTCTGGATATGTTTTACAGTATTTCCTCACCCACAAAATGACCTTGTGTATATCAGTTATTCACTGTGTGTTGCTTTGAATTCATGAACTTTTCTTGTCTGCCTCGACGGTGAATGGAGAATCAAATAAAGCCAACATTCTTCATGAACTGCAGTAAATGGGGACCAGGTTTTACAACAGCAAAACTACATCAAAACCTCTGGTAACAAACTCTCTCCTAACTCCTGTTGTACAGTCCCAGTCTCATTTATCCAATCGTATCTCATTACTTCCCAAACACATGCATTTTTGCTAAAATACATACTAGTAGCGTACCTAGGCACATGCACATGTTTGAACTCTGCTCAAGTGTGGCTCATATGTACAGTACACATGTGTTTAGGCAAGCTCAGGATGCACTACTTGTAGGCAAAAATGTTTTATATTGTAATGTTTTAGGGAAAATGCATGTGTTCGGGAAGTACTGAGCATGTGACTGGATACGTGAGAGTGAGGAGTTGTGTAAGACTGTGTAAACAGTTGTTTTAATACAGTTTTGCTCTTGTTAAACCTGGTCCTCGTTTACCTCAGTTCATGAAGAATGTTCACCTTTTTTTGATTCTCTGGTCACTGTGGAGTCATTTGAGAAAAACAAAGTTTTTATTATGAATTCAAGGTAACAAGCAGTGAGTAATTGATATATAAACTGATCAGCCAAAAGATTAAAACCACTGGCAGGTGAAGTGTCATTGATCATCTTGTTACAATGCAATGTTCTGCAGGGTAACCTTTGGTCCTGGAATTCATGTGGATGTCAGTTGAATCGCCCCACCCACCTAAACACCACTGCAGACCAAGTACACTCCCTCATGGCAGCTGCATTACCTAATGGCAGTGGCCTAGTGACTGTTAGCCTGAGAAACGTGACAAGGAGCTCAAGGCGTCAACCTGGCCTCCAAATTCCTGAGATTCCAATCTGATCGAGTGTCTGTGGGATGTGCCACTACTCCAGAGGTACCCTCATGTGGCCTCCTTATATCAGACTTGACTTTGACCTGTCGAGGCATTGGCACAAGTCCTCTGGGAGTCTGGCACCAGGGCATTGATGCTGGATCCTTTAAGTCCTGTGGGTTGTGAGGTAGGGTATCAGCACATCTCACAGATGCCTGATCAGATTGGGAGTTTGGAAATCGATACCTTGAGCTCAGTGTCACGTTCCTTGGGCCACCCCTGAGCAGTTTTTATGGTGTGGCGTGGTGTGTTGTCCTGCTGGGGGCCACTGCCAATGGGGAGTGCCATGGCCATGAGGTGTGTATGTGGTCTGTAATGTTGTTTGGGTGGGATGAGCTTGTCAAGTGGCAATTCCAGGTCCCAAGGTTTCCCGGCAGAACACTGCATTGTCACGAGATGTATTATTCACTTCATCTGTCAGTGGTTTAAATGTTTTGGCTGTTGAGTGTAAATGGTCATTTTGCAGGTGAAGTATTTCTTTAAAGAAAGCAGAGCATTTCCTCAGCAACAGTCCTATGACCCAAACACCTGTATGTAAATAACCACTTAATTTTATTGACAACGATAAATGTTGTTCTCTGACAAAGTATTTCTACCTCCACATCTGCCAAAGACCTGCTGCTCTGTCCTCAGCCTCAACATTCAACTGACTTCTCACTTGAGGGAAATGACGGTGTTGTGGTTGGTAAGACCCTCCAATAAATGCAATATTTGCTTCTGTTAAACTGAATTTTATGACCAGAAGGTTACAGGTTCAACAATCTTTACCTCTGAGAACGCTTCACTACTGTGTCCTCAAACCTTACTTGCTGAGTGGCCTAGATAAACACATATTATTAACCCCTCTGTCTGCTCCCTCTGAAATCGCCTTTTCGTTTTCCAAAAATGTGATAACGTTTCTTCAGGCAGTGTAGTTAGTTACAGTGTGGGCTCCATGCTCACTCTGACACCTTGAATGACCATCACAAAGGGGTGGGACTTAGCAAAGGGTCATTTGAGACAGAAGAGCTCATCTGTGGGAGCAGATCGGCCAAACATTGGATATTGCTGGTGAGTGTTGTGCTTTTATCACCCTACGGATACGGAAATATCTTACACAAGCTCATTAGCTGTGGAGTCAACTCTCTGTTAACAGTGCAACTTCAAAATAGATGCTGGGAGCACTTTTTTATGAAACGCTGCCCTCCCCAGTGCGCTGCCACTGCTGTTCTGTCAAAGAAAAACACTGGATGCAGGCCTGAACACAATAGATTGACAGGATCAGTGGATTCGCTCACTGAGGCTAGGTAAATCTGCACAAATTTTACAAATCAAGTTCAAGTCTGCTGAATTTTGAATTTGCGCTGTTGTCCAATAGCAAACCATCTTGACAAAGCTGACCTATGAGGAAATGGAGACCTGGAGATTCCAAATGTCCCAGTACAGAGGAAAGTTACTGCTGCTTTGATTTAGACCATCCTTTCTTAAGTCTGATATTGGATTGCTGGAGTACTTTTTCATAGTGGATGTGACATCTGCTGCTCTGAAGTCTCTAAAACTCCCATAATTCCCATCAGGACCTCGCTGTGTAAAATCACTGATGTGACAGTATGACAGGGAAAAACATAAACTAAGTACCATTTATTGTGATTATTGTATCAGTATTATTATTTTGACTACAGTAGCATTGTATTCATAATTAGAGTCTGTATCCCCTTCTTTCTCCCCCTCCCTGTGTCCCAGTGTTGTGGGGTGACGTTAGTTCCATGTTGTGTTTTCCACAGCACAAAGCTAATAATGCAGAGCGAAGGAAAACAGCTCCAACTGCCAGAACACAGCAGAGGAAAAAGAAGAAAACACTACTGCCAGTAATGAGGGACTTATTACAGAGGAGAGAGGTTTTGTGGCGTGTGTGTGTGTGTGTGTGTGTGTGTGTGCGTGTGTGCGTGTGTGTGTGTGTGTGTGTACATCTATATATGTGTGCACTAATAGTCAGCAGAAACAAACACAAACAAACATTCAGATGGATTAAGAGAGGAAACAAGGCCCCATAATTGCAGGAAGGGGATAAATGGATTCCTCTGGAGAGAGTAAAGTGAATCACATCCAAGTGCCACAGCTCCCCCCTGAACCACATGAACTCTGTCCCCTCTGTGGTTTCTGCTCTTTTTCTCTGTGCTTCTCAGTCTGGGTGGCTGCTGGTAATTCACTTTTTCAGCTCTGTCTGCGCCTCCTTTACTGTCTTTTTCCTCCTTCCTCTCAGTCTATCTAATCACAGTCTTTTTGGTGAGAGCACATCAATATCTGTGACATTATCACTTTGGTTCACGGCTGTTTCAGGAGGCAGAACAAAATGTGGGACAGCAGTACACAGTGAAAGAGAAGCAGTGAATGAGCGTTGTCATATCAAAAGTAATTAGTGCTGGGAACACAGTAAACAGAGAAAAACAACCTTAAAGTACTGCATCAAGAAGACACTAATTATAATAACATGAAACAGTTTGATGTACAGTATCATTATAAATGCAAAACAAAGCACCCGTAGCTGTCCATCAAAAGTTCTTAATGAAGCATTCTCATGCAGAATAATGTCCTCCAAACTTTGTGACACAATATATCCTTTGCAATTTCCATCTTACCCACAATACCTACAATAGTATAGCAACTACAGTATGGTTAGGCTCATGTTCATTGCAAATAAACTGGCTAAGGTATAGCTAGGCTGAGAGAGTGAAATTAGTGATCCATGATGTTATCCAACAATTCACATGACTTTGTATTAGTAATCCTGAAAATACGGGACATTCAAAGGAAACATCTCAGACATTACAATAAAGTCATCAACACCCAGTAAAAATCTAACTTTGTGGCCTGTCACTGAATCTTTTTGGTTAGTTTTTAGCAAATCACTTCAACCTCATTTGTAAAGTTTTTCAGCCCTCAACAAATTTCTATTTTTGCTCAGCTGGTCAGTCCCACATTGCTTGTTACCCCAAAATGCTTTGAGAAGATGATCCTCGAGTCCCATGGCAACTCACAAGGAAAAATGTTGGTATTATACGTTTCTGCAAACCACTTTAATGTAGCATATATCTTGAAACATTATGGGCTCTAGTTTCGCAGACCGGGCGAGGCGGGGGCACAGCGCACCTACGCTTCGCCAACTGGGTGTGGCCAGGCAGATTTTGTAAGTTTGGCACACCGTGCGCGCTGGCGCAGCTACTCCTCTTTCCCACCTCCGTCCCTCCTACCTGCACAAGTCGGAAAGAGGGAGGAGAGAAAGCGTGGAGTGGGTTTTACACACATCACACCAATCAAATAAGCCCCTCTCCTCGCCCTTAAATGCGCCGTGCGAAGGCGTAATGAGAGTTTACTCAATTCGCCATGGCAGAAGAGAGTAGCAGCGTCAGACGGCCAAACTTCTCCCAGGAGGAAACTGATGTTTTGGTCCGGGAGGTCCAAGCTCGCAGTGTCCGAATATACGGAACTGCGAGCAGACCTCCACGGGCTGATGATGCAAAGGTAGCCTGGGAGGAGGTCACCACAATTGTAAATCAATGTTGCGTTTCTCTCGTGCGCGCGCGCTCTCTCTTTCTCTCTCGCAGTCTCACTCTGTTTCTTTTCTTTTGACTTTTCTAAGATGACAGATGCTGAATATATACTCCCTATCTGATGCTATGGCTGTTTGTTTTTGGCTGAGAGGGATGTGAACTCATTAGTTTGCATCTGTGTTAATCAAATCAGGTTCAGTTTCCATTACGCGTGCCAAACGTGCCAAACGGTGCCACTCCCCTTTGATGTGACATCAGATGTGACGGGATAGTCGATATAGAGATACATTTATGTTCTGATTGCAGATAGTTGCATTGAAAAGTGGTTTTTGTGGCTATTTATTGCATCGTTAATGTGCCTGACATTCTGGAAACCTGCCTGTGAGGTTTTGGTGACGTGTGCGCACGGTCCGCCGGTCAGCCAAACTTCGGCTTACACCGGCTGCGCTCCCACTGCACTGACAGTAGACCTGGTTTCAGCTGGCGAGCTTTTAGCGCATCTTCGGCGAAGCCTTTTGGCACGAAACTGTCACTGCGCCAAGCTGGATCTGTCGACACCTCCCCCTGCTGCGCCGACACACTCATCTCAGCGCACCTCGGTCTGCCAAACTACCAAACTGAGCGCGCCTCGGGTTGCGCTGCTCGAAATTAGCTCTGTGCGGGGTTCGCCACCCTGCGCTGCGCCCGGGAAACTAGAGCCCTATGTTTCAACAATGCTGTGGTTGCCCAGCTTGCCACCAATGTCATTAGACACTGATGTTTGGTTGAATTTAGGTTGTGATGTTGGCTGAACAAAATTCAATGTCCAGACAACGTCTAATGCCGAAGTCAATTTGACCTAGAATACTGACAACAGATGCCGCCGATATTTTGATGTTTTTTTTGTGCTGGCCAGCATCATCTTGACATATTAATAATGACATTTAGTCATAAAGATATGAAGAACAAAACCCAATGTCTGCAAAACGTCATAATATTTATGACCACACAACGGGAAATTCTAATGTTTGACTTTTAAAATATTTTCCAACCAAAATTCAGCGTCTGTCGGATGTCCAATGTCTTTCTGATGTCATAAGTTAGCAATGGCTTCTCCTTCTGCTCCTTCTTGCTCGGTGTGCCAAATGTTCAGTTATGCCTCTGCCTCCTTTTGCCTCTGCCTCCTTTAGCGACAGTGGTAATTGTAATAAGTGTAGCTTATTTGCTGCGTTAGAGGCGAGGCTTAGTGAATTAGAAGCGCGGCTCCACACCATGGAAAACCATTCAGTAGCTGCGGTAGTTAGCCAGCCCCCTGTAGCCGGTGCGGAGCCACATAGCATAGCCTTAGCCTCTGCTAACTGTCCTCCGGCAACTCCC
>NC_065525.1:11608029-11608173 GCF_006386435.1 Epinephelus moara
AGCCGGTGCGGAGCCACAGAGCATAGCCTTAGCCTCTGCTAACTGTCCTCCGGCAACTCCCGTGCAGCCGGGAGGCTGGGTAACTGTTCGTGAGAAGCGCAGCTCCAAGCCGAAGCCCACGGCTCACCACCAGCCTGTTCACGT
>NC_065525.1:11612150-11614220 GCF_006386435.1 Epinephelus moara
CTGTTAAAGGGGTTTTTTTGGTGAGTTTTTCCTTATCCGCTGCGAGGGTCATAAGGACAGAGGGATGTCGTATGCTGTAAAGCCCTGTGAGGCAAATTGTGATTTGTGATATTGGGCTTTATAAATAAAATTGATTGATTGATTGATTGATAATGATGTCTGGTGTAAGCTGGGTAATGTGGAGTAGGTTTAGGCACAAACATACTTGTTATGGTTAGGAAAAGATCATTTTCCACTTTTAGTGGCACTGTCCCCACTGAAAAAGCAGCTATGTCTATTTTTGTGCCACCATCCTGGCAGGAAACACAGCAATGTCTTGGTAAAAGGTGATTGTTTTTTGTGACACTATCTCTGCTCATCTTTTCCCTGCTGGAAAAAAAAAAAACTCTGATTGGTTGCTAAAAAACACTCATGTTTGATGCGAAAAAGTTATTGGAAACACAACAATGACTCGCTAAATCACAATCGGTTTAGTTTTTTGCTGGTCTCAAACAGTGGTCTGGAGTTTGGCAGGTTTCTTGCCTAGATGACACATCATCCACCACCCTCTCCACTTCCCGATGACAGCATGAGCTCACCTACTACGTCAATGTAGAAGCATTGAATATGAGTGAAATGCGCAAATGTTTCTTGTTGCAACTGGGCTGCCCAAACATTCGTTTGCATTGTGTTCAGTGCACCGCAAGACGTTTCACATTGCTACGAATATGTCAATAATGTAAAGTCTGTACAGCAATAACAGACACCGATGAAAAGAGACATCCTTTCATGGCGGATTGATATATTGTTTAATGCTGCCTGGCGGTGTCAGAGGACAATACGGCGGGACATCAAAGAAAGTTAAGGTGGCGGAGGTCCGACTAGGGTGGGTGGGAGGGGTGGTGGATGGGACCAACAACCACTTTCTGTCATCTGGTAGGCCAGTGTTTGCTTACCGTAAGATTGTCAAGCCCTGTTATTATTTCCTAAACCCAACCACATGTTTTTGTTGCTTAAACTCAATCATGTGCATGTGTTGGCTAAACATAACCACATGTGTTTGTTGTTGAAGAAAAAAAAAGCCAGTTTGTGGTGTTGTACCGACATTGTGCGTTTATTTTGAAAGAGACACATTTCCTGTGAATACTGAAGTGTATTTTGAAAACAGAGAATGCATGGAACAGGCAGAAGGTGACACAGCATCCAAGAATGTCACCAGCCAACACACCCGGGGTACCTTGCATGTCATATCTTGACGTGGAAAGTCCATGACCAAACATTGGTATGTGAAGAGGTCAGAGTGAGAATCTGTTGACTTAAACATGAACGTAGGCATTTGAGCAAATGGCCGGTGCTGTCGTTTTCTGGTGAGAGCAGCGTCAATAAATACTGTAACAGGTTTAAACATTGAATTCAGACCTGTGCTAAATCAGATGTAGTTGACCTTGCAGTTTTGCCATAATCAGGGGCGAAAATCCCATTTCATAGTTGGGGGGGACAATAAACGGTAAAATTTCATAGAATAATTCCAGGGGGGGACAAGGAAAAAAAGTTGTAGCCTGTCTTTTATACAGCATCTTTTACCGCAATTTGACACTTTAATCTTCTCTCTATTAGTACAGCGGATAAGCTCTCAAATTATGAGGAATTGTGCACTTTTTGAAAAAAGCATGAAATTTCTACCATAGTTAGTACATACCATAAGGTTTATTTTCAGATGTGGAGGGAAGTCAGATTTGACCTCTGAGGCCCAGGAGAGGTCAAATTCAAGATGGCCGCCAATAATATTCATATATGCTTAACTTTGGAACCAAACACAATAGAAAAACATTTAAGGTGTCATTTCCAACTAAGTTCAGGGTGCCCATTCAGTTAGTGATACTTTTGAGATCAATGGAATTCAAGAAAATGCATTTAGGTCAAAATGGAATTCAAGAAAATGCATTTAGGTCAAGGTCAAGGTAAAAATTTGCTTAAAAAAACCAAAACGTTTTCCCCTCTTTTTTAATTTTTTTTTAATGAACCCCAAAACATATTTCAATTACCTTTTACTCTCATGTATTATTCAGTAATTAGTTATCATTTACTGGG
>NC_065525.1:11614302-11616865 GCF_006386435.1 Epinephelus moara
TTTAGCTTAGCAGCACTCGTAATTGAGTAGGCTTTTGAACAATGCAGGAGAAATGTTGTAGACAGTTTATATTATCAGCCTGGGCCTGGGGCTTGTTGTAACAGTAAATGGGATGTGTTGTAACTTGTGTAAGTTAAACTGTGTCTGTGTGAGTGTACATCTTACCCCGCGATGTGGGCAGCTGGGTCCAGTCCTGCCAAGTACTAACGGCTGCTAGCCCCGCCCGTTGGAAAGAGTGTGGGATATACCACGGCTGCTAGCCCCGCCCGTTGGAAAGAGTGTGGGATATACCACTACTAGGAATGGGAGGGGGGGGGGACTAAATCTTTTAAGATTTAAATAGCACATGGGGGGGGGACTAAATCTTTTAAGATTTAAATAGCACATTATTGCGTGATTATAATGAGCATCGCTTACATTGTGCTTTCAATAAATACTACTGCATTGTTCAAAAATTATTAATTGTGTCTCAAATTATTCTAGGGGGGGACAGCTTTACTGGAGGGGGGGTCATGTCCCCCCTGTCCCCCCCGGGATTTCCACCCCTGGCCATAATGGCCCTAAGAGGCCTTATTTTTGTTTTCATATGTATACCTATGTATACACCTATGGAATAAAGCTCATGTATGGAACCTACTAATCAGTGTACTTTCATACTTTATCACCAATAGCTGCTCCACTTACTAATTCCTCATTTCACTAAAATTCCTTATTCATACATGAACATCCTAACTCAGTTTCTCACTTATTTTCTTCATTGCTTGTTTACTTACCCATATGCTCACACACGTTTATTTTCTCACTTTGCTGAAAATGACTCCACATTTCATCTCCCTACTTTCCTCATTTTCTCACCTACCTTTCATTTCCTTTCTTAGTTGCTTTTCTACTGCCTCACACACCCACTCACTTCTGTGCCTACTTACCATATTTACCTTCTAAACATCTGGTTTATTTACCCAGTAAATTTAATTAAAAGCTTGAGTGACATCATTTGCAAAAAGGGAACAACACATTCCCTGAGCTTGCGCAACATTTCCCCGTGACAGAGTCTCATTCCCCATCGAGTTACTCACCGGCATACATTAAAGAAGACAAAGTTTACATTAGGTGTGAAAGTAGTCTCAGTGATCCTTCTTCACTTTTGCACCATGGAGCCGTGACACTGATGGAGGTCGGCTGGAGGTGGAGTGAAGGAATACGCAGGAGTGAGGTGAGAAGATGACTGCATTTAACAAAAGCTGCAAGAAGGTAATTGTTTCTAAGAAAAGCGGGAAAATGTTAACAAGATAATAGAATCGTAATAGAATAATAGACCCAGAGAAAAATGAAGGGCTGGCAGCAGTCATCTAATTAACTTCCACTATGGCTCCATTTCCATCACAACACAGTGATGAAAAAAAAATAAAGAACAGAGAGGCTGCAGAAGGCAGGCTGCTGAGAGAAGACACAACAGAAATCTGGCGTTTTAATTTTTCAAGAGTTGAAGAGTTGAGTGTCTCAGATTTATTTCCCCCTTTGCATTTTCAAAAGCTTGTTAGCGCTGCCATTTTTGCAGCTGTTGACAAGAGGGAACAGAGAGATGCTCTGCAGGGGCCATGAACACGAGACACAGTTTTAACCTCACTGTTGTTATGAATAAAGTAGTTAACAGAATATTTGCATCCAAATATATCATAGAATAGAATAGAAAATGTGATACTTGTGAAAGTTAGACTGCAAGCTTCTCCCTTACACTGCCACTGATCAGTTGGTTTCTCCTGATATACACGACCCCATTAATAATAGAAGTTCTATGAGCTGCAATATTTTTTGTTAACATCAAAACATGTGCAGTGTCGTTTGGAATCAAAGTACTGAGGGAAATAAGTATAAATTTACATTGGTCATGGCTCAAAGCAGGACAGAGGATGGGAGAACACGCATGAGTTGGAACAAAGAAGTTTATTTTAATTAACTAAAAGGGTAATGAGAATAAGAATAAATTTAATGTAACAAAACCAAACAGATGGACATCAGGGGAGGGAGAGAGTTGACTGCCACCAGCTCATATGGTCTTTTAGCACGATTAGGCAACCCGATCTCATTTCAGTCACTAAATAGTCACTTGAGCAGTGACTTCTGGCGTAAGACACCGACGAAAAAAGCCGTTCTTGCCCAGATCCATTGTTAAAACCCACACCAGATACCAGTACCAGACCTTACCAGCTACCTGTCATTATGTCCAGTGTTGGGTAAGGGTTACTTTAAAAGTAATCAAAGTACGTTACTGCGTTACTTTTTAAAAAAGTAACCAGTTACTTTACTGCATTACTCCCTAAGTAAAGTATCTCAATTACTTTAAAAGTACTTCCAACATTACTCCCTGAGAAAAGTAACTCAAGCACTTTTAAAGTAGTTTTGAGTATTCTACATTTCCTATTGGGCAATGGACCACAGGGCGCTAAGCCTACATTATTTTGTCTCCAAAATTATTAATTTATTAAGTTAAGTTATGGACCACTTGCCCTTCACTGAGATCCAATTCTCCCATCACAACCGTCACTTTGACCAGTAGAAACAC
>NC_065525.1:11617281-11638340 GCF_006386435.1 Epinephelus moara
ACCGGGGATAATTGGTGAGTACCAGCGTGTAGTGTGTACCAGGCATAATGCAAGTCCTGAGTCTGAAATATGTCTGTCAGCGAGTCCTACTCCACCTATTTAGACTCCACCATAGACTACGGCAGCATTTCTCCGACCACGTAGTGAGCCACAAGCTCTGTGGCTTCTTTCAGACTGATAGGTTTAACGTTATCTCCGTTATTAGAACCAAACGACAGCCGTTGCTGTTTCGGAGCTGAAGGACCAGCGCTCTAAAAGTAACGGAAGTAACTGATGGCTTGTTTGAAAATGTACTTAAGTATTTGATTACTCAGACAGCAAACTAACATGTTAGGTTACTCGTTACTGCAAAAAGTAATCAAAGTACTCTAACACGTTACTTTGTTACTTTGTAACGCGTTATACCCAACTCTGATTATGTCTAAGTCAAAACCGCATCCCCCCACACCCGTTATTAAAGTCCATAACATACACAGGCTGCAGTTACTCACATTAAGCTGGGTCCTTAGTTCGTGAATCACAAATCCAGTGGAGGAAAAGTCTCTTTCACTGGCTGCGCTCGATGCTGGGATGACGAAAACATTCTGTGCAATCACTGCCCGGTTCGGAAACATTTTAGCATGCTCCTTCCACCATCATAAAATCTCAAAAGGATCTTCCTTGGCTGTCTTGACCTCCATGTAGGCTGTCACCTCATCCTTGGGCTGCATAGTCACCATGTCACAAATGTGACAACAGGGTCAAACTTGTGACACTTGATTTTCAAAATAAAATGAACTGCAGCTTGATAAAAGTGTTTAGATTTCAAAATATTACACATATACTGCAAAAAATTTCATTTGTTTAACTCTGACAAATTATATTTTTGTCCTCTCCTGCTGCCCACCCGCATATAGTTCATTACTAATGCCCATACTTGTGAATTTATATATATATATACACACACACATATTTTTACCCATTGCACAGCTTTTTCAGGACCTGGTGCAGGACTCCATGCGGCTAGTTGCCATTATTGTGTAACAGTGCCCGGTGGCGTCAGGGTGAAATGTGGTGGGAAACAAAATAAGTTAATGGGGCAAAAGTCCAAATAGGACAAGTGGGAAGGGTGGTGGCTGCGTCCAACAACCACCAACTTTCACCCAACTTTCAAAGGAATGAACTGGAGTCCCCCCATGAAAAAGTGGCTCCATCACAAGTGAATAAACTACAGGAACCAGGGAATAAACAATTTACAGTTACAATTGGTATTCCACACTAAGTCACCTAGTCCTTAGTCCCTCTAACAGAAAAGCTGACACCATTCCTTGGCACACATCAGTGTCCCAACTTCTTTCCTTTAGGAGGAGAGCTGACCTATCCCCTTCTGCTCTCACCACTTTTTACAGGGGCGCCATTGAGAGCATCCTACCCAGCAGCCTCTCAGTCTGGTACGGCAGTTGCACTGTTGCTGAGCAGAAGGCCCTACAGAGTGGTGAGGACAGCTGAGAGGATCAATAGAACAGCCCAACAATCCATCCAGGACTTCTACCCGTCCTGCTGCAGTAACAGAGCCACCAATATAATCAAAGACCCAACCCATCCAGCACATGAACTGTTCACCCTCCTACCATCTGGCAAGCGCTACCGCAGCATGTGGTGCAAGACTGCCTGACTCAGCAACAGCTTTTTTCCACATGCCATCAGGCTATTCAACTCACTCAAGAAAATATCATGACATGTCACTGTTCAGTACTTTGCACTTTACCTTCATTAGATGTCTCATCACTGTTTACATCCCTGGCACACTGTGCATACATTTTTTTAAGTGCAATACTTGAAAAATCCTGTGAAAGAGGCTACTTTGTCTGTCAGTGTCTATCTACATGTCTATGTGTATGCAGTAATGCCTACTGTCTGTCTATGTTGTGTTTAGCTGAACTTGTTGCTGTCTGTGTGCACTACTTTTTATGTTAAATGTGGAGTGTGGAAAAATGTCATTTCGTACTACCGTGCAATTGCTTATTGTATGGTTTTGATTGACAATGGAGTTCACTTTGACTTTGACTTTGAGAGCATCAAAGACTTTTTTTCAGAGACTTTTTTCTAACTAAAAAAGTTCTGATAAACCCACTGTACACTACCTGCCCTGCACCAAAATACAGACAGACAAAATTTGTGACAAGCTGGAGAACATCGTTGAGCATTGAGCAGCTAAAGGACCACATATTTTTCTGAGGAGTTGGTAGTGACCAAAATAGAGCTAAAAGGAGACAAGACATGAGTGCATATTGGACTTTCACCAGGCGCAAGAAACATGACTCGGGATGATTTTTAATGTTGGTCTGTGTTTGCTGGATGTATAAAAAGGCAACATTTTGCTAACAAGTTCACTATACCAACTTTCCAGTGATTATGTGTAAGACAGCCTGTAGGATGTGAAAATATTTTTGATGGCTTGTCTTGAGCTCGGAGGCAGTTATCAAGTCAAATGTTATTTGGGTTCTCTAGTCAAAGATCAAACGTGACACTGTTACTGAGCCAGAAAAACCTCATGTAGGAGGTAGATTGACAGGTGAACAATGGGAGAGACATTAACATGGGAGAGCACACTTCACTTTTTATTCTCTACCCACAAAGGTTCATTTATTTTCATTTCAAGGCAATGTGTATCACTTTCTGGTAACACACTGTGACGTCCACCAGGAAACAACAGTTTGTCCAATAATATTCTTGCGTCATTGATCTGCAGTTCAGAAACGGCAAACACCCCCTGCATTCTCCTTCACTGTATTCACCTGGAAACCTCAGACGATTATGTATTTCACAAGCACATACAAGTCAGTACAAGGTATTCATGGGGCTGCTGCCAGGCAGGAGAAAGAAGGAGTGCCACTTTTTTTCTGTTGAAAAATGACGGAAGGAGGGCGGATCAAAGGCTGGAGGAGAAGTGGGGTGAAAAAAAAAAAAAAATGAACAAAAGAATGAATGAGCCAATAAAAGGAAGGGATGGAGGAGAAAGAGGAAGGAAATAAATTGGACATCCAAAGGTGACATGTATGCAGCTGCATCTCACTCAGCAGTTTTCATGAAACCTTTCTCCTGCCTCATTTCCATAGCCCAGTGCATTTTCACATCTGGTATGATTTATGTGCACTGCAGATTTTACCATCACGCAATCATGTCATCAGCTGGTAGAAGGTCAGATTCAATAATGTAGTTCTACTCATTTTTTTCCCTTTCTCTGTTTTTTATTTACAAGCATTTTAACAGTTTTTCTCTTAGGGCTAATGCAGCCAAATGGAGAAAAATGATCGTCTCACTGGTTATTGAATGAATAAATCAGAGACAGCCTTGGGTCTTTTGCTTGGGTCCTTTCTTCTTATGATCTGTGCGTGCGTGTGTGTGTGTGTGTGTGTGTGTAAAGTCAATGAACAACTTCATAGTGAATACTTTGTGGGATGCCTTTAGTTATTCATGTCAAAAGATGAAATAAGGGGGTTTCTGTGTGAAAGGATGTGTCCTCCTGCTCAGAGGTTATCACTTGTTGATAATCCCCTAAAACACTTTAATAATGTTAAATAGCTACTGGGCAAACATCAAACACTGATGTAAATGTCAGGTTTTGGTGTCTGTCCCTCGGAATCAAAAATGATGAAGATGTTTATAGACTCACCAGAGAGGAATCCATCACAGCGGACAGCCAAATAGCAATTTCTCCACCAGCAGCCTCACCACCCACAATGACATGCAGCCTGAAGACATGGTTTGAGTAAAAGGCCTGCATGTACAAATACAGCAGTGTCTGCGATACAGTTGTATATTTGTATGCACCCAACACTGAATAAAACTAGGGTTTTATTAGAGTTTGCCAAAAGGCACTGTGGGTAATGTAGGAAGTTGTGATGATTGCATTCAAATGTTTTAGTTAAAGGGATTCTGAAATTTTAAAATGTCAGCAAAATGAAATGTGAATCAGGGTGAGTTAAGACCATCTCGGATTCTCTCTCTTTATCTCTGTCTCACACTCGCACACACGCATGCACGCACGCACACACACCTAATACACAGGCCATCATGGGTCATTTGGGGTTCATTGGCTTGCTCAAAGACAACCACCAGCCATGAGAGTAATGGAACTTTCAGGGCTAGTGGCATTTCGATGCCTTGCCTTCGATTTCATGCCCTCATATGTCATGATGTTTATCAATGAATGAATTTGTCTTTCCTTGATCCCTGTGTAACCTTCTCTTGAACCAGGGATGTTTGGGTTATGTGCACCCACCACACTTTCTCATGTTTTACCAACCCGATCGCCAAAATAAATGTTGGCTTTTTATGTTTCGGCAAACCATGCTCACTAAAAAACACTCCATATTTGGTGGTTAAAAATAACCAGTTTTGTAGTTTCTAGGACTCGAATAGTGGTTTGCAGCTTGGCAGGCGTCTTGCCTAGGTGGAAACACAGTAACGGGTTGCTAAAAACACTCCAGAATGGTGGCTAAAAATAACCTGTTTTGTTGCATGTTGGTCTGAAACAGTGATCTGCAGTTCGGCAGATGTTTCACTTTATTGTCACGCTATCCACCAGCCCCTCAATCTCCTGTTGACAAAGTCAGCTCATATACTATGTCACTTTAATAACATTGATTTGATACTGTATGTATCTTCCTCAGGCAAGTTTAAAATTATCTTTGCATCTTAATATTTCCATTTTTTACCCCATAATGTCTGCCCACTTCCACTTTTGGGCACTTTCCAATTAGAAAAATTCTAATTTGAGAAAAATGGGTGTATAGAACATACCTACTGACAAAATTACAAAAATAAACAAAATGACAAGTACATTTCAAAATCAAAAGTAGATTAGAAATGGGCAAAAATGGTAAAATACCACACATTGTTAACAGATTATTATTATTATTAAAAAAAACAATTGCCATTTTTCAAGGAGGTAATACAACAATATCTTGTTAAAAAAACAACACCGCTTTCTGTGGCACTATCCCCACTGAAAAAAGAGTGAAGGGTCGCTACAAATTCACCACCTAGTATTGATTTTCAGAAACCTAAATGCCAGCTGTGGAGGTGGGTGTGGTCAGTAGTCAGATGCAGGGGAGAGGTGTGGGGTGATGGGTCATGAGAGTAGTACCAGGTGAGTTGATTGGCACAACTGTGCTGGCTCTCAGATGAGTGCGGCCCAGACCAAGGAGAGAGACCCTGCCTGTGTTTTTGGTTTAAGACCGAATGGACTAGAAGACATGTGCTGGAGGAGCTGGCAGCCATAGGCACATGTTGTGAGTGCTCTGAGTGCTGAATCTGTGTGTCTGTGCTGGGGAACTCACAGGGGTAGCAAGATGGCTACACGAACAGTTTCTCTGGCAACTTGGCTGGAGGTGCTGTAGCTTTTATGACTGAGTAGACACTTTAACTGTGAATAAATAAAAAATGGATGTTTATGGTTTATAGGCTAATATAACAAAATTAACATCCATATTTCTTACGACAGCTTAAACTAGAGTTTACACTTAAACTATTTTTCAAAGCACTTTACAGTCTAAGTCCTGATTTGAAAAGATAACCCACTGGGGCCTACATAGATGTGACAATACAGTTTCTGCAGTAACATGTTTTTGAGGGGTTTCTAACAGACACTTTGACAGCTTCTTGCTGCTGTCAGGTAATTGACAGCAGCGATCATGTAATGTGATTTAGTACTGACGTGAAAACAGTCAAATCCAGCATAATTAGATAACGTCAAAACCAAAGGTGTCATGTTTGTGATGAATTACCTCACTTTGCTGTTGCCGTTCCTCATCCTCCAACTACAGCGACTGTGTTCAGATCAAATACCACCTGGAGTACTGTGGAGAGGGAAAACCAAGACTATGCCATCAAAGGAGAGCAGGACATAACTACGTGCAAGGATGCAATTATATCAGTGGCCTGCTGTCACGTTTTTGTAAGAACCTGCTGTCTGCATATTTCAGGATATAATTGTGGTTGTCAGAGAGGATGATGGATGACGGAGGATCACTCTCAGTGCTTGGACGCAAGTAATGTATTGCACTAGTGCTAGTTCATTCAGCAAGGTAATTACATAGTCCATGTTAGCATGTGTTCAAAGAGATGGCATATTACACTCTGAAAGTAATTTTATATTTTATTTAACCATTTTATTGTATGTCTGAGTAAACATCCACACCCATTCTCTCTTGATACACTTAGAGTCAACAGTTACGCTTTGTGGCATTACAGTGCTAACATGCTGGCGTTGGTAGGTCATATATGCAATGTTAATAATGTTAGTTTAGCATGTTAGCTAAAAGTAGTTAATTAGTACTAAACACAGAGGACAGCTGAGGCTGATGGGATGTCCTCAGTTCTGCAGGTATTTGCTGACAAACAAAAAAGCTCAGCATTACATCGCTGTGCACAAGGGTTAACATCAAAATGTGTTTTAGCCATCTTAAATGACACCCACCTAAAAAAGTCAATATCAGTCTGAGTGGACACTATATTGAGGAGTTTTTCACCGCTTTACCTGGCCTTCAGGTTTGGCACTACATTTTCTTGACTGCATAACTTCCATATTACTGTACTGATGCTGCAGCGGACTGCATTACTCCATTAGCGTTATGTACTATCACATCAAATGTTGCAGGCTACTGTTATCACAGTACACCAGTGGCTGTAGAGTGTGTAATTCCAGCTAAGTTTACTGCTACAAATGGCTAACACAAATACAATGATAAGATGAACACAGCCCATGAAACTTGTCATTAAGGCCTTTTTGTTTGGGACGTTTTTCCAATTCATCTTTGGAATATTGAAGAAGGTCTGCAAGACACCAGCATTCAGTAAGGCAGGGAATTCTGGATGGTTGGTGATGCAGAGTTTGCAGATTGTATTTGAAATGCTGGCTTTCTCTGATTCACAAAGATCCTCAAGTTGTGTTGTGACCAAGTCCAACACATGGCAGCATTAATGTCAGCTCTCTGGGTCCGTGAGCATGCATTTCTACATAGTTAGTTAGCTGCTTGCTCTGGCCCTCAGTTTCCCCAGTTGTTTCCCCAGCTCTCTCTGTCTTTCTCCTTCTGTCCATTCAGTATCCCGCTGTAAGAGTTCTTATTCTCTATTCTCTGCTTAATAAAGGTATCCTCCTGTCTCCACAGTAAAAGGCACTTTGTCGTCACTGTCATAATACTTTTTAGTATTTTATTATGTCTTCCACATACCTCTGACAGTTTGACCGAAACAGCTGAGATGCAGAGTAACACAGTGCGTGGCAGCAGAGGCAGAATACAGAAGTTTGAAAAAAATCCTCAATTTAGCCTTCAGTTAGACTGATATTAGGTGGGCTCCTTTTAAGGTGGTGCCACTTAAAAAATCTGGAACTCTCCCTTTAAGTTTAGAAGAATGAAATATTGCATTAAATTTGTCTAATTACAGCCTGTGTTGTCTAATTGAGTTATGCTAAGCCTTGTTGGTAGCATTCATTTAAATGTGGTGTTTAATTAGCTACAGCATAGTTTGGCAGGATCTGAAATGGCATTGTCTTTGATTTCCAATTAGTCTAGTACCATGTAAAATTGTGTCTTATTGTTATTGTTGTTAGGGTTTCCTATTTGGTTTCTAATTGGAGTATAATAATGTTCAAGTACAGTATATTTTGGGTCTACTATGGCATTATATGCAATTTTTATTACATCATAATTTAGGTGTTTGGCATCTAATTAGGATGTAACTGTGTTTGTTTACTGTCTAATAAAGAACATATTATTTCTAGTCTTGAGATTTTTAGGGAGTCCCAGCTGCTCACACTGAAGTACAGCCATTGTGGTGACAGTGGTGATGTATATGTATTAAGCTCATGATGAAATTGACTTCATTTAATTGGAGAGCCGAACTGGGCGCCCTTCCAAACACAATCTTCATGATGTCAGCCAGTAAGCAAAATGGGCTGCATCTCGTCATCAGGGCCAATTACATATTGTGGACAACACTGTGCATACATTACAAAGCCCTGGAAAAGGCCGTCACATGGAGTGGGCAGAGGGTGTAACGGTAAAACTTAAGGAAAGCTTGTATAGAGTCAAAAATGGGGAGCATGAATGTGCTCAGCAAACCTCATGTCAAACTGTAGACTACAGATGGATATGCTTATGATAAGATAATATAAATTTGGCCTGATGGTGGCACTAGAGGATTCATCCTCAGGAGACCATGTATCAGGGATGTCCCGAGTTAGATTCTGAGTTGAATTGATCACAATGAGCAAAAACAGGATTAGCGATTTTCCCAGCTTCTTTTTCTCACCACCCCTGCTTACTTGTGCAGGAAGAAGAAGACACTGGTGGTGGTGGTGGCTGCTGACTCTGAGGCATATGAGGCTGATGAATCTGTAAAGACTAGGTGGTTTTGGGGAGGTGGAGGGTGCGCACGACTGCAGCAAGAAAGAATTATGGCAGAGAAAGAACCATATTTAAAATGAGGAGCTGCAAGATGATAGGCTGACGGAGGTGTGTTGCTGTGCTTTGGTTGATTGTGAATCAGTGTTTAGTGTGCTAGTTATTTTCTAAACATAACACCATGCTTTTGTCTAAAAATAAAGTGTTAAACCTATGTAGGAAGATAAAGTTGTAGTAGTAGTAAGATAAAGTGGCAATATTTGACAAGTTTTTAGGAGAACAGGTTGGTCTCGCAGGTTACACCACATTTTCTTCACTACTTCTTGGTCAAATAACTCTCTAAAAGCCTTTGACGGATATGAAAAACCACAGAAAATCGAACTTGCTCCAAAAACTTAGGACAGACTCAAGTTTCACAGTTAGTGTGTAAACGTGATTGACACCATGTAAGGTCTTATTTTTTAAATGTTTGACAATTTAAGACAAAAAATATGCCCTTATTGTGGGAAGGCCTTTAGTGTGGTATGTATGGTACTCAAAAATGATGGCAGTTATACCACATGAATATGAATCTGGACTCGATAATCTAAAAATGGCATGGCTGTCAGTGCTAAAAAAAACCCCCCTTTAAATCAATAATAGAATTGAATGATAGAGAATTACAACACCCCGACAATAGTTGGGTTTCCATCCACCTATTTTTATTTGCATTTTTAACTATTGCGAAAAAAACTTGAATGGAAATGCCAGAAATTCGAAAAAAGACCGAAATATTGCAAAACATTTTTTCGCTTGGAGGGGGTGAAAAGTCAGTGTATTGATATTAGGGAAATGCGACTTTTGGCAATGGAAACAGATTTAGCGAATAAATGATGAAGTAGGCTACCGGATCCTACTTCTACTTCAGTTCCGCTCCACGAATCCACAGTCAAAAAATGGCGGCAGAGGAAGGGAGCGTGAGATATGTCTGGCGCTACGGTGAAACTGAATCAATCTCTCCATCTCGTTGTAGTCATGGATGTGCTGGTAGTTGTTTACATCAGTTGTGGACATGAGACGCTCTCAATGATGTCATCTTACGGTGCCCTCTTCTTCTACAGGTGTTCTTTTGCATTTTTATTTTTATTTTCACGAGAAGGGCCACCTACTGTTCGACCTGTTGACTCCCAATACTCGCAAAACAGTAATGAATGGAAACGTGCATGAATTTGCATTTTCTTTTGTGCATTTTCACAAAATTTGCTTAAAATTTGCGATACATTTGGATGGAAACCCAGTTAGTGTCTATACACAGACATTATCTGGGAAACTTTGACTGTTGGTGGCAATAATCAAAAGGTCTGTATGCCAGCAAAATTTTTATGAATCGTCCTCATGGGATTAAACAAAATCTGGCCAGCTGATGTTGAGGTATGCATCTCTGGACTGCATCATTAGAAGGACTGATCAACAGATCAGATCAGTCGACCTCGCCATTAAATCCCTGCCAATAACAGGGCAAAATGTAGCCCCATTGCTCCTCCTCTCACTGAAATATTTTGGTAACAGCTGTGATATCAGTTATATTTCAGCCTTGTCAAAGTAGCTGTAAGTGTTCAAAGCATCCGTCCTCTGTGTCAGCGCAGCCTTATCTCATTGGGCTCACTCTCACACATTAACAAAGCACTATTAGTGATGCTGGCTGGCTTTACTTGCTCAGTAGTGTTTGAGCAGTTTCAAATAAAAACTGAGCTGGTAAGCTGCTGGGGCCTCCATAATAACTACAATAATTATTTCAATTGTTCAGTGACTGCAACAAAGTGTTCATACTTTCCAAATTAATAGAGAGCTGGGGGTTAGTGGCTGCAGGCAGAGGAATTTTGAAAAATTGTTGTAACTAAGTCCCAGTGGAACAATCATGCATAATTGATGGTGTTTGTGGTGCTAAGACTTTACTAATATACAAAGTACACTTTTTGCCCCAACATGAGGATACATTTGTTAATGTTTATATGTGGCCACGATTTTCTCCACATATTCTGTCTGAACAGAAACTATCTAGTTACTTTCTTTAAAAGCTAAAGAGGAAACCTGCAGAAGGTGAAGAACCAATCTCTTAACCCCCGGGGCAGGTGCTGATGTGTTTACCCATTTAACTCACTGTGTGGTTTGACTATTACTTTTCTGGGCGGGCTTTGTATCAGCTCAGAAATAAGCAGCTTTCACCCGGTACTTACTGCCTACAGGGCTGGTTCGATACAAATTCATTTGGTCATGTCATTTAGAGTTTAGCTTGGGGTTGGGTTGTGCATCAGAATGACACTCTTGTTCGAAAATAATAAGACATTTTCTCCGGAGGGAAAGAGATTTTTTTAGTGAGAGCTTACTCTGGTAATGATTGGCAGCAACAAATCCATTACACACAGATGATTCCTGCATAACGAGACATGAAAAAGTGTGATGGTGGAGGTGCAGTTTCAGGAGATTTATTGTAATTTCAAAAATTACGGCCCCTGTTGGGATCAACTATTGTTAAGACTTAGCAGCAGGCACAAATAAGAAATGAAAATGTGTTTGTGTCAGCAGTGATGTTCTGATGATCCGTTTATCAACACCCATTTTGTTCACCGTAAATTCATTTAAACACTATTAGTTAATACAAAAGGCAAAACAAGATTAGGCTGCTTTGCCATTTCTTAAAGCTGCACTATTGTTATTATTATTATTTCTTTATATATGAAATAGCTGTCAAATGACTGTGAAATGTTAAAAGGGGTGCTTATGGTGACAAGTTATAATTTTAGTTTTCCAGTACACAACTTTTCTGTTACTTTACTGTCTCTTACTCTAATCTGACTTTATTCTAGTAATTCAGCACCAAATGCAGTTAAATACAGTTAGTTAGTTACATTAACTAGCTGGTGAAAGTAGTGTTGGTGAAAACAGCATCTAGCAAGATAACAGTCCAGATATATTACTCAATATTTGGTAAAGACATAAACAGAGCCAAAAGGAGAGTGAATGTTAGAGTCATAGCGCAATCATCAGAAAAAATGTTGGCATTATATGTTCCTGGAAGCCACTGATATGTTATGTTTATGCATTATTATGTAAGGGATACGATTTGTTTCAACAACTTTTATGGGCCAAGCAGTGAGGCACCAAGGACACAGAAGTTGTTGACAAAATCATGGGTTTTTATTTACCCCAAAAAATAAATGAAAAATTACAAACCAAGAAATGAACAACTAGGCCTATGAAAGAGGTCAACATAACATAACTATACGCAGTATAATAACTAAATAAGGTTTTAACTGACCTGTCAAAACACAAGGGAGCGTATACAGTGGCTTGGCCGAGCCAAATAATACACAAGAGGTATCCAAAATGGATTACAACTGCAACTAAATACAAAGCAAAACTAACTAAACCCAAATCCCATGACGTGGCAACACATGGTTTGGTCCAAAAAGTAGCCTCAGCCCTCAGCCACGCATTTTGCTCTACCAGGAAGGGACCTCCCCAAACAACCATGGTAACTCAAAGACAAAGAAACAGATAACTGATATCAAATTCACTTCAACAATGTAAGATTAAAAGCAAATAAACAGATTCTTAATCAAACCAACTGTGTGATGTGAACTGTTTAGGAATGGTTGACCATAAATGAAAGTAACCTGTGTGGATAACAAACTAATGACTTTGAAGAGTGTGAATTGGGAAAACATTACCATGTGTGGCTGTGACCATCACAACAACACTGTGATGAATGTGTGGTTAGGTTTAGAGACAGAAACCACTGGGTTAAGGTTAGGAGAAGATCATGTTTTAGCTTAAAAAACCCGGTTTTGGTGGCACAATCACGGCTGGAGAAGCTGTCGATTTCTTGGGGAAAAAACAACTGCTGTTCCTTGCATTATCTCCTGTGGAAACACAGCAACAAGTTGCTAAAAACACTGATGTTTGGTGACCAAAAAGCTGCAGGACACATCAATGGCTCACTAAAATCAACCATTTTGTTTGTTTGTTTGTTAGTTTGGCAGTCTTGAACAGTGATCTGCAGCTTGTCAGGCGTCTCGCCTAAGTGTCACGCCATTCACATTACCTCCCTCCACCACCTGATGACAAAGTCAGCTCATACATCACTTTAAAAACATTGATATGATACATTTGAATTGTACAAATGTGATGTATTCATGGTTTTAAGAAACTTACAATGGCAACATTTTCCCTTGGCCACTGGGCTCACTAGAAAAAAGACTCAGTATATGAATGCTTGTGTCAATTCATGACTGCTGGATGTGTAAATTGGCAACTGTTTGCCAACATGTTAGGCATATTAATATATATATTAGGCCACAATATATCAAATATGTATGATGTGGAGCTCTGGCCCCAAATGGCCAAAACCTTATATATGCCACTTTAAAAGTTTCAAACTTAGCAAATCTCTAAGGCTGATTTTTTTTCTTTCTGTTTTTTAAACTACCGGTAACCACTTTTGGGATTAAATTCTACATAGGACATAATAACTGGATCATATTACTCACTTAAGAATGTTTGATACAAAGCTCAAGGTTTCAATCAATCACAATGCACACATTCTTTAGAAGATCATATCAGGTTTGTTTGAGAGAAAAAAAACTGCTGTATCAAGTGTATTCTAATGTATTTGAGTGTAACTCAAATACATTTGTGGCAAGACTAACTGAAGACAATACTGTGTATTATTCAGAACAGAAATGCTAAAGGCTATAAAAACACAGTTGAAGTTGATGACTTTTGCATCACATAAATCAGCATTAGATGGCCATGAAACAGACTCTGGGTTGGTTAGATGTTGGATTTTGTTCCAGAGATAACGGATCATAAAAAAGATCATGAGTATAGATAACATTCCAACTTCAACGTTTCATGTGAAATGTACAAGTGACTATATTTGATCATCCAAAGACCCAAACTCCACATGGAGAACTTGCAGTTTTACTGTGACAGCCTGCTGGTAGACCATTTAACATCTGTAGGCAACAACAAGCAGACAGGCACACAGATACAGAGCCAGAGGGGAGAAAACTCTAATAACATGACTGATACGATCGACTGCACTTTAATGGCTCATCAGACAACCGTGTGTGTGTGTTTGCACTTTGGATGACATATGTTGTGTCCATACGTATCAGTGTGCAGTGAGTTGCAATAGATGTGTGTATGTGCATGTCAGTGCAAAAGTCCTCTTTACTGCGCGTTGATAAATGCATGGGCTGTGTGCTCTTCCTCAGAACTGGGAGTCTGTTTGCTCTCTCCTTCTTCTTTGCAGAGTCAGCTTCAAGGAGATGTAGAGAGGGAGAAATGTTTTAACTGGGTTGAGACAGTTTGTAGATCATAAAGCAGGATGATCTGAAATTAGCAATGACTGGGGAAGTTATGTAGTGAAATAGTGATTGAAAATTGTTATTGCCGTCTGACTAACGACACTTTTACCACATTCATGCCTTTGATGCAACAATAATGGACTGTGTGTAGAATAATTTCTCCTTCAGTAGCGTTGGTCCTGTATAGAGGTAAACAAGTGTTCCTGAGGAGGTTCAGCTCAACCCCTAAATATAACATGTAGATCTACCTACATTTAAATACTACAGGTTTTATGGCATAGAGTTTGTGACTTCATAAAGTCCCCTCTGTTCTATCAGTCGGTGGCATAGGTTCAGTTGAATTATTTTCAATGTGAAAAACAAAACAAGACATCATTTTCTATTTCTAGAACTGTGAAAGCTAACAACAACCAATTACAATCTATTTCCTTTGGTGAATCCTTATCAGAAGAATACCATGGTTAACAAATGTCAAACCAAGCTGTGTTCCTTTTTTTGGTGATTTAAAGTGACAATCTGTTTTCCCATGTTAGCTTTTGTCTGTCATTCTTTTTGGCAGCAAAATTCATGCAAGTTGTTCAGTGACAGTTGAGTGTGTAATCTCAATAAGATACAGTGTGTGTCTGTGTGTTCTCAGCTGCTATAGGGTAATTATAGATATAGGGTAAAAGCAAAGGTATACACTGTGTGTGTTGCTTGAGCACTAGTTGACTCACCTCATGTAGATTGCCACTGGTGCGCTGATTTCAGCTGGCATTCTCCATTCCATTCCTACCGTTTTCAAAATCCCCTTCACTACGGGAAAAAACAATCCTGAGCTACCAACTGACACGCTGAAAATTACATGAAATGAAAATGTTGAGGGCTGGTTACTTTATAGTTGTATAATGTGATTATGTGTAGGTGTGTGTTGGTGGGGGCATCGGAGTCACCAGCAAAAGGGGAAAGTATTCACCAGAGTAAGTGTGCATGAGTCTGTATGCATGTGTATTTGCCACTTCTTTTCACTCTTGCAGCAGCATGCACCAGTGACATCGACTTCACTAATGTACCGATCCGTTTCACTTCACACAAGTGATCTGTGACATCGTCGTTATAATGTTCTGCTAGAGCTACATACAGCTAGCAAATCATCTGTGGTTTTAACGAGTCCAGTGAGTCCCTCCAGAACTTATGTATAATCACGCTTCACCTCTAGGGCACCAGTTATCAAAATTTTTTGTCTTTTTATCACTAAAAGTTGAATCACACAGACATTTTTGTGCCTTTTTCTTTTGCAGAAAATAAGTTGTTTAAATGCTGGTGCTCACCTCACCATGTGCAAATGTTCCACCAAGACGAGTTCACCTGCGACATTATTTTGTAGGGGCCTAGTTTCGCCTGAGGCTGATGGGAATGTTACAGGCTGGCGAGTATTTGGTCATAAACAAAAGTATTGGACTAGATCTTTTTTTATTTACTTGTGGGGGGAGCAGAAATGTCTCATTTGTGATCAGGATTCATCCTCTTGGGACAATGGATGTGTGTACAACACTTTAAAGTTGTTGAGATGTTTCAGTTTGGACAGCAAAGGTGGACGGACAGATATACTAACAGACAGCAGGCCTGCCAACTTTTGAATTTAGTTTGAAGCGAGACTCAGTATGAAGTCGGTGACTTTTAAGAGTAAGCCTTCTGTGATATTTCCCACGCCAGGTGTCAGGGCCATCATTCTTTAACACCCTGGAACTTTGCTTAGAAGTTCAGCAGCCAAATTTACAATTTAAAGGCATTTATAGATGATGAATAAGTATGGTTGATCAGCATACTTGCCAACCTCCAGACATCAAAGACTAAATGGTGATGATTAATGGTGATGGTGTTCACTAAAAAGTTGAAACCAGCCAAGTGTCAAAACATCCTGTCGCCCATTAAGCATTCTGCTGAATCTGTTTCTAGGGTAAATTGGCAATCAGCAAAGTTCCCTTTTTTTAATCAAATATGTCTGCATGCTAACTAGCTGAATTCTGCTTTGTGTATGATACTTTTCCAAATATTTGACAGTCTATTTGACAATTTCTATCTGATGAAATGGATTCCTGAGATGCTGCTCTCATGGCATGAACAGAAACATGGATTTGTAAGCATGAATTGGTCTGGTCATATGTGTAATTAAGTCAAAAGTTGTGACAACAACAATAACTTCATTCTTCAACATATTAATGCAGCCAGTGGTTTTGGCAAGTGAGGAAGAATAAAGCTGTCTGGCATCACAGCTAATAGCAAGGGAGGGATGGTTTGCCCAGGGCGGAAAACTAGCCAGGACCGCCTCTGGTTATGTACGTTTGAACTGCTGGTTACATTTTGTTCAATCAGCAGCAGCCTGTTGTTTCTTCCGCACATCAACAAGTGTATTGGAGAATGACAAATTGAAAACAGTTTACACAGCTCCATAAAAAATTGTGAATCACATCAAAGTTCCCTCTCCATATATAACTCCATCAAGACTGTTTTGAGTTACCAAAAGTGGCAAGTTTGGCACATTCCCACACACTTGACTGTGATCTGGCAATTAGAATAACATGTTGAAGAAAACACCACAAAGTAAGTGGTAATCAGCCCGTACTCTTCTGCATTAAGAATTTTATTCTTTTCAGTTTTGCAGTTTTGACAAGTCAGCAGCAGCTGGGTCTTTTCACAGCTTTTAAGAAATATTTCAACACTGGAAAAATGGTCTTTTCATAAAACTGTGCTGTCCCTGCAGTAGAAAGATGCAAATACTTTTGAAATTTGGCTCAAGAGGAAGAAAACTACCAAAAGGCACAGCACCACACAGGACCAATAAACACTCCCACTGATAGTCGACATAACAGGAAATCGGTAGGCTAAAACATGTTTCTGAAAACATTTGAGGCAAGACATGGGCAGTGTTGTAATCACAGTTTGTATTCAATCAGCCCTGCCTAGTTTAAGAGAGAGAAGGGGGTGGCTTGTGCCTTGATCCACTACTATACTCCTTGTGTCTGTGGTGGCGGGGGCATGGTTGGCGGGAGATACAAAAATCAAAAGCTCCAAAGTCAGCAAAACTCTGCTAAGTGACATAAAAATACATCACCCAAGTTTACCTGGGAGGGGGAGCAGGGAGGTCCAGGCACTGGTTAGATGGAGGGAAGTTTACCACAGTTCATTTTTCACATCCTACACACATTATTACAATGCATAGCTGGTTGTAAACCAGTTAAAGCAACACAATGGAGTTTTTGAGCCCTCAAAATATATATCCAAGATCCTTGTGATGGTACATCAACTCACAATAGGTTGGATGACATGTCATGGCTGACAACCACGACAAAGTAAAGGAAGAAGGTGAAGGTGTTGTCTGAGGAGACAAAGAAAAGAAAACGGGAGACCGACTAAACAAGAGCTCGAACAAGGATTAATTACTGTGAGGAGGAGGTCAGCCCTGACATGCAGAGAGCAACTCATTTCTGAGTTTCGAAAATGAATAAATAAATAAAGCAATCGGCCTAATCATGTATGTACAAAATGCTATAAGGCTACTTTACCTGTTCTGAGACATGATGATTATATGGCCAGCTTCAGGAAGTTCACCGGTATCGTTGGCTTGTCAACAAATGCACGTGCAGAAAGATTTTTGCGACAGTTGTAACAGACAATACCGCTTTTGGTCTGTAGGTGGACCCCGTGAGAGAAAAAGCACAATCCTCCATTGTGTTGCTTTAAGTATCCCTTTAAATGTACTGGACCACATGGACCACATTGTTTATCCTGTTGTAGTAAAATATTATTTCCAAACAAGTCTCAAATTGATCAACTATTTATTCTAAACACAAAACTTGTCCTTCTCTGTGTGAGAAAATGGACGTGTGGTGTGAGAGTGTGTGAAAAATGACAGTTGAGTGAGTCTTGCGGTTTAAGCGTGAGAGTTGGCAGCCCTGTCTGTTAAGTTGCCATATCCATGCCCTGGGCTTAAAAAGTGTGACAAGACAAGACATACTGGCAGCCCCATGACTCTGATATTTACAGCATAGCAGAAAGCAACATTGTTGGATAGCTTGGCTAGAGCTGAGGGTAGCTAGCAGGACTTTTTTTAATTCAGCTTTGAGGAATCTTGTCTTAAAGTGTTGAACAAGTGTAAGTATCTACCTGTTTGCACTATAAGGACCATGAAAATCTGTACCAAATAATATGAAAATAAGTGACTCACACACTGATTAACTGATCAGCATCCCTAGTGTAAGCTACTGAATAACGTCCCATGGTAGGAAGCATCCACACACACACTGGGAGCATTAATTTGAATTTCCAAACAGGTATTTTAAAGGTTAGATCAATAGTACAGTGACAGTGAAGAATACATGTAAAAGGTGGAACTTGTGTGATACCCACAGTGAATATGTGGGACTATGTGCACGCGTGGTCTTTCATGTGCTGATGCCATGGCATTTTAATCACCACTTTTGTCCCAAGCTGCCAATGCTGATTCAAAGCATGTTTGATCAGTCTGCTTTTTCTAGCGACCTATATGTCAAGAGATGATAACGGTCTCCCACTGAGCAGGCCTTATCTGGATCACTGCGGATCGAAAGTTTAAAAAGGGCAGCCCTCACTGCAAGAGAGAGACAATCAATTTTTGTCCCAATCACAGATAAGATTAAGATCCAAAATGAGATAATCAGAGTTTGTGTAGTGGTGGGCTGACATACCGATTAAATACTGATGTGTTTTTCTGTCAGAGATGGTGAAGTGGTTAAATCTCCTGCATCTCAAACTGTCAGCTTCTCTTCTGTCCATGACTTTCTCTCCTCTGTCTCCCACTCTATTTTCCAAGTCTGAATGAGGAACTCTTTACGGACAATATGAGACACTTGATTATAAAATGGCACCAGAGCAGAATGTGAAATAGGATTGCAGTAATCTGGCAAAAAATGGCTGACTGATTCTGCCTCTGTCCTCCTTGTACCTATTTTTAGCGATGGCCAGTTAACCACAGTACACTGAACAAAAGTTTACATGCAACACTTTAGTTTTTGCTCCCATTTTTCACAGGAAATCTAGGACCTTTTATATGCACTCAGTAGGTATATTTCTCTCAATATTTTGGTCGTGAATTTGATCACTTCTCTTGTTCCATCTGACAGGTGTGGCATATCAAGATGCTCATTAAACAGGATCATTACTACACAGGTGTGCTGTGGGATGGTCACAATAAAAGCCCACTCTAACATGTGCAGTTTTATCACACCACACAATGCCACAGGTGTCAGGAATGTCCCCCAGAGCTGTTGCCCATGAACAAAGACTTCATTTCACTACCATCAGCCATCTCAATGTCCTTTCAGTGAATTTGGCAGTGCATGTAACCACATCAGCTCAGGATCTCTGCATCCTGTCACAGTGTACTCTTCTGACCTGCCATACATGCCATCTTCTCAGCTCACTCAGTAGTTTCCTGCCGGTCCACCACACACATCATCATCAAGCTAATGCCGCTCACCTGTGGCTCATTACTCCCTGCCACAATACAGATCCCAGCTTCACAGACTGTCATTGTCAGATTGTTCTTCACTATTCCTATGCAAGACTTTCTCCTACTTCGTCTACCGGGGAGCAGACGAAGTAGGAGAAAGTCTTGCATTGTCAGATTGTTCTTCACTATTGCAAGACTCTCTCCTACTTCGTCTGCTCCCCAGTAAACAACTCTGCCATCTGTCCCCGATCAAGAGCTCTGCTTCCATCTTCCTGGTTTCTGTTCACCTATTCCCTGTGGCTGTTTGGAGAGATTGTCACTCAGTTCCCAGAAGTGAGTTTACATGTTCGTCTGCCTGTGGTTTCCTGTGCTGGGGACTGCCTTGCCGTGTGGCTGCACATTCTGCCTTTGTACCTGCACCACAGAAGCTCTTCATCTCTGCTGTCCAGAGCCACCCTGTCTACAGTCGGCTCCACACAGGTGTGTTTGCTTCCCTTGTGTGTACTCCTGGTTCCAGATTCACTGCTCGTCTGACACCGCCCACTCCCTCACGGTAATTGAACTGTTTGCTGTGTGTGTGTGTCCGGTGGACGCTGGCTACTCATCTGTTTTCAGCTTCGGTGTTCCACGCCTAGAGCCCAGGACTGGACCTGCTTCTCAGAAGGCTCTGAACCCAGATAATGACTCTTACAGTTTTGTCGCCTGTCTGCTCACATGATGCAATAATTAGTTTGCACAACTGAAGAATTTCTGCAAAAACTGGCAACTGCTCACCATTGATCACCATTGGTATCTGGCAGTTTGGAGAAGTGTTCTCTTCACAGATGAATCCTGGTTTACACTGTACATGACAGATGGCAAACTGCTGCTCGCCTATACGTCATACAGGCTGTATGATGTGCGGTAGCAGTGGGGTTATGGTATAGGCTGACATAAACGAGTTGACAGTCAGCTGTCGGTCAAAGTTTTGCCGTTGGGGAGGGTCTGTCGCTATTGTCGGTACACTGGAGCAGCTGTAGATCAAAGTAAGAGCAGATCGTCCACCAATCTGAAGATCAGGGGTTTAATCCCCACCTCCTCCAGTCCGCATGTCGAAGTATCCTTGGGCATGACCCCATGGCTGTTCCATTGGTGTGTGAGTGTGTGTGAATGGTTACTGAAGGTAACAGGTAGCACCATGTATGGTGCCACAGTCACCAGCGTGTGACGTGTAGTGTAAAAGTGATTGAGTGGTCAGAAAACTAAAAAAGCGCTATACAAGTGCAGTTCATTAACCCTTGGCCCTCATTGGTGCTAGTCGGCCTTTTTTTCCCATCAATTCAGGATGCTGAATTGGTGTCCGTGAAATGGAGCCCGTCAGCAAATGAAATTACTCTAACTGGCAGTTCAGTAGTGTTGTTTTTGGCGGCCTGTTTTAATTTTAGTTTTAGTCTAGTCTTTGTGTTAAACTGTCATTTTAGTTTTTATTAGTTTTAGTCACGTTCATACTCTTTTTTGTCTAGTCAAGTTTCAGTCAACTAAAAGTCTGAGCATTTTAGTCTTATTTTAGTCAGAATAATCCATGACTACTTGTTTTAGTCAACGAAAACTGATGACATTTTAATCTAGTTTTAGTCAATGAAAATTGTATTTTAGTCTCTTTTTAGTAATGCGATTCTATTATACCCAGTCAATATAGTATAAGTACCTAGTATAGTATAACCAAACCAAAATTTTCTTTTCTAAATTAGCTCCTATAGTTAGAGCTAAATATATATTTATTTATAAAAGTTAGTTCTGACCGAGTAATTTGATTGGATGAGAGGCATTCCGTGAGTGCTGATATAGAGTATAACATCACTGGGACTT
>NC_065525.1:11638914-11702032 GCF_006386435.1 Epinephelus moara
GAAGAGACATTTTAGCAGAGGTTTTATTTTGTAAACCACTTTTAGTCTTGTTTTTATTCGTCAACAATATTGCATTATATATTTAATTATAGTTATCGTCACATGACCACCATTTACGTTGCGTCTCGTCTCGTTTTCGTCACGTGATAAAGGTTCGTTGACGACGATATTTAGTCATACTTTTCGTTGACGAAAGCAACACTACAGTTCAGCTCAGCGCATAAGAAGAGAAACGGCGGTGAAAAAAGTAAACAAAGAGCTAAACATTTCCTGATGGTTTGTGTTGGTGTTCACTGGTGCACAGTAAATATTTTTTGTTCTTTCAACACTAAATTGTGTTGTCAATGTGCTAACAGGCTAACTAGCAAGACATTTTTCTGGTTTCGATTCTGGACGATTACAGAAGACTGTCACCTGCTGGTATGGAGGGGTATGTACCAGAGGTGGATTTAGGATTGTAGGACATCCAGGGCTTAGCCCAGATGGTGAATGAAATGCGCGCAAAAAATTGGTGCTTTTGTTTTTTGCTGCAACACCACAACCTTTAAATTACCACCACCTTAATGTGGGAAAAAAGGGACTGGAGAACACATAAATTCATACCCTTTAGTCAAATCAAGATACTTTATTAATTCCCACAGCTGCTGCCTCTCTGTTGGACTCCGGTACTGCACGTTATTCATGAGACTTTTTTTTTTTTTTTTTTTCCCAAAGTAAAATTCACATTCGGGGCTTTTCAGAAAACATCCGGGGCTTGAGCCCAAGTAGCCACCCCTTAGCCCCGCCCCTGGTATGTACTCCCATGCAGATGCAGAACATATGTGCTTGTTGGCCATCGATTTGGTGTGTTCATGTGCTTTTTGGCTGAGACACAGCAACGTGAGGTGACACCGCAGGGGGCTCTCATCGCCGCCAGTTCTCTGAAGTTGGTTTGGTGTGTCTCTGCCTTTAGATCTTTAACTTAAACATGTGAAAAATGGGAGCAAAAACAAAAGTTACGCATTTAAATCTTTGTTCAGTGTATTTCTTTAAGCCTTTAAACTGTAGTGTACCTTTGAGTCTGAAATCAAATCACAGGCTGCACTTACAGAAAGTAATTTGTGATTTATGATTTATATGGAGATATTTTTTCCTAGCATTAGATTAAGATGATAAATCCCTTGAAGACACACATCTACGTTACACTCACACAAAAATTGCCTCATTTGTTTACACAATCAATTATTGTGCAATCAAAACATCCATGCTGTTTTAATAAAAAAGAATTGCTACTTTCTACACAAACTTATTTGTTTTTGACACCAGAATGCCAGTACAATCCAGCCCTTTAAAATGAATCACAGCCCCTGAATCTCTCGAGGGGCTGGAATGGAAGACAAATATCTTTAAACAATTTCATTAAAGACGCATAACTCTCTGCAACTGACTAACCATGTGATTCATCACTGCAAGGAAACTTTCCTCACTGTTATGAGAAAGGCAGCACGGACGTAATGCCAGATAAATCCAACTTGTACACTGCTGCCCTGAAGAAAAGCAGACAGCTGGAAACACACACTAGAACATCAACATCTCTGTGCATTCATGTGGTTTCCCTTCTTATCATCTCACACCTACTTCCTCCTCTATCCCTCCATTCTCTCCATCACTCCTGCCCCAGTCTCCCTCTCTTTGCAGGTTGTATTAATGCTCACAGGTTATGTCTTGCGCCTCACGATTCACATATCTGCACCTTGACTACTGTTTGGAGGAGATCCAAAGTCTCCCGAAAGGCCATGAAATGCCCCACTAAAACATACTCAAAGTTTCTATGACTGGGTTATATTTATGTGAAATGATTCACACTGTAGCTGACTACTTTTTGGAGATGTTCTGCCTTTTTCCCAAAAGGCCTTGGGAAGCATTTTTTTTTTCTCTTAGACTGCACCCAGAAAGTTTTTCCTCTTGCAAGCACTTTTACGTAACAAACATATTATTCTTTTGCTACTACTTTAAAAAGAGACAGAGTAAAATGGCAAGACAGCAGTAATACTTAGTTGTTTTTTTTGTTCCCTAATTGTTCTAACATTCAGTATACCGATAATAACAATTACATGATGCTAAACTGACACAGGGAAAATGCAGCTGTAGATGTAAATGAGTGCTCATTTAATTTAAAGGCTTTCTTTGGCATAGCCTGGCCTGTTGCCAAGATGCAGAATATTAGGCTCTTGCTTTCACCTGTATGCTAAAGTATAATGCTCCCCTCTACATTTCGCAGGAAGGTTAAACACAGCACTGCAGTTTAGCAAATAACTGAAGATGTAGTTTGTCTGCGATGACAGGCAAGCAACCCCATCACTGTCCTACATGTATGGAGACATGTGCTTGTAAGACACTACTGTATGTGACTGTGTGCATATCTTAGTGCTCTTTCACACCAACCTGTTTTGGTTCAAATCAAAATTACAGGACCATAATCCAGACCAAACAAAGGTGATCTTAGCCCAAACCAAACCTTGGTTCAGTTTGTTTCTGGTGTGAAAACCTTTTGTAGATGGTCTGGACTTTCGGACCAATTACAGGAAGTTTTGGCAGGCTATCATCGAGGGCCTCAAGTGCGTATAGTGTGTGTGGTTTTGCTGGGGGGAGTGACAATGGCTGCACTCAGAACAGACAGATGTTGGGGATCTGAGTAGAGAGGAAATCAGCGGTAAAGCTGTCAAGTGGTTGTAAATGTACAGTGAAGGTTTCAGTTTGTCCACAAACAATGCAACATAACAAAATGAGCCGGGGTAGCACATGGGGAGAGGAGGAGGCAACTTTATAAAGATTCAGTTGGAAAAACTTACAAAAATTCTACAGAAACATTTCAGTTTTTGCGAGAGAATGAGAGAGGGGATAAGAGAGGACAGGAGAGCCTGACTACAAACCAATCAGTGTCAAGTGGAGACACATCTCATGTACGTGATGACAACAGGACATAGGTATGTCAAAGTTTTTAATGGGCTCGTATAACTGCAATGGAAAGACGAAACTAACTGGACCAAATGTTTACAATGTAACAAAAATGGGAACTTTGGCTCAGACTTTTGGCCCTTATCTTTCTAGGGGCCTAAGAGTCCTTCCTACAGTGATATAAGGCTCCAATTAATGTTCCTAATTTGTGTCATGCTCCAGATGTAGGGGGGTCTTTGGCTCAGGAGATAGAGCGGGTTGTCAACTGATCAGAAAGTCAGCGGTTCAATCGCTGGCTCCTCGGGTCCGCGTGCCAGAAGCATTCTTGGGCAAGATACTGACAACTCAAATTGCTCCTGTTTGCTCTGCGAGTGTATGTGAATGTTTGAATAAGTAGCAGGTGGCACCTTGTGTGGTAGCCTCAGCTGCCAATGTATGAATGGGTGAATGTAGCAAGTAGTGTAAAAGCACTTTGAGTGGTTGGAACATTAGAAAGGCGTATATAAGTGCAGGTCCATTTACCATTTAAATGTTGCAACAGCTGTCCTTTTTTTGCAGGATCATATATGCCATGTGCACTATCCTTGCCAACCTGCACAGTTGTATAGTTTGTATTTAGGAACCATTTTATGAACCAAAGCATGTCTACCCTTTTTCACTGAACACATTCCGGCTTTTCAGACACAGGTGTAACTAATAACATTAATTATGACTGAATTCCATTTAGGTGCTCTGTGCCAGGGTCCTGCTATTATGCATGCTGGCTCCAAGCCACAGCTGACTGGCACACCTATATGGAACAGAGCCATCATCAACATTAGTGGTTAACAGATGTGCTGCAATGACATGTCAAAATATCCACCGTGAGAAAGGTCTGTTATGCTTGTGCGTGCTTGTATGATGTGAAACCAATTAAGTCCAGCTGGACGGGCCATGGTAATTTCCCACTGTGGGACTGTGATAAGACCTGCTGGGTTTCCTACAGCCTGGTCTGTTACCTAAAAAAATAAAAAAAAATAGGCCAATCAGGAGAGAGGAATTAGCATTACAACACAACCGTCTGTCAAACTATCGAACTACTTTTACACTGTACATTTGATTCAAACGGAGCTTAAAGGTATACTATGCAGGATTTTTCTAAAAAAGAAAAAGAAAAAAAAAGATAGACTCATACAAACGTAATTCCTCTCAATCATCACTTATGACCCACTAGAAGTATGAGGTGGTGTATTTATCTGCAGAGACTCTGCCCTCTGTCTGTATTGTCTTATATTCTTGTTACTTAACTGTTTTCAGAACATTTATGGACTGAAACCTTTGAGCAGTGGTGTGTGGCACTCAGCCGATAACAGAGGGCAGGTGAGATCACAACTTTATAAAAAGGGTAGTGACGAGGTGCCAGACCGAAAGTAACACGCATCCAAGAGGAACCTATGAAAATCCCTGACGCAGTGCAGAAGAAAATGCAAATATAGTGAGGCAAAACGCCAAACAGACAAAGCTTGTTCTAAAATGAGAGTAAATCTGGACCTGGCTTTCACTTTCACAGGCGGTACTGTTTACAAACAGCAACCATAATTCCTGCTTAGTATACCTTTAACCACGTCACCTGATATGCTACTACAGTTTAAGAACAAATATTACTGTGAATACGACAGAAAATTTCAGATGACCATTTAATATCCAGGAATTCACATTATAGACACTACCACAGAACATCCCTGTAACAATTTGCCCACAATTTCAAGGACTCAAGGATTCAAGGAAGTTTATTGTCATTACCGGAACATGTTGGTACATGAAGGCAACGAAAATTGTACTCAGGTCCCGGTGACGGAAACAAAGATAAAAGAAACAGTAAAACACTAGAGTAGAGAAAACAAACAAACTAAGGCACTAAAAATAACATTGCAATGGATATCAATAAATAAAAACATAAATAAGTGTGTAGAGGTAGTGTGAGGATGTAGCATCATAATTGCACATGCCCATTAAGTGCATAGTTGAAAGAAAATAAATTTAAAACATAAATAAAACAAAAAAAATGTAAACAAAATATTAAAAAAAGGACCAGCAGCATTTACAACCAGCAGCATTAAAAGTTCAAGAGTTCAAGAGCCTCACAGCTTCTGGAAAGAAGCTGTTTTTCAGCCGGGTGGTTTTTGCCTTAATGCTGCGCAGCCTTCTTCCTGAGGGGAGGGGGGCAAACAGTCCATTGGCAGGGTGGGTGGAGTCCTTCATGATGCAGAGGTCCATTGGCAGGGTGGGTGGAGTCCTTCATGATGCAGAGGGCCTTCCTCCTGCACCTGGTGGCATAAATGACAGGGTGGGTAGGCTACTGTCTGCGATCTTCTGGGCAGTCTTCACCACTTGCTGCAGAGCCTTCCTGTCTGCAGCAGAACAGTTTCCGTCCCACACTGTGATGCAGGAGGTAAGGATGCTCTCCACCACACACCTGTAGAAGGATGTTATGGCTGAGCTGCCAAGTCCAGCCTGTTTCAATTTCCTCAGGAAGTAGAGGTGCTGGTGGGGGGAGGGGAGGGAGGGTGTTGTCACCCCTCCTGAAGTCCACAATCATCTCTTTTGTCTTGCTCACAATAATGCAGAGGTTGTTTGCTCTGCACCAAACTTCCACATGTTCCACCTCCTGTCTGTACACTGACTCGTCATTGTGGGAGATTATTCCCACAACTGCTGTGACGTCTGCAAACTTAACAATGTGGTTACCTGTGTAGTTGGCTGCACAGTCGTAAATCAGCAGGGTGTACAGGAAGGGGCTCAGGAAAAAGCCCTGAGGGAGCCGGTGTTCAAGATGACTTAGATTTAGCACATTCACCATACAAGGTCCAGACATATAACAGGTTTCAGTATAATCTGGTTAAATAAGTGATTTGAAGAACAGACCTGCTGTTTAGGCCATTTCTATACCTAACTCTGACTTTGTAACTCAAGTTGTTTTTATTTTTTCCCATCTTGAAAAGGTAGTTATTTGTGGTGTATAGCAGTGGGTCGCATCTATTTTGTTTTTTGAAACCTTAAAAAACTCTGTCACTTTGTGACTAGAGAGAGATCTGGGAAAATACAAGTACTGTTTTTGATGACCATTTTGACCAAAATGTGGCCAGACCCCAAAGATAATGATACCTTTATCAGTGAGCCCAGTAGTGTATTGGCAAAGTGTGTCAGTGTGAGGGGGAATAAAAGAAAGGCCAGCCCTGACGCAGACAGAAGATGAGGATCTCTGACTTCAGCCTGAGCAGCTGCACATTTTTATCCTCAGATGAGGAGGACATGTGTGACAATGCTGTCCCAGTAAAAACTAGCAGAGATAAGCTGGTAGAGTGATGGATGGTTTGGTTTCGTAATTCATGGTTTACGTAGTAATATGACATTTTGAGACATAATTATTTACTTTCATGCCAAGAGTGAAATGAGAAGATTGATCACACTGTCATGTCTGTACTGTAAATATAAAGAGACTGCCAGCAGAAGGCTGACTTAGCGTAGCATGAGACTGAAAAACATGGATGTGTAAGCGTCGGAGGCAGAGCTCCATTCATTCTTATGAAAGTTGCTCAGCGGTGCACGAAGCCCCAAAAGTTTGTTTTTTGTGTGTAAAATTACTCAGATCTTGTGCTCTGCTTCTGCATCACTGGGCCCATAGAGCAGGCGCACTAAAGACTATTGCTGGCCGAGCCGCTAACTTCCAGTTTTACCCTCCGATAACCTGAATGTGGAAAAAAAAAAAAACTAAAACTGGGGAAACAGCTAGCCTGGCTCTGTCTGAAAGTAACAAAATTCCCCTAGCAGCACTTTGAATGCTTACAAATTGACACATATTGGTTTGTGTAAAATCGACAAGTACAAAATTTGTCATTTTCATACGTAATGAATTTGTATGTATGAACTGGTGAGTTTGACGCTGGGTTCAGACAGGAGACAGGAGGAGGGATATGTCCATTCTCATGCAAGCGATTCCACTCTTTTCTAATCACACATAGAGCTAATCGTTACCATGTGTAAGTAGTGACCTCTTGCATTTATAATGTAAAGCTTTTACATTATAAATGCATATATTAGGTCTGTAGCTTCAAAGATGTACAATTTACAATTTACATACCATAATAATGTGTTTGGTTATCCAGTTTTGATGTTTTTTTCATCTGGTATGCTTTCATCTAAGTGCGATTTTCAGATGTGGAGAGACACAGCAAGGAGCAAGTGAAATTTCCCAAACTGCCTCAGGGCCATCGATGGAAAACACGTGACCATAATGGCACCACACAAATCAAGCAGCTTTTTAGACATTTTCTATCATTCTGCAAGCACAAGTAGATGCTGACTGCTGGTACTTTACCGTCCAAGGGGGGAACTGTAGAAGTGATAGAGGTGTGTGTACACTTGCTCTGATCTGAGAAAGGGCACAGAAGCAAGAACTCCTGACTGTCCTCTGCTAGGGCCTGGGAAACATAGTGCTGCTCCCTTCACCATGTTGGGAGATGCATCTTTCCCACTCAAACCTACTTCATGCGGCCCATCCAAGATGGAAGAAGATCTCCAGCTACTGACCATCCAGGGCCAGAATGGCTGTTGAGTGTGCATTTTACACAACTACCTGCTGAACCCATCAGAGAACCAGACATAGTTGGATGAGTTAGAAAAACAAAAGAAACACTGACAGTATAGGATGCGAGTAACATGGCTGGAAACAGAGGATGCAGAGAAGCATAAAATGTTAAAGAAAAGCTCTGTGCTTTCCTCAGCTGACCTGGAGAAGAGAGCCCTGGCTGAAATTAATACATATAAACACTTGAAGATCCACTTTAACAAAAGTATATGTCATATAAATACGAAAGCAATTGTCAAAGTTGTCACAGTGTGTTGATCAATTCACGTTGTCAGCTCATGCATTGGCTGAATCCAAAAGTTCGGACTTCACTGCACTTGCAGTGCTGAGGGCTGTCCAAATACACAAGTCGGCCAGTCCACAAGGGGCCTCAAGTGGACTTTCAGAGAGTCCGCTTGGGGTGCTGATTTAGTAACCCATATTTCATTGCAATACAGACTTGACATTGTGGGTTTTTGAACTGCCGAAAAAATACCTTTTGAATATATAAAATAGTTATTAATAGTTAGGCCTATTAAAATGCTACTTTAATTGTGTAGGCCAGAAATGTTATTCAACCACGTCATGATACAGAAATATGTTTATGTCTAGGCTGTAGAGGGACTAAAGATACATTTTAATATTGCAGCTTGTCAGACTGTTCAGTGACATAGGCAAAAAATGGCTGAAAAACAACACGCATGTAGCCTGTTACACAGAGATGTATTAATAGCCTATGTTTTTGTTCAGTCTCAAAAAAGGCTATATATGGCATTTATACATTGTTATCTGCAGGGACAGATGAGTTTGGCACTGTTCATCAACTTATATGACTTATATAAATGTAACAGTGTCATTTTTTTCTCCAATTCCAGCTGCTGTGAGAGGCAGCAAAACATCCTTTCATTTTATAGTTATAGTCTGCCAATAAAATTCTCCATGGTATGAATCGTACATGAGCCTCAAAACCAGCCACAACTCAGCCCTGTGCAGAGTGACCGTCCGCTCTTGACCAATCAGTGGACTGCACTGTTCACAGCTCCACCTTTTAGTACCAGATCTGTGTGCTAGTTACCCAACAGAGGGGTGACCAAAAATGGGGATGTACGGAACTGATCCATTGGTACCATGCACAAGTTTTCACAGTGGAAATAGAAAAAAGGTGTACAGAACTGAACTGAACCGTACTACGGGGCTTTTGTGTATACATTACTGTAAGGCAAAAAAACAATGAGATAATCAAAAAGTGTGAAAATTAACATTGTATTTGTAAGTGGTCCTCTAATTATTGTGTGCTTCAATAAAGTTTCAGTATTTCCCAGTGCACTGCCATCTATGCGTGTAATTATCACAGGAAGCTCAGGGACACCTCCTCCCCAAGGTATGAAAGAGAATCCACTGGCATCATGTTCCGTTGTATTGAAATTTATTAGAGATCTTCTAGGGCTCGAAAAAAAGAGTTGAGTCACTGTAGACACTCTATAAGAAGCTTAAGAAAAACTCAAAATAATTTCCAAATATTAAACATAAAGCTAAGGCTCAAAAAAGTGTGGATAGCCTAGGTGTAGCATTACTGGTAGTTATTCTACATAAATGAGGGGTTTTAGTGTTGCTGGCTGGCACTGGAGGTGAGTTAAAAAAAAGATCTGAAGAATGGCTTAGGAGGCAGAAAGACTTCTGCAAAAAAAGTCAGTTGTTTTTTTTAACCAAAAATCACAATGAAACAGAGAAGAACAAAATTGACAGGAGAATTAACAAAGAGCAAATAAGATGAATTAACACAGCTTCAGCACAAGCTGCAACTGACAACAATTTTCCTATGGTCAGTGCCTTAGTTGATTTATATAGCCCTCTGGACCCCACCTTAATTGGACTAAACCACCATATGAGGGTTATCTAAATGGGCTAAACCACTGCATGGAGATTAGGTAAACCAGTAGGGAAATTCCACTGAAATCTTATCCTAACAGGAACACAGTAAACAAACTCAAACTACCTTCTTAGAAGGTGCTGTACATTAAAGCAAATGAATTCAGTCTGTCCAGGATGTTGTGATCGCAACGATTGAGTCAAATTCAGCTTGCTGTTTTGCCAAATCACACCAACTTTACCACAAGTTGGACAAATTAAACTGGGCAAAATGTCATTTCATTGTAGAGCTGTGCACAGGGTATTGATACACTCAGTCCTTCCTTGCTCTTCATGTCTTTGTGCCTGGGAAAAAGTCACATACACAGTGACAGGGCTAACTGTTAGCATCACAAGGCACCGCTACCCATCGGTCATGTATGAGTTTAACGTCAGAGTCAAGCCATTTCGGCGCCAGTGTGAGATTTTGGGACTGCTTAACGTCTTGGTGTGGGATGTTAGCCAGTGCTGCTGTGTTAACTAACTGGGTTCACGCGATCGGTCCTTTGGTCTAATGCCAGCAATAGCTGGTCATTGGTAATTGTTAGCTGACAGCTGATTGTCGTGAAGGCCCTGCACCAGCAGCAGCTATGTTAAGTTAGTTTTATGCTGGCGGCACAGCCCAGCTGACGGTGTTGTGTTTGACAGCTAACATATTCAGCTGGTAGTGGGTGGAAGGGCTGTGTGCTTCTTTGTCTGCAGCAGTGCTGTGTGTGTAGTTGTGTGTCAATGAGGAGGCGAAGAAGGCACTGTTGGTATCGATACTGTTGCAAATGAGTATTGTATCCAATACAAATTTGTAGTATAGATTAGTAACTGAGTATCACATTTTTGGGAACCCTAATCTCTTGTATGAAAAGTGCTCTATAAATGAAGTTCATTATTATTATCATTATTATGGGGGTGGAATGGCATTGAAAAAGTTACATTGAAATTCACCATCAGTATGTCTTTGCCTCTCTCAGTATGAAGTATGCCTGGTTCAAAGTCACGTACTCGCAAGTTTGAACTTGGCAATTTCAACTTGGGAGTCAGGCCCGAGAGAACGGGATGACACAGTAGGATCAGTTTGCAATTGTGACAACAGTGTTCTTGCTGACACCACCAGCTCAGTTCTGCTCTGGTGATTACACTCCAACACTACACACTTGTACCAACTGTACTGTGACAAAATAATCTCAACTCAAAGGCCCACTAAAAGAGTTTTCCTGAAGAAAAAAAAAAGCTTTTCTGAGCTTTCAACCTCATTGATAGTGAGACATAGGAAGCGCCAGGGGCTGACTTACACCGCTTATACCCCTAATGTTTTCAGCAAAGCCCCAAATATTTTCCTGTTCATCACAGGAGGCATTTCTTGTACTAAACTCAGATTATATCTGTGTGTGTAGAGTGTAGAGTGATCTGAAAGAATCACGGACACAATGAGAAAGTTAAACCATACATAAAAGCAAAATAAACAACCTGGTCAGTGACGTTTACTCAGAACTGAGTTGTGAAAGATTTAAAAATTGTAACTTGGTAACGTCACAGTTGGCAGCGGGTTTTGTGTACGCGCGTATTCATGTTTGTCTATGTGACCATGCAAACTGATTATAAAACACACAGTGTTAGCAGCAAATCATGTACCTTAATATGTCTCGGAAAGCTGAACAACAAGATGAAAGAAGAATTTCTGCATAAACTGTCAGAAAACCATCTCAGGAACGCTCATCCCAGTGGCTGCTCTCAGACAATCTTGCAGGTGAAGGAGACAGATGTGGAGGCCCTGGCTGGCTCACTAGACCCATTGGATATACTTCCAAATTCTCAAAAAAGGACATTGGAGACAGCTTATGGTGGTGACATGAACATTTAATTCACAGGCAACACCTCTGGTGGACAGTCCAGCAGTCAGCATACCAATGGCATGCCATGTCTGGTGTTGTGTTGTTTGATAAAACTGCATATTTTAAAGTGGCCTTTTACTGTAACCAAAATGTGAACAAAATTTGAGAGAACTAAGGGCCAGTCCCAATACCCCCCCTTAGCCCTACCCCTACATTTGCGCGTTTCCGCGAGGGGTAGGGATGTCCCAATTCCTTTTTGCGTGTAGGTGTAGGGGACATAACGAGGGGTAGTGGGTATGAAACTAGTCCTTCGGAGCGAGGGATTTCAGATGCTGACTTGCCAGCGAGGGGTAGACGTCGCCATGGCTACCACTGAGCAAGAGACGGGGAAAAAAGTTCATACATAGCTAACGTTACCGTCGTCAGGATGCTCGTTAGCTAGCTAGCTAGCTCGCACTATCTGTCATCTGTCCTGTTCTGCAAAATTGTCGGATTTTTCACATTACAATAACACGCCAGCTAGTTTAACTATGCTCCCTCATAATGTTAGCTAGTTAGCTAGCTATCTAGCTAGCAGAAGTCCCCTGTCATCTGTTGCTCATCAAACAAAGCATGATGAATAATGCAAATGCGATGGGTAGGATGAACTCAACTGCAGACTCCATTGTAGATGCTGGTTGGAAATGTAGATGGCTCGCAGCTTCCTGTTTAAAATAGTTACGTATGCGTGAATGTAACCGATGCAGTAACGTAGTGAGTGGTGTCCCAATTCCTAGGGAAAGATTTCAACCCCTACCCCTCGTTGCTTCATTTCGAGGGCCAAGGGGTAGTGGGCAAGGGCTAAGGGTAGTCTTTTGTATGCATAAAAAAACTATTAGGTTTTTTTTTTAACTAATGAAAATTGTTCAGTGTAGCATGTCTATCGTAACAGTGGTTCACATGTAAAAGTGGTTGTCTGTATATGAAACAACATGAAATTATCACCAAGCTCTGTAGTGCTCCTCAACTCCACCAAACCTTATGATGTATGAAGGTAAAACAACCATTCACAGACAGGACTGATGTTTATTCTGACATTAACCATCCAACTAGCTAGATCCTGATGATGAAATGAGATTCTTCCTTATTCTGGTCTGGTCTCACCATCCTTTCATGCCCTGTCATTGGTCAGTCACAGCAGTTAATTATGGCTGCGGTGCAATACAATCCAGCAAGCACATTGTCATGTCAAACGCCTTGTAAAGATACCTTGTAGCATGTTGTGCTCATTAGCTGCCTCCTTCAGCATCGAAATGGAGCAGAATATTACTGCTCAGCTGTGATTAAATTCCCAAAGTTGTACAATCCTACAATGAAGGATAATAAACTTCTATATTGGGGTTTTAAAAAAGCCTTCGATCTACATGCAAGCCATTTGTTTCACCCCCTCAGGGTCCTCACACTGAGTACAAGAAACAGCATCACAATTACAGAAAAATAAATCACTGTAATTCACAGCTTGCACTGTTGGATAGTCCAGCTATTCTGACCCAGCCTTTCCTGCTAAGGTAGATTTAATTACAGTGTAATATAGTGGTGGTGGTGGTCACACAAAGGAACAACCATCAAGAGTGCAACAAAGGTGAATTTGCCCACACATACTGATAATCTCATTCAGCATTGTCGCTTTGTGGTCTGTTGATTACATTGTGTCTACACAATGTGACTGAATTAACAGCGTTTAAGTGGTTAAAGTTCTGAGAACTAATGGAGTCCCCACGTGTTTGACTCACACTAGCTGTACAGTGCCATCAGATGATTAAGACTCTACTGCAGTCTCACACGCTGAAGCCACGTACCCATTGTCGTGCACTTAAACAGTACACTTAAATACACAATATCGTAGATACAAAGTTGGATTTCTTACAGATGTGATCTCTTCACTTTGTGATAAACTTTCTCCACAGGCTGCAACAGAAAGATAAGATCCACCATTATTATGTGCAGTGGGGGAGGTAAACAAACAAAAAAGGATCAGAAATAGCTGACATTTTATCACTGCTTTCATTCAAACATCAGACTGATTTAATCTCGTACAGGCATTCCGTCAGATACCACAACGTGCTTTCATGATAGAAACCAGTCAAAAAGGTCTGAGCTGGGCAGACTCAGAGGTAATGAAAGTTTGAATGACAAGACAGAAAGTGGAATATAAAGACTCACTCTGAGAGACTTTGGTGCAGGGTGGCACAATGCAGGAAACAGGACTTCCTTTCACCTGAGCATCTGGAATCACACTGGATACAGATGATGATTATCCATCCACCATGTTGAAGTGCTCTTGAGCAAGCCACTAATATTCCTCCAGCTCTTTGGCTGCTGTTCTGTAGCTCTGTCTCTCCCTGACCTTCTCAGTCAGAGGAATAATGAATGATTTGGGTCTTGTGATGTGTTCCAGGCTCATCGCTTTGGGGTTTATCACTTTTCACTATAAAATACTGTACTTGGATTTTTTAAAAGAAGAAGGCTGGATTAAACTTCATCCCAATTTTATGCCCCAGTGCATCCAACAGGATCACAATTATGCCTCAGATAATAGAAAGAGAAAAATGAAGGGAAATCAGGTGAGTAATATGACTACAGTAGAAATGATAAAGTGCAATTTTTTAGAAGCTAATTTTCTCTTCCTTTTTTAATATTACAGATACACACTAATAAATTCATAAAATTCAAATAGACCAATATCCCAAGTCATGATTTTTTATCATTGCTCTGTATAAATTGTTCTTCTTAAAATGTATATATTTAATAAATAAATATCTGTGCTGTTTGCATAATTACATTACAGAACATCCGATCAAAAACTAAGCGCAAATTAAACTTCTCCAGTCTTCACAGGTGCAAGGGTACATGCTGTGTAAATTTCATATTCTGTACATGTCTGCACCTTTATGATCACACAGACTGTACAGCACAAATATGTGTCCCCTCTTAACATCCATTAAAAAGCAACTGCAAATGCAAAATCCAATTTGAGCCAATTAGATTGCCAATGATTGATTAATTAAAGACACCCTGTGGAGTTTTTGTCTAAACTACCCCCAGTTTTGTTTACATTTATTGTTCTGTACCAAAGAGTTTTGTGTGTATCTTTAAGACATAAGAAACACAATGTGTTTTCTAACTAATAAAACATTTGCAAAGCAGATTTGTTGTAAGACTTTGGAAAAACTGCATTGTTTTTGTCCATGAGTTCATGCATGTGGATAGTGATCCACCCATCAAAACATTTGCTCTGTTGTGCTACTTGTGGTCAGAAATTCCACAGGATAACTTTTAATACATACAATACATAAATGAAATGAGCATCCCAGGACTCAGGTCAACCTTATCACCACAGTACATTGCATTTGCCCATTGCATTTGCCCATTATTATGTAGCAGATATGTTGAAATGTAACATTTCAACAACACTGTGGTACATGTGTGGTCATATTTAGGCACAAAAACACTTGGTTTTGATTAGGAAAAGATCACATTTTGTCTTAAAATGCCTGGTTTTGGGGGCACAATTCCAACAGGAATTGGCAGCTGTCCACCGTCCTCATCACCTCCCAATAAAAGTCAGCTCATATATTTAATGAGAGCTATGTCTCTTAAGAAACATTGCTATTACGCCCTATGAAACGTACAAATGTAACATATCTGTGGTTTGCAAAAGCGTACAATATTTTCTTCTGGCGACTGGGCTACAGTACTATCAGGTGGGCATTAGTCAACGTCCACTTTGACCTGCAATAAATAGTTTGCATCATTTGGATTGTTAAGCCCACTCCAGTAGAACATTGCTTAGCATCTTAACATAGCATTAAGTGTACTTGGTTGCTACATGGCAATTAAAATTAGATTTTTTAGTGAAGCAGACTGAAAACAGAGGATCAACTTAGAGAGCCAGAAGACCTTGAGTGTTAAGCTTAGAGTCAGCTTAATTTGTCAGATGGCTGTGGAGTAAAAGCAAAATAAACTAAAAGCATTAGCCGATTAGTCGACTAATGGATGACTAATCGACTATTAAAATAATCGGTGACTATTTTAGTAGTCGACTAATCGGTTTGAGTTATTTTTCATAGAAAAGTACTATAAAAGTACCCCAAAATACTCTTATTGCAGCTTTTTATGTTCAAATATTGGCAGCTTTACACACTCTCCCATAACGGTGAACTAAAACCCTTTGGCGTGAGAACGAAACGAGACATTAGATGACATCATTTTGGGGTTTGGGAGAGACAGACCGACATTTTTCAACATCTTAACACATTTTTTGATAAAATTATTAGTCGACTAATCGAAGAAATAATCGACAGATTAGTCAACAATGAAAATAATCGTTAGTTGCAGCCCTAAAGCAAAGTGACACATTACCACATCACATAAATGAAAAAGAATAAAATTTCAATAGTGCACCTTTAACCTAATGATTGCTGGAACAACCTGGACCATGTCTTTGTTGTGATGTGACACTGGAGCTGAAAGGTTGCTGTACAACGGTGTCACAGTGGACCTAAGTTATGCAACTGCTTGGCTTTGTGCTGGACATACACATTAACATGCTTAGACACATTGTGCTCAGTAGGATGTACTTATTGTGATTTGCACCAATACCCCATCATTGCAAACATCTGACCAATCCACTGTTGTCAAACAAAGGACTTCACATTCAGAGGATGTCCTCAGAATACTAATAAGAGAAAAAAATAATGATAAAGAAAAGGTTCTGAACAGATGAGCATTAATTATCTGGAAACTTAATGTGCAGCCTGCTCAGGGGGAAAAATCAACAAGTTGTTTGCTGGATGAATAATTAATGACAGCTTTGCTTTTTTTCCGGTTTGAATGCTATATCACGTTCACACGTTCACGCAGTACGAGATCTCACACACAAATACACACACGCCTTGTTTAAAACCATAAGGCTTTTGAAGTCAGCAGGACATCTGTTAAGACGGAAGAAAATAACAAAAAACTGACATTTGAATAAATATACAACTCATTTCCTTTGTGTTTGAAAGTATTATTCAGGTATGGACTGGCATCCATTAGCTCATGCTCTAATAGTAATTTATACTGTCTGTCATCAGTTGAGTTCAACTACTGCACAACAACTACAAAGACAGAAAGTTGAGATAAACAGGAAATGAAACTTTGATAAAGTCATGTTCAGAATTTATTTTCTTCAAGATGTCATTTATACATGAGGAAACTTTGCTGCTGCTACGTTACTGAGCCTGAGACAGGAGTCATTTAGAAAATCAGTGCATGATTGGGAAAGTACTTCACAGGTCATCAATACACAGAAGTTTGACACTCACGAGACGATCAAACATGGCACCTTCAGGTCACTAACTTTTCCACAAGACAGCTTAATCTACAACATGGCATCATCAAATGATGAGTTGGGAACAGAAATATCCCTTCGTATCATCTCTTCAACTGATTACATCTCACTGCTAGCATGTGTGTGTGTGTGTGTGTGTGTGTGTTTGTGTGTTGCAGCATTGGTAGGCTGAAGCAAAACCCCAGTGCAATCAGTTTTTAATTTCCCTGAAATCAAATTACATGGAAGGGCAATACCCGGCGCACTGGACTATAGAAAAGTCATCTTGGAGATTATAAATCGACCCTGGAGTGTGTGAACGCACAAGTGCATGGAGTCTGTGTGTGTCACCGTGTGTCCACATGCATGCATATGAGTGGACAGTATACATCCAACAGTAAAATCAGCCACACTGGAGCAGTTGGGTGATGGCATGCGTAATAGGTAGAGATAGAAAATGAATGTCATAGATGGACGCTGAGCAAGAAATCAACCCTTTAACAATCTGCTGACTGTTTCCTGTAAACTCCTCACAGTACTGTACCCAATTAATTAGGTCATTGATAAAGAAAAAAACCTATTAGAAGGTAACGCCCTGCCCCATAATTTGTATTGATCTGCTACAATGAGCTTATGCATGCTCTACTCAAAATTGCTTTTCCCACAGCAGTTTGCAGCAAAGTGGGGAACAGGATTAAAATGGAGTGCTTTGTGTATTGATATTGGATCCCTTTTACTTTTAAATAAGTTTACTCTGCTGTTGGTGGTTTGCTCCATCATCTAACGTCTTTGTCTAACTCATGTTCTTGGAGCAGAAAGACAAAAGCCAGTGCCAGAGCCAAAGCCGCAAATGTCATGTGTTTTTGAACACAACATCTGATTATGACCGGAGTTATTCTTGGTCAAACAATATCGTTGACAAGTTGCTATAAATATCAGCCAGAGGTTTGTGTGGATGCATAAATGGATTCACATGTTTCTATTTCTCTGTTGCATTTCAGACAGATCAGCCTGTCAGTGGTCAACTTGCGTGTAAGGTTGAACAGAACTCTATAGGCTTAGTCCACTCGTACAAGAATACTTTTGAAAATGTAGCTTTTTCTGTGCTTTATAGCTGGACAGCGTTTTAGGTCACTGACAATTGACCTTCTGTTAAAGTTCATAAGACTGAAGATTTTTAAGAAACCTAGTTTTCAGTGTTGATGCATCGACAGAGAAAACTACAGAGTTCTAGGCTTGTAACAACAGATTGTGCTCCATTATCTCCTCCGTGAAGCATTACAAGTGAGGTGACATTTCGTGCAATGGCTGAGGCGGCCAAAATAGTGCTCGCTCTAACTTTGGTAACAGGACTTTTACATGTGTACAGTTACACTTCCACTATATTGAGGAACAGAGGCTACAGAATGCGCTACGGCGATCACTGCTACAGGTTGCCTTGTGGTAATAGCTTTTTCAGGCGTCTGATCAGCCAGTGTCTTCTTCTTCATGCCAGGCTTTAGGGTAAGTGTTATATCGCCGCTGTATGTTTAGCATCCTCCTGATAGTGCCTCAGTAATGTTTTTGGATTTTCATTTGTATGTGAATTTTTTTTTCTATTACTGTTTGTGGACAGATTGTTTTTTGAGAACGAAGGAGGGAAGGCCCCCATTTTTAAAAAACACCTGTGTATATGTGGACTAGGCCTACAACCTGTACTAGAGATTACAGTAAAACATCTGGAAAAATGCCAGTAGAAAACAGTTCCTTGATTGATTGGTTGATTTATGACTTAATGGTAGCAAATATTTGTTAACTCAAGCCTCCTACAGACCGTGAGATCTTAGCAATCTTATAAGTTTAGTGCAAGCTACACAGTGCAACATGGATCTAATAAACACGGGTACGACATCAAGTTTGATGTATGCTGACTGTACTGTGACGGTGCCTATGGAATCGCAGGCTACGACATACAGTGCAATAGCTTCCCACACTGAATGTGCAAGTATGCTGCATGAACTATTACTTCTCCTGGGTTTAGCTCCAGTGCATCATATCATGCTTCATTTTTATTGGCTGTCACAAAATGAGATGGTCATCCCAAATTTTTGACTGTTGTCTTTGATCGCAAAACCATGACAATGGCCATCCTTGAACCGCTCTCACTGTAGGACCACCATTTAGAGCCACGACCAAAGGTACCGTCACATTTCTTTCACCTTGGTCATCTTTTGTCTGAAACAGCCCAAACTCGCACAACGTATACCAGGCTTTAGGAGTATAACGTAGGACTCATGCTAACCTAATTAGCAAATTGAAATCTTTCTGTGTTATGCACAAACTTAATGTCTGCCTGTTGTCCTTCATCAAGGGTGAATTCTTCAGGGGGCTGGGCAGTGACATATTACATCAGACAATGACGAACAAAGCCGTCTTTTGTCTGCATTATACAGTATGTATTTTTAAATTTTTTTTTATTTTTCTATACTTTATTAATCCCCCTGAGGGGAAATTCAATTTTTTCACTCCGTTGTCATTAACACACAGGTCCGAAATACACACACATGCACAAACAGGACCTATACATGCACAAAGTGGACAGATGTCAGAGTGAGGGGGCTGCCTTGGTCTGGCGCCCCGAGCGGTTGGGGGGTTCTGTGCCTTGCTCAAGGACACCTCGGCAGGAGGTGAACTGGCACCTCTCCAGCCACCAGTCCACACTCCGGACGGGGACTCGAGCAGGCGACCCTCCAGTTCCCAACCCAAGTCCCTATGAACTGAGCTACTGCCGCCCCCATGTATGTATGTATGTGGCTGATTGCTGTTATAGTTTAACAGAGCTTGGTGGCATCAAGGGGAAACGCAGCATGACAAGAACTAAAGTTAGGGTGACGAAAGTCCGAGTGGGGCGGGTGCAGGGTGGTGGATGGGTCCAACAAATACCTAATTTCACCCGGAAGAATGGTGTTCGCGTCCTGTAAGATTATAAAGTCAAACCCTGTTGTTTTTTCCTAAACCTAACCACGTGCTTCTGCTGCCTAAACCCAACTACATGCGTTTGTTGTTGAAGGCAAAAAGAAGTTAATTTGCAGTGTTGTACCGATGTAGTGTGTTTATTTTGAAAGAGACTGTAAACATTAAATTTCCCATCAAATTGGAAGTGTAATTAGAAATAAAACAATGCATGTAACAGGCACAGCGTCTCAGAACATCAACAACCAACGCACCCAGGGTGCCTTGCACATAAAGTGGAAAGTTCATGACTAAATGTTGATATATGACGAGGCCAGAGTGAGACTCTGTTGTCTTGTAAGTGTTCTGTAAAATAGAATGTGACCACAGTGTCTGTGTTGTGATGAACTTGTTCCGGCCTCGCAAAGTGAAGCGGTATTGTCCCCCACCAAAAACCCCCACAACCTTTTACCCAAAGGTTTTTTTCTCCTAAATGTGAGACTCAAATCTCAGAGAATTTCTATTCTTCTTTCCTTGCAAATCTATGATGTCATACTATCAGAGAATATCCAAGTTTTTAACTGGTAAATTTACAACTTTAATCTCGGAAATTACAACAGTGACATATAGCTGGTTAGGTTCTGCATGCTTATGTTACACATGATTAAAGCAAGCTGTTACATGAATTAACGTTGGACAGCCTTCTGGAAACGTTGGCAAGCTAAACTGCAACCAACTTGATTCAGCAGCGCTGATTACCATTATAGACAAGGACATCTCAAATTTTCCCCCCAAAAAAAAAAAAAAAATCACTTTTATGTAGTGTAATAATTTGTCATCTGACGTTACTCCACTGAAATAAAATGTGTACCACAAATAGATCTTCTGATCCTGGTGTTTGGTTCTCCCTCTGCGCAGCTGTTGTACACCTTCTCCCTTCATGCTACTTTATTCTGCAACCCCTCTCCCATCTGTTTGTACACTGTATTACCACACATGATTTGTTGTATACCGACAAGTTTCAAATAGTATTTATCGCTGGCACTGCTTGTGGTTTGCCGACTAGTAACTATGTGCTGTCACCCCTCCATATCAGCTCTGTTCCTCTAATTCTTTCTCTTTATATCTCCATTTTGGCCTCCACTAATTCCTGATGAATGTATCTGGCTCTTTAGCTATTAAATGTTCCACGATGTTCACCAGCTTCTGTGGTTGCTAACATTGTCTGTTTTTGCTGTAAGCATCTGCCTGCTGAAAACTCCTACTGAACCAAACAGTAAATGTGTGGAGGATGAAAGATTCAAATGCTACATAAAGCTAGGACAGCAGAGTTGAATAGGAGGTCCCCAAATGAACCCTTTAATATTACTCATAGTCACTGGGTCCATTGTTAATATAAAAATGGTGATTCTTGAATAGCTTTAAGCATTAAGCTAACTCACCTTGTAAACTTTTAGGTGGCACCTTCCACACATATATCAACAATGTAACTCTGCTTTATACTGTACTTCAGCATTTTCCCAGCATCTGTTAGATAAAATGCTGATATCTGTATGAGAGTTAGATCAAAGCCTAAATTCAGCCCACATATTCTCGTCTCACATTTGTTTTGATAACTTTTTTTTTTACTTGCAGATGCTTTTTTATTTCTCTGGCTTTGAAATAATAATTAAGCTGACTTGATGGGCTTCTAACTATTGAGAAAAAAAGGTAACATCTTTCACATTTACTGCACAAGGATGTTCTTTGGTCTCCATTTTCCAGAGCTGATGAGGCTTTTAAGGGAGAATTGTACATCAGCCGAGACCTTTATTTGGCATTAGGGGGAGAGATAAGAGCTGCTCTCTACCTGGGATCATATTGTAACATAAGATTCATTTTGAAATGCATTGAGTGCATGTTTGTGGAAAATCAGAGGAAAGGGAGGAAGAGGAGGAGTGATTGAGTTAAAGCGGTTCTGAGAGGAGGTTTGGAGACGGGCTGCGAGAGATTTAAATCAATTAGCATGTGCTCTGTAGGGAAATCAGAAGGAGACAGCTGATTGATGGATTAGGACCAAGACATGTTCTATCAGCGATCCCAGTCTGCTTCCAAATCTCTGATTTATTGCATCCAAGTAGGATGACGTCCAAGTAGCATGATATTCATTATCAGTTCAGGCTCTGCTTGTTCTCAGGAGTCACTGCATGTGTATGGGTTTTTAAATCCTCTGGCACACGCAGACAGAGGGATTTGGTTAAACATTTAGGCTGTGACTTGCTTTGAACCTGAGGAATTTTCATGCCATTGATCCTCAGCTCAGAGAAAAGCTTTTGATAAAAAAAAGGTTTAATTGGCCTATTGGTTTCTGAGCTTAAGAAACCTACTGTCAGGGATTTGTGGACGACATAGAGGGAAACTCTTTTCTCCACACAGGAGCGCGAGGCCATTAACACGCCCTGTGCATGTTTTCTGAAAATAAAGCTTACAGATCAAATAGTCACAACAGTTTTATGTAGTAGGCTTTATGCTGACGACTGCACAGACTGACGTAGGTTTTGTCCTGATTTTAGAAGAATAGTTTCGTCAAGTAATAAATATTCTCTTGTGACTTCTCTCAAAAAAATAGTAGTAATTATTTTAAATAATGCAATCAATCATGGGTACAATAATTGTTTACCAGGCATGAAAAACATATTGCATCTACATCTGTTTCATGTTTCAGTCAACTAATCCCTTTATTTAAAATCTTTTCAATCAAGGTATAACTCTATAGGAGATGAATCAGGCTGGTTTCATGCACTGTTTGTGTGACACCACGATTGATATAAAAACCATATCATTTTGAACCAGAAATTTGTGTATAACCCACCTAATCAGGAATGCTTATGACCAATGCGCTAACAGGAGTAGAGAAAATAGTAGTATAAAGAGCGGAGGAAGTGGATGGGTGGAAACAAACACAGGACTTTTCCCCAGGAGACCGTGTTATGGACCATGTGAAACCAAGTGAAGTTAAGAGTGGGGATGTTAATCATGTTGTTAAAACTGAGCAGCTAATGTTGCTGTAGAGAGAAGTTAGCGGAGTGAGATGCCATCCAAGCAGGTAACATTACATTGTGTTTTATCTCATAATAGTATTGTTTACGTACAGCATGTACTTTGTCTCTTGACCCCCTTTTCTCTGCAATCCACACTGCTGATGTATACCTGAATAAATAAGGTTATCCACATCATCTTTGTCTTGGCTGCCTGCCTTCTGCCTGCCACTGTTCAATGGTGACACAGACTTTCAAATTAAAAGTGTCTCTTAAAGATGATGATATAGATCGATGTTCTCACTTTGCATCAATGAAACCGGATTGTTGATCACTGAATCAATATATTGATTCACAACAATGGATCGTTACACTCCTAGTTAAGAGTGGTTTTAAGGTATTTCATCTTTTCCTAAACCCAACCTACATAACTTTACATGCCTAAACCTGTCCTATGTAACCTTTTGTTAAGTACGTAACTTTATGTTAAGTACCAAAGGTGATGAAGCAATTGTTGGTGCGCTTATTCATAAATTACTACCAAAGTTATGCCTTGATGACTAGCTGTTAAAGTGAAGCAGACAACTTTTCAACTTCTCGTAGCATTTACAAGTAATATTATTGTTGGTGCCGCTGTTGCAAAGACAATCGGATCTCTTTCTCAGAGGCAGGCAACCACCACAATTTCTACAGTTACTTTGGTTGTTCCCCCACCTGCCATTTCAGCAATGGGGGATGGTTTGATACTCTTTGGTAATTGGGAATAGCTACCGACAGCTCCCCAGTAAAAACAAAAGCTTTATCCTCTTCCTGTTTTGTTTGCACAATGGTAGATGTTCTTCCTTTGTGCCATACATGTAGCCTTAATTTTCAGGTGGCAGACAGAACTGTATTGTAAAAACGAGGCTCAAAGAGAACCAATGCAATGGTGTCATTATTCTCTAGCCATTACACTGAGCAATCAACATTTACTTCTTAATGAAAACTCAAAGAAAAACTTGTCTATTTTCTTGTTACTATGTGGACCACATTATAACAGATGTCTTGTCAGGCCAGGGGCAGCTGGTATTTTCATTCTGCCTCTCAGAGTAAGATCACTGTTGTAGAACAAGTTCAGGCCTTTAGGATGAGAATGCAGTGACTCTTACAGGAAGAGTCTGCGGTCTAATAATCCAAACCAACTGAGGAGGAATAAAAATTGTGGCAAACCAAGCTACTGTATGAAACAGGAAAAGTGCTGCAAGTCATTTTTCCTGAATATATTTGAACTAATTTGGCATGTCGTACAGTGTGAACAAATGCCAAGAGCTAAAACAAAGCTTAAAACAGAACAAACACAAAATAGGTCATTTAAACCAAATGCTAAAAGGAAAAAGGGATCATAAGTATTACAAAAACAGTCCTTTATAGCAGTGATAACTCCATCAACACTGATGATAGGCTCTACAAATACATTTGTCAGTCAAACAAAAAATAAGTGATTCTGAGCTCAGATAACACCTGCCGTCTCCCTGACAACATGAGCACCTGCGTTGGGTATTTTCATCTTTGCCAACAATTTTTCGTTAATTGTATTTATGTGCATCCATATTGAAACATGCCAGCTGAATAAACACATTGACAACGGAACAAATCACCACCTCGGCACCTGTTCTCAGCAGATTGGGGCACACACAAAGAAAGTTTCCTTGCCTCATGTTTTTATGAAAACTCAAGTTGTTTCAGTAATGATAACAGTAGGGATTTCACTTGTGGATGGATTTATGCTTCTTTTATTAATTTATAAGCAGTGTTTCAATTATTCTCAGTCCCTACCTCTGTGTCAACTAAACAAAGACTAACACTTTAACGCTTCAGTGTTTAGCGGCTGAGGATTTTGTATTCCGATTATGATGTCGACCAGGAACACGAGAAACCTGGTTATTCATATCGATATATCAATGGTTCTAACAAGATCCAGGTTTCTAATAGTGTTAATGTTTTGTGTTTCTTGTTATTTCCAGTGGTGTTAATAACTAACAAGGTAACTCATTTTGAGGAAGCACCTGCCCACATGATAGTGGATAAGGAGGTTACATGCTGCCGTATCCCATATTGCAGAGAAAACTTTACTGAAATGTTACAATTTAAAACTGGTGTAAACAGATGTTTTGATAAACACTGCTCAAAAAAATTAAGGCAGCACTTTAATCACACATCAGATCTTGATGAACAAATTAGTCAAGTTGAAAATCTTTACTGATGTATAATTTGTTGAGAACAAAATGATGTAACATCGGTCAGTGGTACACCAAATCATTAACTCAATGAAGGCTGAATTCAAAATTACACTTAAAATCAAAGTAAAAAATTGAAATCACAGGCTGATCTAACTTGCGTGAATTTTATCATGGCAACATATAATGTGAGTCAGTAATGTGTACTGCCCCAGTGTACCTGTGAGCAATCCCTCCAAGGATATGCCTTCCAAGACCATCACTGACCCACCGCCAACCCGCTCATGCTGGATGATGTTACAGACAGCATAATGCTCATCATGGCATCTCCAGACTCTTTCACGCCTGTGAAGAGAATGGGGTGCCATTGGTGGACCTGCCAATTCTGGTGCTCTCTGGCGAATGCCAATCAAGCACGCCACCCTCATGGAGTCTGTTTCTGACAGTTTGGTCAGAAACATGCACACCAGTAGCCTGCTAGAGGTCATTTTGTAGGGCTCTGGCAGTGCTCCTCCTGTTACTCCTCACACAAAGGAGCTGCTGCTGAGTTGATGCCCTTTTACGGCCCTTTCCAGCTCTCCTCGTATAACGGCCGTCTCCAGGTATCTCCTCCATGCTCTTGAAACTGTGTTGGGAGACACAGCAAACCTTCTTGTGACCACACGTATGGATGTGCCATCCTAGAGGAGTTGGACTACCTGTGCAACCTGACTGGGCTGCAGGTACAACCTCATGATACTAGTAGTGACAGGGACACTAGCAGAACACAAAACTAGAGAAGAATCAGTCGGGAAGGGTAAGGAGAGAGCAACTGCCTGTGGCCACCACATGTAAAACCATTCCCTTTTTGGGGGTTGTCTTGGTTTTGCTTCTCTTGTCTTGGTATTATAATGTGATGATTAAGTGTTCCCATTTTTTGCGATTGGTGTAGTTTTGTTATTGTCAAATGTGGTCTCCAATCAATCAATAAATCAATATGTTCACCATTTTCCATAGAGGCATGCAAAAAAATAAAACCATTTTTTTTCCCCCAGGAATTCAAGGTAACATGACAATGACTAATTGATCTACAAATGGTCATTTTGTGGGTGAAGTATTTTTTTAATCTTTAAAAATGGGTCACAAAAATAAACGTTCCTTTTTTTTTTTTTGGTCAAAGTATAAGTTATTTCCTAAAACAAGTGAGCACAGCAGTTAAATAGGAGGACATTGTGCATTTATTTGGGACTATTTTCAGCTGTGGATTTGATGCTCTACTGAGAATCATTGAAAGAACCCAGAGGCAAGGATGTGGCTCATCGATGTGATTCTGCAGCAGTGGAGCCCTGTGAAAAGGGTTTTAAAAAGGTAGTTTTTTTGTTCCTGCATATGACCATTACAAAAAATATTCATATGATTGTTTTCTGATCTGCCACCTCTGTACTTAATGATGGGTTAGCTTTAAGCACAAAAACTACTTTGCTAAAGTAATTAATGGTCATGATAACAACAAACCAACATTGACTGTTGGTATGAAATGGGATGACAATGATGAAGTGTCATACATCACGTGGCATAGGTCACTGGAGGATTTGAACTAACAAATCCAGTAAATCCACTCCCAGTAAATGCCTTGTTTATATGACTGTAACCCTTTCTGTTGCAGCTGTCCTTATTCAAAGTCTGAGGAGCAGCATGTAGCTGTGCTTGTCTTAGAAGCCGTTCTCTCCTTGTCAACATATCAGCAGTAGCCAGGCAGGGTGAGAATGACAACCTGCTGGCAAATAGAAGATGCATGACTGAAGTTTCCAATTTGTCTCTTGTCCCTGTATCTCTATATGAGCATGAGCGTGTGTTGGTGTACAATATGTCAAAGTCTTGTAGCAATCCCTGACTGAAACAACATCATGACAAGGAAACAGCAACAACAGAAAAAACCCTGAAGGGTTCATGGAGGACTGAGTGTTGTATTATGTCCTGTATCCACGTTTTAATCCACATAGGCATCATCCATGTCTAATTTACACCTGGCATTAACATGCATCACCTGTATCAACCATAAAATCTGATTACTCCTCCTCAATAAAATGCAAATAACTACTTCCATCATGGCACACTCCTCTCATGTTTGACGCAATAAATCCTACTTTCATCAGTTGTTAGGAAAGATCATGTAATCAGTGTAGGGATAGAGCACGGCATGCAGCTTTCCTTAAAGTCTTCCTCCACTGAAAAATGTGTTTTTCTTCTATTTATGTCCCCTAAAATGTATGACCTTCACTCTACTGACTTGTATCTATGCAAAGATTGTCACTAGAGAGGTGTTTCCACATTCCTTTACCCAAAATTTGAAATTCAAACATGCGCTGGGAAAGCGAGATTAGGTACGTCACTAATACAAAAGCCAGTTGCTGTCAGGAAATACATATTGACAGGGTAACAGACTTCGATGATATCAGCAGAGAAACCTGAAAGCTTTTGATCCATTCATCATTCATTCATTCATTTTCTGTAACTTCTGGGGGGTAGTGGGGCCTCTTGCTGAGCGAGAGGCAGGGTACACCCTAGACTGGTCACCAGACTATCACAGGGCGGACACACAGAGACAGACAACCATTTACACTCACATTCACACCTACGGGCAATTTAGAGTCACCAATTAACCTATCGCGCATGTCTGTGGACTGTGGGAGGAAGCCTCAGTACCCAGAGAAAACCCACGCTGACACGGGGAGAACATGCAAACTCCACACAGACGGGCTCCCCCTCCCCGTGGTTTGAACCCTCCACCCTGAGGCGACAATGCTAACATCTGCACCACTGTGCCATCCTTTTGATTTTAATCCCATTTAAGTTCAGGGAGGGCTGAACCAGAAGTTAGCTGCTCAGCCAGTTAAAGTCTCTAGTGCGCATGCTCTATGGGCCCAATGATGTGGAAGCATAGCAGAGGATCCAGATAATTTTGCACGGAGAAGCTGAACTTTTTTCGCTTAATGGGCCACTGAACAACTTTCATAAAAATGAACGATCAATCCTCTGATGCTGTATTCAGATCTCTTTATACATCCAAGACATCAGCATGCTGGAATTGTCATTGTGAGCATTACAGCATGCTTACCTTAGCCTTTATTTAAAAAAAACACCAAGCCTAAGTACAGCCTCACTCAGTCACTACCATGGCTATACCTTGGGAAACATTTGCTTTTAGTATGTAACAGAGATGAGCATCACATTTTCTGCACTGCACTGCTTTTAAGACATAAAACATATCCGTACAGCTACATGTGATTCCCTCTATTCCTTACTTCCAGCCTATTCCACCCTTCACATTGGAAAATGCAATTCATGCCATCATACAGTAAAGAACCAAGGATATGTGGCTTCTTTGTGTTGGCTTTGGAAATGTGAAATCTGTGTAACTGCCTCTCAGATCCATTCTCCTCCATTGTCACTGCCCTCAGGTTCAGTATGGTAACAATGAGCAGGAAAGACCCGACAAGATCCTTTAGGTCCTTTTATAGGTCCTTTTCACTGCTTAAGACCATTAAAGGTTTGTGTATCTGTTACGACCCCTAGCTCATGGTGAGAAAAGGGAAGCAACATAAACCAGTTGTAACTGGTAAAAGTAAAATTATTTATTAAACAAGGTTCGGCAAACAGAAATTGTGAGGCAAAGCTAAAGGAAAAGGGCTGATGGATGCTGCTCAAATTAAAGAAACACATAGAACCAAAACTAGAGTACTAATAAGGAGACTAAGTAAATCAAAAGCAAAAACAAAATAGCTAATTAACTCTTGATTAGTTCAAAACATAACACAATTAAAACAGCACCCCTTAACTAGTGTGTCTAAACAGAAGAAATGCCTATAAGTATTGTTAGTGCAATCAGTTATTGAAACTTACGTTCCCTAGCCCAGTCCTATCTATCAAGTGCCTCATGTACTTCAAACATTCAAGTTAATGCAAAATTAACATTTACAAATTTTGGGAGACACGTCTGGCATGCTGCTCTACAGCCGCCTGACTGATGAGCTGGCTGAGTCTTATATAGCCTTGCTCCTCAGCTGCAACCTGGGGATTGGTGTAGCTGATGTGGTACTGTACCAATCCAAACGAAGGAGACGCGGCCAGGAGATGGAAGGTGGAGGGAAGGCACACCTCCTCAGCGTGAGCCAATCAGGTGCAGGGGATCACACATCCTGCTCAGCATGAAACACACAACTATACACAAAGTTAAACTATGAGGCAGGGGTACGGCGGCGGTGGCTGTAACAGTATCCATTATTGCCTATGAGCAGTGGTGGTTCTAGCCTAAACGGCGCCCTGGGCGAGGTTTTATTATTTGGCCTCTAAACTGAAAATCACAAGCAGTGTTTCCCCTACCACTATATTAGGGGGACGCTCACCCCCCCAACGGCTACCCCCGACCCCCCTTGGAGGTCAAGTTCATTTTATTTTATTTTATTTTCTACATAGCACCAGATCACAACAGAAGTCATTTAAGGTTACCTTTCCTATAGAACAGGTCTAGACCTTGTCCTTTTATTAAACAAACTAAATAGCCTTATGTTATGTATCTTATTTACACCACAGCATGTCATTTCTGTCTCTATGGTCCCGCCTTTAAAAATCTCCTCTGCACTCTGTATCGCGCACGGCGGAGTTCCGCCCTGATGCACGCACACACACGCACACACACACATGTGCACGCACTTACAGGTGAGCACGGCTCGGGCTGCATTTTCTTGACCGAAGTCTGACGCAGTTTGTTACCTGATGTAGTTATTGTTATGGACAGTGTGTAAGCAGCTCGCACAGCAGCGCAGCACAGCACTGAACACACAGTCAATTGGAGCGGAGCCTGTGTTGTGTTCAGGTGTTGTCACGCAAATAACAAAGGCCATAGCACAACACAGCAGCATGTCAAGTGGCGCTCCTGCCGTCCCCCCACATACTGTGACAAAGTGCTGCCCTGGGCAAACGCCCATTCGGCCCAAATCAGGAAATATTATTCAGGGTCATCATTTTACAAAAAAAATAATCTCTAGCACTGAACATGGTACTGTCCAAACAAGTAGCCTTACTGCACAAGCTTTCCATCAGGCAACAAATGAAAAGTCGCAGTTTAGGTGTGTATAATGATCAAACATGTATTTAAATCAGTTACGTTTCTTAAAAGACCCATGCACATAGTTATCTTACAGCAAACGGCAAACACCAGGTCTGAAAAAAAAGCCAACACAGAAGTGCCAAAAACTGCAGTTCCTCTTTTAGTCACTTGAGACTGGCTCCAGAAGTGAGTTAATCCCCATAGACCCCCATGTTAAAATGCCCACCTTAACAGCAGAAACAACAGCCTGGTACAAAAACGAACTGGTGTCTTTAGCTAATTTTACCCTTTATGGCAATTGCATTTGGGGGGGGGGGGGGGGGGGGGGGGTGAATTTTTATATTACTCACAATTCTATTAGGGCTTAAACTTGCGAAGCATCGCCACAGTCTATGTGTCAGATTCAGCCCTAGCTCCTCTGAGGCTCCACCCCCTTGTCCAAATATGGTCACTTCTGGCTCAACAAATTCAAGATGGTGACGGCCAAAAAGCCGAGGAACTTCAAAACGGGAATCCACAAACCAGTGAGACACATCACGGTGGCTACATTCAGTATTTTATGCACTTAAAGTGTTAAATAGTCCAACTTATCTGACTATTTTCTGGCACTGTGTCAAATGTACTGCAGTTTTGCTTCCCACCCCCAGAAGCAACATTGTACCCACTTCAGCTCTTTATGTAGATCATCAGATACATGTCATTATATAGTAAAACAAAACAAAAATGAAGGTATTTATAAATGTGAAGGTGTGGGTGGGCACTGATAGCAGGAGATTAAATAAAAACACTGAATCTAGCCTTAAAATCTTAAATGTACAAACTCTACTCAGAAATCTTTTCATCCTTAAGGAATTCTTAACAAGGAAACACACACACACACACACACACACACACACACAGAGTATGCCAGTGTTCCCACTGAGGCCGCTGGCTACTGTCATACATGCTTCATTATCTTGAAGGATCATCATTCCTCTCCCTGTGGTTACAGTACAGGCTGCCACCCCCATGAGATGAATATGTGCATGTGTTTATTTGCCCATCTGTGATGAAAAAAGTTTGTAATATTATCACGATTCATTACACTTCTCATTCCAACCTGTGTTTGCCATGCAAAAACAAGTCGCTCTTGAATGCCTCTTTTGTTTTGGACTCTTAAGGTGCTGTTTGCTCCCGCAGCACCCATCGGAAATGTCTGCTCAGTGGGCTTACAGCACGTACACAAAGGACATCACCACCTCAAAAGACTGGCCCTGTTCATTCAAGACACACAATGCACTTTTACTGCATCAGCACTCCGTGATGCTATAAAAATCATTTTGAATAGAGGGGAGCACTGAGGTAGTCATTCATAATGGATAATGAACTCTCCCATTTATCTCTCTTTCACTGTCCCGCTCCCATCTTCTGTCTTTCTTTCTCTCTCCCTCTTTTTCCATAATGGATAAAATACTGTCGGGATGAATATTTGTAGTGTTATTCTTGTTTTATTGAGCAGAAACGGTGGAGATGGGCAAGAATTGTGCTGCCTCAGCTCTAAGCAGCGTGGTGCGTAAATCAGAGCTTACAGCAGGAGGAGCTCATTAATGTGGATGAAGCGGGACAGATACACTACTTGAGGCTGGGAAGAGTGTAGAGATGGAGACAAAGCAAGAAAACTTGTTAACGGAGGCTGTAACTAGGCATGAAATTTGCCATTTGGTGAGCAGATATGAAATAAAATACCCGAGCAGCACTCCACAGCATACTGTTTTGTGATGAAATAAAATACTTTTAAAACAGTATTTTCCTAGTTTTAGTGTTGCGATTATTCACTGAATGTGGACAAAGAATCCTCACGAAGTTCAGCCACAAATCACAAGTGACACACTGCTCCCTATGTACTGTATGCTTTACCAGCATTTTGTCCATATGTGCACACTGCAAGTAAAAGATAATAACACAACTTGGTGGAGTGTTCACCTCCAACTTGTCTGCTATTTTTGCATATGAAGATGACTTGGAGTGGATAACTGCGCTCTTGTTTGAGCACTGAAACATAAAAAGGTAAGCTGTGTTTGAATCATCATCCTCTCTTAAGTTTGTCAGGCTAGCTTCAGTAAAGAGAGTTAAGGAAATTTTAATAAACAACAAGATGTCCTAATAGATTAAAAAAACTGATAGTATGTACACAAACAGACAAGAAATTCAATTGATCATTTGTTTTTAACTGTGTTTTTAGTCAATCTGAAATTGTCAAAGCTAAAATCTGGTGCTTGGTCAGTGACTTCAGGAGTCAGACACCGACGAAAAAGCTGTCCTTTCACATCAACATGATGTGAAAGATGATGTGAAAAAAGTTATGGTGTCAAAAGCCCTAGTTGGGCAGGTGGGAGTGGTGGTGGATTGGCCAAACAACCATTGTGGTGTGTGGTTGGATTTAGGAAAAAAGAACAGGGCTTGGCTTTACAATCTTACGGGAAGCAAACACCAGCCTCCTCGGTGAAAGTCAGTGGTTATTTGGCCAATCCATCACCACTCCCACCTGCCCAACTAGGGCTTTTGACACCATAACTTTCGTTGTTCCTCTGCGTTTCCCCCCCAGCAAAACTGTGCTGCCGCACATCATGTTGATGTGAAAGGACAGCTTTTTTGTCGGTGTCTGACGTCTGAAGTCACGGACCAAGCACCAGATTTTAGCTTTGACAATTTCGCTTTCACCCAGGAGGCTGGTGTTTGCTTCCCGTAAGACTGTAAAGCCAAGCCCTGTTCTTTTTTCCTAAATCCAACCACATGTGAGTGTTGGCAAAACATAACCACATGCGTTTGCTGATGAAGGAAAAAAACGTCAATTTGCGGTGTTGTACCGATGTAACACGTTTATTTTGAAAGAGACTGTATGTAAACTGTACATTTCCTGTGTAAATGTAAGTCTGTTTTGAGAAAACACAATGCAAGTAACAGGCAGAACTTGACATGGCGTCCCAGAAAGTCAACAACCAATGCACCCAGTGTACCTTGCATGTGGTATCTGGACATGGAAAGTCCATGATGAGTCTATGTGATGAGGTCAGAGTGAGAATGTGTTGTCATTTCAAAGCTGCAGTAACCTTTTTTGTGTGTGTATGTGTCAACACACTGACCATGGATACGGTCGCTTAGTAGCACATTTAGCCAAAAAAAGACACGGGGGCGGGGGAGATAATGCGGGTTGTCCACTAATTGGAAGGTCGGCCATTCAATCCAAACTTCCTCCAGTCCACATATCCTTGGACAAGATACTGAATCCCAAATTGCTTTCGATGGCTGTTCCATCGGTGTGTGAGTGTGCTGAATGGTTAAAAACTGAGTAGCAGGTGGAACCTTATTTGATAGCCTCGGCCACCAGTATATGACTGTGTGTGTGAATGGGTGAATGTAACAAGTAGTGTGTAAGTGCTTTGAGTGGTTAAATGACAAGAAAGGCATGTTCATTTACCATTCCACATCACGGGGCCCATGGAGCAAGTGCACTATGGCTGAGCGACCAACCCCTGGTTTAGCCCCTCACTAACCTGAATAGGGATAAAAAAGATTTCACCATGGGCTCTGTAGGCTTTTAAAATGTTATCAGGCTGAATGGATAAAATCCAAACAGTTACTCAATGAACCTTGCTTGCTTTTTTATTATGAAACAGAGATGAGCATCACATTTCTGCACTCTGCTTTAACATAACAAATAAACTATATTTGCACAGCTACATCCGATTCTCCTCTACTCCTTACTTCCAGGCTATTCCACCCTACACATTGCAAATTGCATTTCATGCCATCATACAGTAAAGAACCAAGGATGTGTGGTTTCTTTGTGTTGGCTTTAGAAATGTGAAATCTATGTAACTGCCTCGCAGGTTCAGTATGGTAACTATGAGCAGTAAAGACCCTACAAGATCAGGTCCTTTTCACCTCTTTAGACCATAAATGGGTTCTGTGTCCTTTATTGCCTGTAAGTATTAAAAGGCAGAACTATTATTCAGGGTCATCATTTTGCATAATAATTCATCTCTGGCATTGAGCATAGTACTGTCCAAACAAGCAGCCTTACTGCACAAAGTTTCCGTCAGGCAACAAATGAAAAGTTGCAGTTTAGGAAAATATAAAGATCAAATATGTATTTGATTAGTTCTGTTTCATAAAGGAGCTATGCACATAGTTATCTTGATATTAAGGGAAGTGGCAAAACTTGGGCTAAAAAAATTAAAGCCAACGTGGAAGTGCCAAAAACTGCAGTTCCTCTTATGGCCACTTGAGGCTAGCTCCAGAAGTGAGTCAGTCCCCAGTGACCTCCATGTTAAAATGCCTGACTTTGGAGTGGGAATTTTATATAACTCACCCTTTTACTTTTTATCAAGGCTTGAAGTTATGCATAATTAAGGGCGTGGTCGCTTTGAGTGATGGGCTGACTGTAGGTCGCTATGTAAAATTGGCTTCAAAGCCCAGCAGTGCTCCTGTTGGCTTGACACTGACACAATGTATTGTAACTTTATAAAGTTGGTATAGTGAACGTTAGCAAACAGTTGCCATCTAACACATCCAGCAGACCTGGAGCAGTATTGACATTTACTTGGAGTCATGTGTCTGTGCACTTGACAAACAAAGTCCAATTTTAACAATCCATTTAGCTTTGTTTTGTTCTCCATTAACTCCTGAGGGAAATATCTGGTAATCCGCTGTGTTCTCCAGCTAGTTGCTAACTTTGTCTGTATTTGGGCAGGTAATGTAGAGTAGGTTTATAAGAAGCCAAGTTGATAAGAGCTGTGAGACCGAAATAAAGTGAAGTAGCAGGCCAGTAAACCAAAACAATCAGCTGAAAGACATTAAGATGGTGTATCTTTAGAGTGATATTTGGCTGTCATTTGTTTGTCTCTGCTCAGCCCTGGAGGGGTTTACTGCAGTCAACGCTAAACACAGAGGTGCAGCTTGGATTCACTGGGAAGCAGCATTGGATTGGGTATCCGGCTGGTGACCGGGGTCGGGTTGTGGAACTAATTGGTTATACGTGCGAGTAATGGAGCAAGTGTGCTGTTGCATGTCGCGATTCTGGTTTGGGACTAGATCCTGAAAATGAGATCCATCTAGGACTCTGCTGGGAGGTACCTGATAGAGCAGAGACTGTTCTGCCAAATTCAGTGTATCACAGTCCTCTGTCAGAGGGCATGTAGGTGTCCCTGATGGAAATGCTGGTCATTAGGGATAGAGGAGGACATCAGTTGTTAACTATCTAGCTGCTTTATAGGCTACATTAACGTGAACAAACACATGTTTGAAAAGACAACCAAGTCAAGATGCAGAGTGAAGGAAAAAGTGATGCAATTATTTTTTAATTTCACACAGATATTAATGAATAAAAACAAGTATTGCATAAATAACAACTTCCACTTAATAACCTGTATTTCTTTGTCTATAGAAACTAATTTAATTTGATTAGATGTTTACACTGCCATTGTTTGATATTTGTATATCTCATAAAATGTTTTGAAAAAAACTGATGATCTTTTAACTTAATTGACAGAATTACAGAATCAACAATCAGTCTTTTGCTGTTGCTTAGTGCTGAACAACAGGTGAAGTGTTGGTTTGCACGGCCTCACAATAATATTTATAATGTTATGGTCAAATAAAATGAGAGGACTGGAAATTAAATTAACAAATGGGGGAAAAGTTTAGAGAAAAGTCTACTGTGGCAGTTACAATACAATATTTGGATGTAGAAATCCACTCTCACTAACATCAGCTGCCAAGTGATGCTTAATGATTGATCTCCTGTTTCAGCCTACAGTAGTTACAGCAACCACATATGCATGTACATGGGCTGGAGCTCTTTTCCCACATATTTTTAAAGCTTATTAGCATATTTCCGCAGTTATAGAATTTTGATGTGACAGACCCTTTAGAAGAAGTGACCACTGGATGTCCACTTAACTCCCAGCATCTCAGCGCTGTAACCTAGCAACACCTCGCTTGGTTGAATGCTGTTCAGTGAGAATTGTTTAGGGCTTTGAAACTTTGCCAGATTCCCATTCGAGTTTTGCGAGAACGTACAGAGAGAATTTCAACGAGACCAAAACCGAGAACAGTAGGATGAGAGCTGACATTATCACGCATTCAAAATGACATTCAAGCTACACAGCCATTTTGTCAAGTATTCAGGGGTTGAGTAACTGGTCGGACACCAGTTTCACTTACAAAGCCCACTGCCACAGAGACCCTCTTATATGAAAAACCAGCACAGGAGCCTACATACTGTAGAAACCCTTAATTTGGTTTGTAAAGCGAGGCTATAGGAGTAGGCCACAAGGCAATAAAACACTGCCTCATCCTAACACAATTAATCTGGACTAACAAGCAAAGCCAAATTGCTTTCAGCCTGTATATTATGTTTCTGCTGAGCACTAAAAGGCATCATTAAAGAATGGAAAAAATAACACTCAATAGGAGGCAAGCACACATGCACTGTGTTTCAGTGTGTCTTATTAAATTGACAGACCACTGATTGAGGATTAGATTTATGTTAGTTTCCTCTGTGTTTGTGTGTGTGTGTGTGTTTGTGTGTGTGTTCATGGCTGGTTTTTATGGGAAACAAAAATAATTGCAGCTGTAATTGGTTTTTAGTTTACTTTGATAGGAATACGCACCAGGGGTCAGGTATGAGACAATGACAAACAACAGTGCTTTTGTTGTCTACAGTTATGCCAAAGTGTTTTCTTGCTTTAATGCATTTGTCAGGTACTTTATGTGGAATATTATACCGCTAAAGTTTTTCTAATAAATGCTTTTCTCTGGTTTTCCTTGTAAGATCTGATTTATTTCACTGGTGTTTTGAGATTATCTGCTGCATGCTGTGTTCTTTTATACCATCAGCCTCCACAATGTGCTCTCTGGAAGGAAGAAAAAACATGAATATGCCTCAGATAACTGTAACTTAGACCGTCATAGTCATGCCTCACATTAATGGGATTCAAGGGCAACTAAGTCACATAATTTTCTTGCTCTAACACACACACATGCAGACACAAAACCACCCACATTTCACCCTCAAATGTCAGGTGCTGGGGTTACACAAACACCTTGTCGCTTTGGGAACTTTTGCTACATTTGATATTGAGCTAATTGGAGTGACCTACTGACATTTTCACACATGCAGACATATGCTGCTATTCACTTACTGGATGGCAACAGCACCAATTAAAACATGACTTTTAATATAATTTAAGGTTAAAAAAAGGAAAAAGATGACACAATGCGGCTATGTATCATCCTCACCTTTCCTCCATCTGTAATCTTGGTGTCTTCTCTGTCTGTACAGACTCTATTGGCGGGATTTTCCGGCTTAGATCATTGCATCACTACTTCACTACTGACATCCTCTCGTATTTCTCCAGTTTTCCTCTTTTCAATTAAGTGTCTTGGTAACAATTTCTATGAAGACCACATCTATATATATATAATATATAAATATTATAAGGCCATTCATAGTGAATTATAATGCATTTATAATGCTCTATGACTGCACTCATAAACACACATAATGTTTCCTGGTGCACTGTATCAACAGTCATAAAACATTATGTCACTTGTAATGAATTACCACACTTTATTTTTAGCAAATGTAAAAAATGAAAACAACAAAAATAATATACAAAAGCAGCCTTTTATCTGCATCACTAATAGTGTCCAATCCTTTCTGTTCAGATGTCCATTATGTCCTGTGTTGTACTGAAAGTGTAACCAGTGTCTCCCAATGGTCTCTCTTCCAGGTCATTGCACTATACTATGTTGTGAAATGGATTGTGGCGCCATTTTGCACGATTGCCAGAGGTATTCATATAATTTATAGTGTTTATATATGCAGTAAAACAGCAAAACAGGTTAACTGTCTAGCATACTGACGGTAATAAATCTACTGAAATAGCATTTCTGGAAGCTGGTAAAAGCAGCATTAATTGAATGTGGGTTGGAGTACACAGGGGCCGACAGAAGTGCAGTGCATTCACAAAAGAAAAATATTAGACAGCTTATCTTGTAATAGCAAGAAAAGATCAGGATCTCGTAAAAGTGGAAATGCATGAATTAGAAGCATCCCATACTGGAGGAAGACAGCGACTTCCAAAGGCTCAGACTGGCCATTCCGTCTGAGCAATCCCAACAACGTGAGATGGCTGTGCAGCGCTGACATAATTTTAATACCATCCATATCAAGTAACATTAAAATTTCCGGTGTCTCATACCGAGAAGGAAATAAAAGCAGATTAAATGCAATAGCCCCATCATTGCCCACTGTCGTGTCTTGTAGGCTAGGTCAAGGTATCCCCATACATTGGTTTACTACTAGTGGGGGCTACAGAGCCATCAGACAGCAGTCCCCCTCCCAGCGGTAATGCTCGAGTAGACTGGAGTTTTAAAACAGCACGGTGGGAAATTGGAGAGAGAGATGTCCTCTCGCAAAATCTTTGATCTAGAGAATGAAAACAATGTAGGGTGAGTCAGAAAAAAAACTGGCATAACATCACTCAACTGGAGCAATGGCGCCACCACATTCAACTCATGCATTTGGATGTTAACCTGCACAGAACGACGGCTGCTGCTGCTAGCAGTGCTAGCCACAACCAGACCAATTTGACATCGTCCACCGGGAGACGCTGTGATCCCGCCCGGTCTGAGAAGAAAACGCAGCTCATCACAATGACCTCGCAAGATATGCTTCCACTTAACTTTGTTGAAGGTAAAGGCTTCAGCAAGTTAATGCAATATGTTGAGCCTGAATACATCGTGCTGAGTCCTTTTTTAGACTAGTCGACTAGTCTTAATAAAATTTTCATCTAGTCAACAGGGAAATTAATCACCAGGAATATCCCTAATTATTACATAACCATTTTACCAGTGCAGTGGAAAGCCCTCTGAGATATACATTCACATTTGGCAATTGGCAGGTGTTAATTTTGAACCCTGCCAGTATGGTTAGAAAATATTGACATCAGGACTCCTTTCATATATCTCCAACTTTCCTATTGCAGACTTTGTCAATAAATGAATTGTATTACTTCTTAAGTAGATTAAGCTACAGTATTTCTGTATGGCAGAAAAGTGTACTCAGAAGCTGAAAGTTAGTTACCTCAATGGTTTAGTATGTGAGCATGTCATGTTACCATTGCAGTTGTGAATTATGAAACTTGTTATGTGAGAGATTACTCTGAACATGAAACAAAGATTGTTCAAATAAAGAGAGGAAAAGATAGCTCTCTTTAATAATGACATAGAACAGCTGAACAAACGCAATTAACATATCATGGCAAAAGTGCATCTATGTTCCCAGGATGCTAGGGTCCTATGTTCCCAGGGCTCTATGTTCCCAAGTTAATATCCTATTAACACTTTAACCTTTCTACTGTGTTCATGTCAAATTTGACCCATTCTAAGTAAAAATATTTCATAAAACTAACCTGACCCTAAACAGCTTTCCTAATCTTCAACTGTTTGGGAATGGCAATGGTAAATTACTGCTGATTTCCTAACTCTAAAATGTTATTAAATTATATTTCTCCTTTTTCTTTTTTGACTCTTCTAATTGTTTAATTAACTGGCTCGCTAGGTCTTATTATTTTAAAGATCAAGCTGAAATATGTTTGGGAGTTATTTTCCATACAAAAAGACTCATTTTTACTTCGACTAAGACCCTTGTGCCAGTGCAGTTTCATGACTCTTAGAGACATAATAACAATCCCCTTACCTAAGCCTGGCCAATGCTCTCTAAAGCAACTACAGAGCTGGGGAACATAGGACTCTTTCGTCGTGTTCCCATTATGTGCCACATAAATCTGGGGAACATTGTGACACTGTGACACCACCACCAGAATGCAGCAGAAACATATGTTCCCCATCCTGGGAACACAGGAATGGACCCCCTCCTCTCTGCTGGTTTTCCAGTGTATAAGACCGGACATCTAACTATCTTAACAATGTAAAAACATTGATACAATTTCACACATTAAAACACAAGAAATATAAGCTGTAAAAACCTTTATTTTGAAAATATCATGATGAGTACGGGCATCTTTTCATTCCCTGCTGAAAAAATCCCATCAGTTAACTCCACAACAAACAGACCAAATTCATTAACAGTCTCATAAGAAGACCAAGAAATAGCCTGATGTCAGATAGTATACTTTCATTACCATTAACAAAACTGTCCTGACAATGACCCTTTCCACTGGATGATGAGCGTGTTGAGCAATCATCCACTGAAAGACAAACAACAAAAATCATAACAAAGCAATGCTAAAATAAAGTTTACTGTCTCAGAATAGAGGAAGTGCACATCTTAAGACATCCATCTGAGGCAATGGATACCCACATTTTAGTCAAACACACAGTTGCTTAATCTTCAGCTTTTTGAAGCGGTGCAACAAACAACAGCTGTGCAGCAGGATATGAAGCAATGTGTAAAGACAAGGGCTATTTAAAAGGGATTGTGGGGGAAAATAACATTCTACTTAATGGTTCTAGTCTCTTATAAACAATCACTTAATCAAGCTGATTTAATTTCCTGCCTCATTCTTCTTTTTTCTCTCCGTTTTCTTTTTTCCCCTTTTCCCCTGCTGCGTTTGTCACTAATTAAAAAGAAATCATTGCATTTAAAAGCTCAAGCATTCAAAACTAAAATCCCCTAACTTTATCTTTTACCTTTGAGGGATTGCTGTGTAATTAAATATTCCATTAACAATTTTAACGGATTAGATGTTTATGAGAACGTGGGTTTTATTTTTCTAGTTGCAAATATGAGATCTGGGAACACTGTGACACCACCACAGTGCAGCAGAAACATAAGCAGTAAGATGATCTTACAGGGTGTAAGTGAACAGTTGAGCCAAATGATTAAAAACATTTTATTTGGAGGTAAAATCCGGCCAAAACAAATAAAGAAAAAGGGTTCTTGCCCCATCTGACCTTTTTTTCTGCAGTGTTGCCTTGTTTCTAGATCTCTGCAATAAACATAATGAGTAGAATGACAGGAATTATGATGAGAAGACCTGTACATTTAGAAGGCAAAAATATATGTTCCAGAGGACACTCCCATACTTTAAATCACATTTATAGGGGTAACATATTCTGGTAGATATTTCTATCTGACATAATGTTCTACTCTACTTTTAACTGTATTGAAAAAATAATTCAAACACCACATTTTTGTTTTTCCTCACATTTTTCACAGGTTTAAGTTAAAGATCTAAGAGTTGTCATGCACTTAACAGATATATTTCTGCCAAATTTCTGTCTCAAATTTGTTAAAATCCATATTAGTGAGCATTTATCCTTTTCCAAGATAATCCATCCACCTGACAGGTGTGGCATATCAAAATGCTGATTATACAGCATCATTGCCACACAGGTGTGCCTTGGGATGGTCACAGTAAAAGGTCACTCTAAAATGTGCAGTTTGATCACACAACACATTGACACAGATGTAACAAGTTTTGAGTAAGCGTACCATTGGCATGCTGACTGCAGGAATGTCCATCAGATCTGTTTCCTGTGAAGTGAATGTTCATTTGACTGCCAAAAACCATCTCCAATATTGTTTCTATGAATTTGGCAGTACATCCAACCGGCCTCATAACTGCAGACCACATGAAGCCACACCAGGTCAGGACCTCTACATCCGGTGTCTTCAACTGCAAGAGTGTCTGAGACCAGCCACCCAAACTGATGATGCAACAGTTGGTTTGCACAACCAAAGAACTACTGCACAAACCGTCAAACCATCTCAGGGATTCTCATTATCCTCACCAGGGTGACCTTGACCTGACAGCGGTTCATCATTGTAACCGACTTGTACAGCTGTGAGGCCGGTTGGATGTGCTGTCAAAATAGTGGAAACGACAATGGAGACATGTTATGGTAGTGAAATAAACATTCAGTTCATGGGCAACAGCTCTAGTGGACATTCCTGCAGTCGCATGCTAGTCTGAGTGGGCGGAAGTTCGCTGCATAGATCAGCCTCTCATTGGGCGGAACGAGCCACCCGCTGAAGTCCTGCCCTACCACCTCCGGTTGTGTAGCAGTTTTCAACACGTCCTTTACTAACTTTTGCGGTGTTTGATCTTGCGGGGATGTAGCCATTTTTCTGCCATGGTTCGCGTCCTGTAGGTCCTGTTTCCCCCCCCCCCGGCAATATTTTTGCAAGCGCACCGTTGCTGGCACCGCAAAAGAACGATTGTGATTGGCTGAAAGAAATAAAAAAAAACAGGGCCGTTTTTTTCTCCAATTTTAAAGTGAGAGTCGGCGCAGCCAGACCTTTCTTTTCTTGAGAAAGGTCTGGTGAGCGAGACTAGTCGCATGCTGACTGCAGAAATGTCCACCATCAATGCAACATCAATGTGTAGCAATGATGCTGTTTAATCAGCATCTTGATTTGTCACAGCTGTCAGGTGGATGGATTGTCTTGGAAAAGGAGAAGTGCTCACTAACATGGATTTTAACAAATTTGTGACTACAATTTAAATGAAATAAATCTATTGAGTGCATAAAAAAATCTTAGATCTTTAACTGAAATTTGTAAAAAAAAAAAAAAAAAAAAAAAAAATGGGAGCAAACACAAAAGTGCTGCATTTACATTTTTGTTCAGTGTACATTTATAAAGGTAGTAGTCCTATTTGCCAGAGCACCTGCCCTTTCCACAGGCTACCACCACCAACATATTTTCATGGACATGTGGTAAATACTGATTCACTCTATTTTAGCTCTGATTTAGGTTTATACCATCTCCTGGGGGAAATATCTGTCTCTTTATCTGCTAAATGCTCCACTTCTCCATCTAGTCACTACCTCTCTCTGTCAAGGACAAAGACAAATGGTAAGAACCAAACAGTAATTTGGTGCTGTGCAGGTAGTGTAGCCTACAGTAGGTCGTCAGAACTGTTTGCTGAAAACAACCATTTGCTTTGGCTGAGTATGATGCTGTAAGAGTCGAGAGAGTGAACCAAAACAGTAAAGTTGAGCTCTGTAAGATGCAGATTCTGATCATATAAATTCATCACTATAAGCAACTCTTTTCACAGCAGCAACTTTTAAACATAGATTCTGCAATATGCTGTGAAGAAGATGACGCTTGCTGTGCTTTTTACACTGAACCCAAAAGCATCATGCTGCCGCAGTGTATGGTTTTATTTGAAATGTTGGCGTTCCAGAAGTAAAAGAGGCTTGATGTGAAACACAACAGCGTTGGTGTCAGAATAACGGCACAACAGTCCTGCCTTTAAACAGGCTGCATAAAAGGGACTCCTGTCACATTGTTTTCCATTGTCATTTTCATATAAGTTTAATTTAATAGCTTAGCTTAGAGACCACGTTCAGTTCAGGGCCATCACACCAAAGCTTTAAGTTAATTTGCATCTGCAGTCCCTGGGAAGGAAGTTTGAGTCACTTCATGAAAACTTGTGTTTGAGTCAATACCAGGTCTGAGAAATATATAAAGAGAGGCCAGGACAATAGGAGGAGCTGCAGTTGGTAGCCTGAGGATACTATTGAAAAGAGTCACATTACGTCTGCATCCATTTGAATGTGTGAAATAACAAAGCTGGTGCTCTATTCCTGTCGATAACAAGTTTCCCCAAAACTTCTCCTTATAGAATGGTGAGATGACAATGTGCTTAGTCAGCGTTATGCAGAATCTGCTGCTCACAGTGTCAGGTGTCAGTCACGATGAAGACAAAGCTCACACACCAACAAACATACGTTTATCCTTTAACACAGTCACACACACACACACACAAACAGCCACACGTTGCCTCAGGCAGTCAGTGTGGTCAAAGCCTGTTGTTGCAATTGCTGACTTAAGGAATGAAAAAAAAAAAACTGTCTGAAAAAAACGTCGGAACGGTGCAGAAAGGGGAGACATGTCTCAGAAGGGGAATCTCTCGGGACAGCAAGGTTCACTTAGAGCCTCTGGTCTTTAAACTCCCCTGCTGCTGAGGGTGTGTTTTGCTGAGACAGTGATTCATTAACATACATATGAGGGAAGTCTGCTCACCAGAGAATTCAGAAGATTTGAGTTTTAAACTCTATAAGGCGTGTGTGTGTGTGTGTGTGTGTGTGTTCTTGAGGCCATACTGAAAACGTTCACAGAAATTGGATGAGGGGGTCCCGGTTTGTCCTTGATGCTTCATTTCCGCAGAAAGTGGTCAATTAGTTCCAAAAGTGTATCAGGTGGATTTAGAAATATGATAATACATGCAGCAAAACGGATGAGTTTGCTTAGGGACGTCGCCAGGCAATTTAGGGCTGCACAACTATTGTAACTGCTGTAAGCCTGGAAGGCCTTAGGCCCTTTACAGAGGTAATAAAGGACAGCAAGTGCGTGCTCCGGGAAAGACTGCAATTCTTTCAGCATCACACACACACACACACACACACACACACACACACACACACACACACACACACACACACACACACACTTACTCCTGGTACTTGTGAGAATTCAAATGGGATCTTCAAGGACTTTAATGTCCTGACAAAACTTTAAAAACATTAGTATCTGACTACTATGTGGCAACAGACACCTTGGGGTCTAAAACAAATCATCCCAAAAATGGAAGATTTTATCTGTGGCATTTCTCAGGTTCACGGCAAGCTGCTAAATGATTTAGCAATAAGTAAATAAATAAACAACAATAAAAGAACAGAAAATAGAATCGGAGGATGTGTACTTTCTAAGGGTTATGCTAAAGGTTGGGCTCCTTCGAGAGGTGTTTACAAGAGCTAGGATATTGGTTCAAAATCAAATCAGCATGAAACCTATCCAGGATTAAAGTGCATCTATAAGACCATGGGTCATTCCCAGCTTGATACAACTCACATTGTCTGTGGTGTTGCATAGACTGGGTAGTGACTGTATGAAAGAAGAAGACGCAGCTGGAGAAGATTATGTTCAATTTTGATTTGCAGTTGGGCAACTCTCTAATTCTTAATTAAACAAAACTAAAGCCCCTTTTCACCTGGACAATAAAAACACCAACATCTGCCCTTTTTCTTTAGTGAGTTGAGGCTAGAATCAGCATTCATCCTCGGGACAAATGACTCTACAGTAGTCACAAGAATTAATTGACTCCAGCTCCAATCAGTTCCAACTGGCTCTAATGTAAATATAACATCTGTGTGGATGCGCCAGTTAAACCCCTTTCCAAGACTTAAGTAATGACACACTTCCAAAACTTCTGTGCATCCTAATCCAAGCAGCGCTCGACCTTTGTTCAAAATTAGTCAGCATCAAGTTTGAAAGAGACCCTAGGTAAGTAACAGATATTCAAAAAAAGTAACCACTGTGACCTTTTCACTTGCCCTCATGCTGCTTACCAACTTGTTTTCCGATGCGTTCATAATATTCAATGTAACACACCAGTAAAAAGAAAAGAAATTCAGAAAGGCATACTCGTCTACTGCAGAGCATGTACAAAGCTCTGGTAAGTGGAAAGGAATCTATAGCATATTAAATGGGTTTTCCTATGATTAAAAAAACCTGCATATATGCACTAATTTTGGTGGAAAAAATATGTAAGAGCCAAGAGCCATGCTAGCACCACTGCTAATGGAGTTATTACAATGTATAATCAATAATAATAATTGAGGCAATCTGTTTTATTAGATGGTGAGTTATTTCACTGAAGACAGGGATCATTTGAAAATTTGACACAAGACTAAAACTCACCAAAGTCACTAAGATCCAACCTCTGGGCACCATGGATATCCGTACCAAATTCCATAGTTGTAAGTCTGGCTCAAAGTAGTGGGCCAGCTGACCAACAGACCAACCAAACAGCATCGCCTTCACTAGCGCCACAATGCAAATACAGCTACAAACAGTGGTGCCCCAAGGGGATCCAGGGGGCAGGGCAGTTATGTTCCCCCCTGGTGAAAATAATTGGATTATTATCATGAATAAACATGAGAGTGATTTGTCAACTGACCTGTCAGAATTCAATTAGCTTAACAAAGCTATTGAAATTTGTCTAATAATTTAATAAAAAGATGGGGAAAAATAATGAAAATATACAGAGCTGATTTTACAGAGTGTATTTCTACCACACTTGTGGTGAAGATGATTAATATAATAGTACAGATTTGGTTTCTCTTTTCAGAAAGCTGACACATGCAATTCATTAGCTAAGACAACAGCAGGAGCAAAGCCAACACATGCCACCATCTGCTGCCACTACAAGCACATCACCTGTAGGCAATGCAGGCTGTCAGTGGCAAACAGTTGTCCTTTAATCAAGGTGAAGGACTGCCAATTAATGGGCTTGTGAGACTATAATGGCCAACAGCAAAAGGGGCAACAGCTGGTGTAGCAGTGAGTCAAGGCTATAAACCCTGTTACCAGCTCCTGCAAGCTGTAATGTTTATTACAGAAAACAATACAAAAGTAAACTAAAAACATATGGAATTTATTTTTCTTTTTATTTATATAATAGGCTCATCGGATCATTAAAATCATGGGGGCTTATCTTCATGGAACAAGAATGTGCTCAGCAAATTTTATAATAATCGACCTGCTTAATTTTGAGATGTTTTGTTTGCAAAGTTGTGATAATGTGACAGGTTAAGGAGTGTCAGAAATAGAAAAGGTTCATCCTCTGGGGAGCACTTTTGTATTCAGTAAATTTAATGACTATCTGCTTGTTTTTTTATTTATTTATTTATCTTTTTTTAGATATTTCTTGGGGTAAAGTAACAAACTTGTCCTGATGGAGGCACTACATGCAAAGTCGCAGAGTCACTAAATTAACATTAGGGTACATCATCTGGAGACACAGTAAATTCCATGCCATTACTTCTATGCATCAGGTGCTGGTGAAAGAAAATTTGGATGTGACAATAAAAGATAAATAGGCCCCTACAAATCATCTGAAATCCTTTTCTGGGGGCCATGAATATCAAGGCTACTTACTTGGACTGATGACTCAGTGTTTCTTAAATTCTGGCTATGACCCCCTGAATATCCAAGGGGGAATATCCATATCATGTTCAAAACTAGTTGATAAGACTCCTTGGGATCCTGTGCTGGTTCATGGCATATAATGTGGCTATACAGGGTAAAAATAATGTGATGACTTTGTCATGTGAAATTGCTAACACAATACAAATTGGGGTCTTAAATTTACTTTTAGGAGATTTACATTTACTAGCAACATATGTGCAATCTTATGACTCATGTCATTTAATGTTGTCGGCTAATGCAATGATCCATTCTTGAGGACATGATCATCTTTAACGCCCCACTTTGATGGTTACTGCTTCCTTTTTTTCCCACCCCATTATCATGAAGCACATATGCTATCATTTATCAAATAAACGGAGAAAGAACGTTTCCACTACTTTCTCTTGTAAAAGGACTTTCCATCCTGGAAGAACTGTCTTTGGCACAGAGCCCATGTCCTTGTCTGTCACTTTGATTGGTGGAGCATTGGACAATCTGAACTAAAATTAATTTCTTTGATTGGCATATTTTGTATAATGTCAAATGCAAAATGCAAAGTCTGCTTTCACTCAAAAATGGACTTAACTTACTGTTACTTCACTTGGATGTTCAAGCTTCACTGTGCTAAATCATACCTGTGCAGTTCAACACTAAAATGGCATTTTCACATTTATCTGAAGGCGTAAATTCCAGGCATGATTTGTGGCACAACAACTAGGTTGGAAGCCAGTCATGGTCCAGTCTACAAAGTGTGACATAGAGATAGGAAACCTTCAGTGCACAAACATTAAGATTAGATTTTTCAATCGGGTAGAAGACGTTGTGTGTCCAGGGGCTGTATTCGCAAAGCTTCCTTGTGCTAAGAGTTGCTCCTAGAATTGTGACGTTTTCTTAGAAATTCCCCTTAAAGTTAAGACTAGGTCCTTGTAAAGATAAAAGTTATTCACAAAGCATCTTAGCTCGTAAGGTGAAAAACTGTTAGGGGTAGGGAGGAGGACTTTTAAGAGGCTTAAGAGTTTCTTAAGTAGAGGATAAAGTGGTGGAAACACAAAGAGGTCGGAGGAACGGCCTCTAAACACAAATGACAGTGTGTAATTTAAATGCTACAGATGAGATTGTGCAGGGATAATGTTTGTGGTCGATCTCATTTGAGATATGCACACATTTCCCACCTAACAAAATAACGCTATAATGACAGAAATAAAATTATCACAATACTAAGATATTTGAAAAACTGGAAAAATGCAACAGTGCAGCAGTGATGACTTTGGTCTGTCTCAACCTTAGATCAGCAGAGTGATCACACTAACAATGATAACACTGTCAAGCTCATATTGTGATGCAGTTCATTTCATTTCCACTGGGTGTCCACACCTTGCAGGCCCACAAAAGGGGCATGTCTGTGACAACCAATCACACAGCAACAGTGTCAACAACACCCCCCTCAGTAAGGTAAAAGTTTCTTTTCCTTCCTTGCTCAGAGTTGCTCTTAGAACTTTCCTAAATTACTCTTAAGCTAAGACTCCTTACTAAAAGTTTTTAGTCTAAGTTAGGAGCTCTATTAGAGTACTCTCAGAATGTTTGTGAATACAGCCCCAGGAGTTAAACTTTTGAAACAATTTTTTTTTTTTTTTTTGGAAAATAAATGAATCTCCAGAATGTCCATATTGGACAATTCTGCAAAAAAATAGATGATATTTAATGCATTTTTTTGCATTCAGTGTTATTATTATTTTTTGTTATTATTATCTTTTTTTAAATTTTAGCTTCCTACAGTATCTTTGCATTGCCACTACAACACAAGTTAGGGAAAGGCAGTTGTGTATCAAGATGGGAACTCAGATCTCCAGCAGGAAAAGTAGACGCACTACATGCCATCCACCACCCTGATTTCACATTACGCCTCCCTTCATAAAGTGCACAGACTACTTTCCCAATTGGCAGTGAACATTGTTATTGGATATACTGTAAATTGCAAGATAGGGAATTGTCCAATATGGACAAAATTCCCAGGGATTTCCCTGAGCTGAATATGTTTGTCAGACTGAATGAAATTGTACCTGAAAACCCCCAGTCAGCACAAAAGTCTATGAAACTTTACTTTAAAATCTGTAATACAAGTAACATCATCATTTTGGTTGGTTTGGAGTTATCTTATTATCAGAACAAACAAAATTTGATCTAGGGACAGAGTAATATGACATATACTGTATTGCACATATACAGTAATACTTACAGTAATAACACACTGTCAGCTTACTGTACAGGCCAATCTGTCTTATCTGAAAGTAATAATGTGGCTCATTTTGTGCACAGATGTATTTAACGTGAAATAGATGGCATATGCTGACCCATCGACCTTATAGTACTTCTGCCAGTTAGCACTTACTGCCACTTTTCAGTTGGTGTTTTTCTCTAATGGTGTGAGGCAGAAAAAGCCAACTTGAGGAAAGTTTACTTCCTCTTACACAGATTGCTGACCCAGTCTTTTTTCGAATTATTTTCGAGGATGGCTCTCCAGAACCTGGCCCCCTCGGGATGATGCTGCTGCAACATTCGTCTGATAAAGAGGCTCAGCCTGGCTGCCGAATCAAGAAATATTAAAGTAGACATCCGTAGCAGCTTAGTTTTGTCGATAACACACAATGATCCACAATGAGAAGAGGAAAAATTTATTGTTTTGTGACATACAGTGCCTCTCGTGGACCACAAAACACAACTGCAGCATTTTTGCAGTATGTTCTTCAGAGACACCCCAACAGTGTCTTCTTTTAAAGTTTCTGCTCCTGTGTTTAAGGTGACTTTTTGTTTTTGCAAAGTGTACGTTCCATTCATCATACAATGATCCTAGTCAGGTTGAGGAAATTGTTACTATTCCTGCAACAGTGGATTGTGAAACCTTTAAGTGAACTGTGACAAACATTGACTTGAATCCCATAAAGCTATTATGTGCTGTTAGTTGCAAAATCTTTACATTCATTCTTGTGGGAAATGTAGATTATAAAATCCTGACCAAGCAGAAAGAAATGCAACCTGGCGTTCAATATTTATGTGAAATGTGGAACAGTAAGTGTAAATCTAAATTTGTTTGTTTGTGTGTGTGTGTGTGTGTGTGTGTGTGAGAGAGAGAGAGAGAGAGAGAGAGAGAGAGAGAGAGAGAGAGAGAGAGAAAAGGTGGTGCAAATGGGTGTGCATCAAAATCTGGTTCTATGTGTGTACATTGGTGTGTGTGTGTTATTGTTCTGCTGATGAGGTACGCGCCAGTTTCTCTGGACTTAGAATATAGTGTCATGAACTTTTCTATTTATATATTCATGTCAGCTCCCTCTGGATGAACTCAGCAGCACTTTGCTACGTTGACAAACCCACAGCGAAAAGAACTCCAGAGACACTGACCCACCACTTCAACAACTTCATTTTACCTCTGACCATTTTCAATCATTCATGCTATTATTTCAAATAACACAAAGATCAAAAGTCCATCCAATATCCATAAGTATGCTGGCAACAAAATACAATCTGTAAAGTCAGTGCAGTCGTGAGCTGCTGCAGCAGATTTGTGTTAATGTCAAACGGATTTTCTTTTTTTGTCATTGACTCAACTTACTTTTGGGGTCAGTCAAGACACGGACACACTATGACGAATGCAAAAAAGTTCTCAAGATTTAGTAATGAATGAAAAGCCTGCTGGCACTGAAAAACTGCAGACTTTTTTGTCTCTAAAACTTAGCTGGCAAAAGAAATGAAGTAATAGAAATTGTGTTTGCCTCAGCTTATTGACATCAGCTGGTTCATGCATCTTTCACAATCAAGTAAGTCACTGGCAATTTAACATTCACATAATTTTTTTAAAAACTGATAAAAAAAAATATTGCATCAAGAATTTTTTACCAACAAATCAGAGCAATTTGAGCAAGGTTCATTTGCACAATAAAAAAAAAAACATATAGTGCTTTGTAAATATAAAAGACTAGTCCATATCCATTGGTAGCTTTGTCACCTTCTACCTATGCCAATCCTCAATGCCTATGTGCAGTTTCACATAGATTGACTATGTCAGTGAGTAGAAAAATGTGGGACAGACAGAATGACTGACTGACAGAATGACACATGTACAGCATACCATACCATGACTTAGTCATACCAAAAATTAGAAAAAAAACTCCCAAACATTCGGCCACAGGGGGAGCCACAGTGATCGGTCGCATTTTAGCCATTTTTANGGTCAAACTTCCTAGGAAGAGATCGATTTTAAGTGTTTTTCAAAAAATTCAAAATGTCGGAAAATCTATATAACCGGAAGTTATGGGTTCTTGAGGCAAATTTGTATCTCATGATGTTTCATGTCTCTAGGACATACAGGGCATGAGATATGCCCATTCAAAGTTTGCAATTTCAATCAGTTGCTATAGCGCCTCCTTTGGCCAGTTGATGTAATATTGCTTCATTCGCATCCTCACATGACCCTCTACCACTGTGCCAAATTACACATGGATTGACCAAGTCAGTGAGGAGAAAAACGTGGAACAGACACACACACAGACAGACAGGGTTTTCGTCATTGTAAGATATAGTAAGATTAATGTAAGCAAAAAATCCCCCATAGCCCAGTGATTCTAAATGACCCAGGCCTAAGGAAGGAGCTAGGCCTATTCCGACCACACGAAGAAAGCCCAACATTCTTCAGGCCGCAAGCTCCTGGGAGATGAGTGTTGATGTAGGAAGGAGGCTGCAGTTCCCGGAGGTGGTCCAAACAACCCTCCGGCCAGACATTGTGCTGTGTCAACCAAAGACCAGAAGATAATTCTGGTCGAACTGATGGTGTCATGGAAGGCTGCGAAGTGGCCCATGAGAGAAAGGCCTCTAAGTACCAACCTCTAATCCAAGACTGCAGAGACAAAGGCTGGCAGGCGTGGTTGTTCCCTGTGGAGATTGGGTGCAGGGGCTTCCCAGCCAAGTCGGCATGGCGTTTGCTGTCAGCTCTGGGCCTGGACGAGCAGAGCAAGAAGCAAGCTGCCCGTAGGATGGGGGAGGAGGCGGAACGTGCCTCGTGTTGGATTTGGAGCAAGCGAGAGGAGGAAGGCTGGAGGCCAGGAGCAGGTGGGCAGTGAGTTGGCCACTCACTGCTGGCCCACCAACCAGAGAGTGTTGTGGTTGAGAGCCAAAACACTCAGTGAAGGTTGTGCACCACCTGATGACATCTGCTCCTGGCCAATGGCTATAACTGCCTGCTAAGGTAGCTGAGGAAGGAACCCACAAGTGTATGCAACAAGCAAAAAATGTGCATGAGCCGATCAGTGACTTTAACAAATTATTGACAGTTTCTTCTTATCCAAGTTTTCTGTTCGCTCTGTGAACCTGACAACACAATTGAGCTATTTAAGTCTATTTAAGTAAGTTTATAAATCTATTCATTCATTAGTGGTGAATAAAATTCCACTGGAATACAGGAAATGGAGTGTTTGACTCAAGGACCCCCAGACCTCCTGCTTAAAATGTGTATACATGTATGTAAAACTAAACAATAGGAAATACATTTAAAAAAGAACAAAAAACAACCACACAAAATGAAACCAAATATTGTTACAAAAATAATGTATTCAAAACATTTTAGCTTTCAGATAAACATCCAGCATTTGCTGTAGGCCATAGTTTCTCAACCTCATGGGCAGGAACACCAGATAGGGATGCTTGATATGCAGATGCGGTATCATCATTTCTACATTCATTTGAAGCTCCCTCAGGCTCTTGGAAGTAATTACGAGGTATGCCATATTATAATTTACATGACAGATTGACAGGTCATTGTGCTGGGGTCATAAGAATTTGAGTAAAAAAAAAATCTTACAGATTTACATTTCTTAAAGGGTTAGTTCAGCAATGCGTGGTATGTAGCCATGCAAATAGCGTTGTGTGTGTTTGTTGTTGTTTTTTTCATTGCCCCAGGTATCCTGGGTTAACCACAGAGCTCACTGAGAAACATTTTCATTGGAAATGTTGTCTACTGAATCCAATTCTCAAACTACATCTGAAACTCTTTCTGTAAAGTAGCAAATTGGCGCATTTCAGCATTTCATTCAGACTTATGCTTTTCCCTACTTTGTTGTTTGGCTGACTGGGTGCATACTGTACATATTTTTGAAAAATACAACATTGAATAGATCTAAAAAGAAAATCTCATTAGACCTACCCATCAAGGTGAAAAACATGCTTTTTTCAACTTTATCATGTTTAAATAAGGGTATGAATGAAGAGAAAAGGGGGGAAGGGAGGCTCTTAAGAGAGGAAGATAAGAAAGAAGTGGAGAATAAGAAAAAAGGATCAAAGGAAGCAAAAGAACATTTTAATGGGCATTGATTCATCCGACTGACTTTCTGTTATGATGTAAGTCTCACCAGAACCCCTGAATGAAAAAGTACAAATGAAGGTTGTATTCCGAGTTGAGCAGCAGTGAGGCCAGTGATACCCAGTGCTGCAGAAACTGACGTGGTGGAAAGCTAACAATAATGACATTTGTCAATGAGGTGATGCAATTTTTGCAGAAAGAGAGCATACGCGCCAGTCAGCCAGGCCTGCCAGACCCAAAGAGGAGTCAAGGTGTTAAGAGGGCACCATTACTTTCAGAGTGTAGCTTCTCCAAAATGTCATCTCATCTACAAGTATGTGCACTGACATTTGCTCTGGTCTTATATCCAAGCATGACCGCACATCTGCAATCTTTTTTGCTAAACTGTACCTTTATCATGTTGTGCATCTCTTTTTAGCCACGGTAATGGTATGACTCCAGGGATTGTAATATTGGCCCATTAGCCTGCCCATCGTCTAGGTCAAGCCTGAAATATCTCAACACCTATTGAATTGGTTACCATAAAATTTTGTACAGATCTCACTGACTTTGGTGATACCCAGATTTTCCTTCTAGCACCACTATAAGATTCACATCTGTGGCTTTGAGTAAAATGTCTCTACCTCTGCGATAAATTTTCTTAGCAACATCATCAGGTAGAGTCCTCTCCAACTTGTCCAATATTCTGGTTTATTACTAAATACTTGCAAAACAAATGATATTTACATCAGACACAGCTCTGCCTAAGGGTCAGTGCCAATTTGCAACTGATAGCATGCTACCAGGCGAAACAGAGATGGTGAACTTGGTAAGCAGTATAGCTCCTTAACAACAGAATGTTAGCATTGTAATTGTGAACAAAGTGAAGTTCTGAAGCTGATGGGAATGTCATTGGTTTTGCAGTTAATTTGTTATGAATCTTAGTTTGACCAATCTGCATGAAACTGGGTGAACATAATCTAGGGACCAATATCTAAAGTTCCCTCTTGGCAAAAGTTGGAAAACTCACTAAAACTGAGCTTCTATAAGGCAATGAATATTGCGGAGGGCGTGGCTCATCTCATAAAGGTGTAAAACATCTCATGGGTTTCACCGATCACGACGCAACTTTGTAGGCATATGACCACACATAATCTGAGGGGACCCCTCCATTATTGACCCCATCAAACAAAATGGGGGCGCTACAGAGCTCATTTCTTATCTAGGCCTAACCGCCATATCGATTTTTACTAAACTTGGTAGATATGTAGAACAGGACACTCAAGGTGACTGGAGAAATTTAACTCTAAATGGCAACTGGGTGGCGCTATAACAACAGAAAAATGCTTAAAAATGGCTAAAATGCGACCGATCGCTGTGGCTCCCCCTGTGGCTGAATGTTTTTAAAACACTTTAACTATCTGCCTTTCAACGTGCTACCTCAACTACTAATGTACAGTTTTAGCCCACTAACTATCCCACTATTGGCAATGGTACTACTGTACTTTCAATAAAGCAGTTGTACTATCAAATTCACAAAAACTCTGTCTGAATACATTGCTCTTCTTAATGGGTTCAGTTGACTATTTAATCTGCAATTTCCTATGACCTGTATCCCAAACACACACCGTGTGAAACTGTACGTGGGCAACTGTGCACTCAATGGGTATGGACTAGTACCTTATAATTAAAAAACATATGCATAGATGTAGATATTTGGGGGGGATAGCATGTCCCCTTTGCCCAACCCAGCCCCCAAAAGAAAACATGTAGTAGCAGAGGACTATCATTTTGACAAAATTAAAGACAATTACACCATAAATTGGTGAAGAAGAGGCAAAATTGCTGCATAAAAATTCACCAGAATGCAGGAAATTAAGTGTTTGATGCTCAATTTTTTGGCTGCACTCGACGAAAAGTCTGGTGGAATCCCACAATTACTAGGATTCATCCTCTGGGGCCATGAATGTATTTCCAAACATCTCGACAATCCATCTAATAGTTATTGAGTTATTTCAGTCTGGACCAAAGTAGTGGATTGACAGATCAACCCACTGTCCAACAATGCCATCCATTTAGCCACACTGTTGGTGTGGCTGATAAGAGCTTTTTAACATAAGTGAGAGGCGAGAAAAGGAGGAGGATAAGAAAGTGGAGGAACAGGAAAAAAGAGACAATCCCATGCAGTCAGAATATATTAATAAGAGTGTAGATTAGTTGGAGGTAAAGGTGCAGCAGACAGAACACAGAGAAACTGATTGCCTGCTTCCTCTCCAAATGTCAGCTCAATTATTCCATCCTGCTATGGATATTCAGGGCTGATACTGTTTCAAGATTTGATAAAGTCGAGCTACATTTGGAACATTGAGTTTTCTTCTCATTAAAACAGTGAGCTGGGTGATTATTTTTTTCCCACCCCCACTTAATATTTATTACAGGACTATAAAGTGATTCAGTTGTGTTGAATTTTGCTCCTGGCAGTCCATAGTTGGTAATCAGAAGGCTTGGACAACCTGAAGTGAAACCTTTGGTTCCACAGACACATGATGTACACAGGCTGGTGTCATTATACAGCGGTCTACCTGCTGTTACTTTAATTCAGTTCTCAGTCACTCTGAATTTGAATCTCTTTACTTTCAGCCTTTTTCCTGTTTGGTTCTGAGCGCTGCAACTACACTCCAGCAGCACCACCCCCCCAACACTGCCTCCCTCCATCTATAGCTTGTTAAATTTGATTGACAGAGCCTGATATTTGTGGTGAGTGTCAGGGCAGTGGGGGTTTGGAAATGGAACAGAGATGTCCATGCATGGGGACTGCATGAAAGTAATATCCATACACGTGCTGTCACGCTGTTATATCTCCACCAATTTGTCATGAATGATTCATTTAGCTTCAGGAGGTATGAGTGCATGTAAATTATGCTTCATGCTTTAAAATAATTTTGGATAAGTGCAGCAGACTGACATTTTGTAATAGATGTTCAGTCCCTATAATTTGTTGGCAGACACACTGTTGCATGGCCATCAGACGTTTCGGGGTGGTGATTTCCACCGGACCAGAGCTGCGCTCCGGTGAGAAGAGACCGCCAAAAGAAAAGAAAATGACTCTTATGTAGGACTATGTGTGTGTCTCCTCTTTTCAGTGGAACAGACCAGTATGTCATTGGCACGTCTTCTTTCACGATTCCAAATGAATCTCAAGAATTCAATCTTGTTTGCAAGCAGCCAACTCCAAATCATTTCCATCTCATTTCCTCCAAACTCATTTATTAAACTTATCAGTCAGAGCACTGCACCACAATTTGTGCAGCTCCTTGAGTTATAAACAGCAGTGTACACATCGCCTTAAAAGTGTGCCAAATTAGGTTGCATGCAAATGTTAAGTACTTTCTAACCTCCACAGAAGTTACATATTTCTTACACAATTAGTTTTAGCTCATGTGTGCTGCTTTTCTTATAGTAAGAAAATGCACCCACAATGTGCACTGCTGATTAACAGATTTGAAAGATGCTGTTAAATAACCACAATTGTACTGTAGTAGTAACTTACACCAAAGCTTGAAGTAAGTTTATTATTATTATCATTATCATTGTTATTTAGATAATTTTGGGGCATTTTGACTTTATTGGAAAGGTAACCAAGGTAAACAATACAACCTAATATTTCAAGAACTGTAATTTAAATAGTTAGGCAGCAATAACTTGCACTAACCTTATGAGTTTCCTAATGTTAGCTAGCTATGCTAATGTTGATAGCAAAGTAATGTTAAAGTTATCTAAAATTAAGATGGTTTGCTAATGACATTAGCATAGCTAGCTAATGTAAACAAACCCGTAAGGTTAGTAAAAGTTATTTGCTTCTAACATTACATTATCTAACATGTGGCTTAGTCAAACTTATGAACGCATGCTATTGTGTCCTGATGATCGCCATATGATACATATGATACACAGCAGCATCTAATCATACAGTATAATACACTAATTTATTAACAATAAGCATGACATACAATATGTAGCCTAAACATAAAACCAAATGTGATCAGTCAGCTTATAAAAGGCCTACTTATATGGCATGGACGTGGTACAATGTATTAAATATTTGCTTATTCTAGGCTACTTTATTTATTAACGGTAAGCATGATAATACAATACATTACACAATATAATACAGTGGTATGTAAACGTTGTATGTTGATAAGGAAGTGCGACACGTGATTTTCCGCCTAGACACACATCCACCATGGATCCTGGTGATGGAGAAGGGTCCCAGTGTCAGAGATGGGTGGGCCTGAGCTTGGAGCTCTGCAGTGGTACCCTACTGGAAAAAGCAGTAAACATAAAAGTTGCCTTACAGCAATGGGTCTTTCAAAGGCTGTAAATCCAATATTAATTCTCCTTGTAGCTCTGTTTTGGTCTCCACCAACGGACACTTGGTCAGTCTGCTTTTTGGTGCTGGTGAGGGAGTGTACAATGGGTTCATCAGAGCTTCCTTTTTTTTTTTTTTTTTTTTTTAAACTAAAAACAGCTGCCTGCTGCTGCCCCACCCATAAACAAGGTTGATGAGGGCGGCGAGACTAAATCCAAACATTAAAATTTTCAAAAGAAGATAATGAACTTAAAATATGGCAAAAGGTTTGTAGAGCTTAAATGGATAGTGCACCTATTGTGCGCGAGACCAGCGAAAGCACGTGAACACACATGGTCTCGCGCTAGCGCACACGTGTGAATGCGGCGCACAAAGAGGCAGTTAGAGCTACAGGCTACAATGAGGCTAAAAACAGAGTTCAAATGACGTTTTTCCAAACAACTTTTTATGTCGGGGCTTCAGGACACTTGGATCACTATGGACGAGCAGTATGGAGATATTTTGTGGTTTCAATTATGTGTTTTTGGAAATTTGAATCTGGGGCGCCGTAAGCCTCCATTAGGTGGAGTTTTGTTGCTACCCCCTCTCCCCTGGGATCTCTGCAAGTGTTGTGAGGACTCTGAAACTTCACCTGAGCCTCCATCAGCATATGGGTGAGTAGATAATCGTTGAATTTTCATTTTTGGGTGCACTATCCCTTTAAGGGAACTGTAGTGTTGAGTGATAACTGTCACCATTTGATAAATTGATCATATGAAAATACTAATTAGAGCTTTAAGGTGGAAACAGCTAACTTCTGCAGCTGTAAATAAGTCTGATGAGAACACAGAGACTGAACCAAAACAAGACTGGATTTTCACTACAAACATCTTTCACATTGCATCTAATTATTTAATCCACTGTCATTTTAAAAATACCATAGGGCAGATTTAAGTTCTTTTCCCTGAGTTTCTTAGATTATTTTGTCTACATTTATATCTAGCGACAAAAATATGTATGTTATTGAGCACAGTCTAATTACAACATAGTCACACATAAGTGTATATGTGCAGACACATTCACATTTATGCTCATACATTTGCAACTAAAAACACACATATGTTCTACCCACACAAAATCTGTTGTGGTTATGTTTGGTATTCACGGCTGATTGCACCTGCTTGATGTTCTATTATCTGTGCAGTGATACAATCAGTGATCATTTGCCAGGATTTCACTAGTTCAAGTGGTGATCTAGTGTGTAGTGTGTGCATGTGCATGTGAGTGTCCATGCCTGTGCTTATCAGTGTGCTGTCTCATAGCAAACCATGATGACATGACTGATGGATGTCTCCTCAACAGAGCAGAGATAAGAGAATTTGCTGCTTGGCCTTGAGTCCAAAAGGTTACAAATTACATTTCAACTAACTTTATACAAGAGAGCCAATATACTCACACCTTCCTCAGCTCTCTGATTTTTTCCCCACTTAATTCAACTTTGGCCATTTTGCTTTCAGTATTAGCTACGGTGGATTTTATCAAGTGCTTTAATTTGTTATATAGATCTCATTTGTCTCTTATGGCTCTCTGTTTCTGAGCCCTCCATTGTTAAATGGAACGCAGAGAGCCTATATCTGATATTACAGTGGGAAAAGTCATTATAAAACTCAAGTTCAAAGAGCAACCAGCTCCCTACAGTGCTTTAAAAGCTACTTGCTGTGATATGACTTTGTGCTCCTGCGTGGCCACATTTTATATATAGATATAATGGCTAAGCACTTGAGATACCTTGTCGTCAAATGAAAGTCATGTATCTCCAAAATGTCAATTTTTCATGGAAAAGGAAAGCAGCTTTGTTATAGGCTTTATGACGATGTGTATTTTGGATTTTTTTCCAACATAAGACATTGAAACATTTCATTCAGATTTAAATATATGGATTTTCACTGGTTGAGGTCATGAGTTTGGTCCATTATATCTGATTACTCATGACACCAAATATCTGACTAGAGAAATGGTCAGTCTCCATCCAAGAATCATTAATAATCAAACAATAATACAGTGTCTGGCATTATCATAAGTTCTTTTTTTTTTTTTTGCAGATCAGCAGAGCACTGCAGATATGAAACATCTGTTTTCTGCCCATGAAAATAGCAAGTTGACCTTTTCCCACAATATACATCTGGACTCATTATGATGGGCAGAGCACAGGTGTACCCAATATTAATTATGGCTCTTTTACCATAAGATGTTCCAGTCAGCTTTCTGAGTGAATAAGTATACACAATATCAGCACTGCCACACATAAACAGAACATTATTATCATTATTAAAGTTGTCAGCTAAAATTTGATGAGTCAAAATGTCTGCCATGTTGAATGGCTCATTATGCTTGAAGTCTTGCAGGTGAGTGCTACATTCATTTTGTCTGATTTTAAGCAGTTTTTCACCAGAGCTATTTCCAAGGCTGTCCAATTTAGATGTTTGTGATTAAAATTACATTTAGCCTTAAGGCCGCCAAAAGTCCCATTTTCTCATGTTTATGTCCTCACCATAGGCAGTTAGCGCCAATTCTAGGATAGGAGAAATCTAATTGTGTACAATTAGGCCTACTTGGCAAGTTGCAAGCTATTTCCAGAGGGTGATGGCATGAATGAATGGTACTTTTAATTTTGGCAGACAAGATCCTGATCTTGGTCACTTCTAATGTCTAATTTTAAATAAACAGAGGTTGTCAAATGTTCCTAAAAGGTTTGTTTCCTCCACCATAACAACAGAATGAATAGAAAGAACATTGAAGTGTTTGCAGGAGTCATTGGACAAGTTCAAAAGAAAATGGCGATTGTTGGTAGTTGTTATGGTGACACACACATCATGTCAGAGAAGCAGTGAAGTAGGGCTGGACGATATGGCAAAAAACATTATCACTATTTTTTTCCATATTGATCAATTTCAATATTTTTCACAATATATAATTTCATAATTCTGCCAGTTCAAAGAGTATCCTGGTGACAGCTAACGCCTGAAGAAACCAAAGGGCTCATTTATTAAACTTTAGAATATAGTTTATTAACATATACAAACAATACAAATTACCGTTTGTTGTAACGTTAAAATAATAGTGCCGTCGCTGAGATGGTTTCAGATGATCATAGTGGCAGTCATCCAGAGTTCATAGAACCTTAGTTACATCTATAATTCTCTATTTATTTTTCTTAGCTGGCACCAACTGATGGCATATTTTCACAGTTCATTCTGCAAATGTGCATTTAGCAGCCTTATGGCAGACAGGATAAAAGAGTTTGTATAGCGGTTGTTTTCCGCACTGGCACATAATACCGCCGACCTGAGGGCATGATTACAAACTCACTGGCCAGAGCATGATCAGGGTGGGATAATATCCTGTCTGCTTTCTGCACCACCCGTGTTTTCCAGAGAGAGCAGAGGTCCTTAAGCTGGACTCCAGTAATTTTACAGCACACTCTGATGATGTCATTCAGACACTTATTGTCTTTCACAGATAGACCACCAAACCAGCATATAAAAGAAAATGTTAAAAGGCTCTCGATAAAAGTTTGATAAAAGGTACACAAGATATTTCTGCTGATACCGAAGAGTTGAGTTTCCTCAGCAGATGGATCCTTTGGTTTGCTCGCTTTACAATGCTGTCAGTGTTTTCACTAAATTTTAGTTGTGAGTTAAACACAGTGCCCAAGTATTTGTACGTTTGTACTATTTGTACCTCTTCACCATGGATAGTGCTTGGTTTGGGGTCGAGACTGGATTTCCTGAAATCTTTGATCATTTCTTTGGTTTTTGACACATTTAAGTCGAGGAAGCTGTCATCACACCAGTTGACAAATTCAGGGGGGGGACAACCGTGATTTGATTGGTGGCCTTGAAGAAGAGACAGTAAGACTGTGTCATCTGAAAACTTGACAAGACAGCTGTTTTCTTGAGAGGATCTGCAGCTGTCTGTGTAAAGAATAAAAAGCAGGGGAATGAGTTCACATGCATGCTACAATGGCTGCAATGGCAACGGCAACACAAAAACTGCTGCCGCTGTAACCATCCTGCTACATTGCTTTGAATGACAATGTCCATTCTACTTGTATTTTATTTCCATGCTCAGCACACTCACGCCTGGAACACACTGCCTGCGTGAGCAGTGTGTGACGTTAACCTCACTGAACTGTGGCTTACACATGTGTGGTGTTCACACAGACAGCTTTCTTGCTGCAGCCTGCTGCCAAGCTGTGTGCTGTAAATACTGTATTTATGCAATTAAAATCCAATACTCTATCTATTTATGGAGCCACACAAGCCGCAACATCGTCAACAACATGGTTTTGCAAATATTTCACAATAAAAACTCTTGTGCTAATGAATGAAGTGATTCAGTCCACAGAAATGCTGTCGGGGGCATAAAAAAAGAGATATTTTATCATGTCTGTGACAAATACAGAAATTGAAACTGTAGTGAAAGGTGGTGTAATGTCAATAATGTAATGTAATGTAATTATCATCAAAAGACCAATTTTATTGTCCACTTCTGCTGAAAACCACATGCATCACATGGAAAAAATTGGTGAGTTTCCAATTTTCTAGATGTTCCCCAGATAAGCAACAACTGAGCAGCGCCTAAGCAGCACTGTTCACGCCAGCAGTGTGGCTGCTCTAACTTGTTAACACTGGGGTCAAAAAAATTCAAAAGGTTCCTCAACGTACACTCGCTGCTCACGCAGGCAGCGTGTTCCGTGCAAAAAGGAGCTAGGTTATGTCTATGTAGCAACCATCAACGACTACCTTGATGCCTCAGTGACCACACACAACATGGCAGAAGTCCAACCGCCGCTGGCTGATCCTGACCTGGTTTACAGTCAGGGCGGGATGTAAATGTAAAATTTTCTTTGTCTAATATAAATCACTGAAAGAAGGTTCATTTGTAGTTCTAAACATATTCAGGGTGTTTTTTTTACTCAGTTTTTGTCTCCCCCACGACATTATTCCTCTCTCCTACAGCAGCCATTACAATTAAATACATATGGACAATTATTCAAATTAGGCGATGATGTCATCTAGCGACTTCTAACGACTTTTAGGACAGCCAATAGCTACTTTTCTTACTGAGGAGTTGGCAACACTGCAAACTATCAACATTCAGTGACTGGGTGGTTTGGCAGGTGTCACAGTATACAGCATTTCGCAGGAGGCAACTGATGATTTTTGGGGACATAACGATCAGATGTCATTCAGAAGTAACCAAAAGGGCCTAAACTACGTATTGTAGGGATATATTTAAGCAATATCACACGAGAGGGAGCGATGTTGTACTGTGATATCGTCACGGCTATGATTGTCTTCGGCACTCGGCCTGCGGCCTCACACATTTATCAGCACGTTTCCATTAATTGTGCAGTCGGTGAAATAAGTCTCTGGTGACTGCATGGTGGACTGTCGCTTCACAGGCACAGCTGACTCTGCCTTCTGATCTGACAGTATGTTGCTTTTCTCCAAGTCATTGAGCTCCGCTGATGAAACACTGACAAACCTGGATGTGTGCTCAGATGGAT
>NC_065525.1:11702316-11708278 GCF_006386435.1 Epinephelus moara
TTAACTAGAGCCCTTTGGACAACAGCTAACAATGATGTACGATCACCAAAGTACAAAACAGCTACAAAATAGGCTAATGAACTCCCAGCAAACAAGGTGACATGATGAACAACGCAGCTAGGAGCTAACGTTAGGCTAACTTTAGCTAACGTTAGCTAGAGATGTTAAAGATAACTTTGAATTTCTTTCCAGCAAAGTGACAATATGTTGCCTCAAACACGATGTTGACTTACCTTAAAACAGATGTAGACATCATTGTTAATCTTATTCACGTTGAGTTGATGCTGTGGTCTAACGTTACCACACAACTTTATCCAAAGGAGAAACTTTTCACGGTTGAGATGTGGTTAAGGAAAGGGTAAAAAATACACCCCGTCGCCCAGCCTCTCAGATACCTTGTGTCGGAGTTGAGCATTTTTAAACTTTAAATTTCCGAAAAAGCTCATAAAACCGAACAAAACTGACTTTCTGTAATGCATTTCAATGAATGGCCAGGCAGAGAATGTCCGAGTGTATGGGAATGGCTATACGCACTGTGATTGGCTCATCGTGTTTGAGGGCGGGGCTTAGCCATAGGTCAGTTGTGATTGGTTCAGAAAAATATAAACGACTCAGAGCATTTGTACCCCTATATCAGAACGATAATGGGCTCTTCCAGACTTTTCTCTAGCACTGTGGAAATGGACTGGCTAAGCATTGGCATGGACACTGAACATGAGACTGGACTTTTTTGAGCCCATGTCATTAGAAGAAAATGTTGGCATTGTATGTTTGCATGTTTCATATATTCTGGTGACTGGCTTGCTTTTTCGTATCTTGTCACACAGGTGGCCAATGGGCCTTTAAGCACTTAACTGTACAAGAAAATTCTTCTATTGTGTTTATCTTACAAACAGGCACTCTTACTTAAGTAAAATTAATACAAAGTGGTGGCACTGCTACTTCAGTAAAACATATTCTCCTTCGTCATTTATGGAAATACAAGACAAAATGAGGAATATGTTTGTTCAACAATGAGCACTTAGGCAATACAATTCAATGCATGCAATCCATTTTCATTACTTGAGATATAAATAAGGACTTAAATGAAACAAATGCCTCTTACAAGCAGAATTTAAAAAAAAAGCTTTGTAAAATGATTAGAAATTCTATTACACACTTGAGCACAATATTGAGGGTTTTTTTCAGGACCCTTATAGTCCATTACAGGAAATGACTTCCACACACTAAGATCAGTGCAATTTTCATATTTAATACGCCCTTTTGGCCCGTGCTTCCTGCATCAGAACCTTATTACCCTCATGAAAGTCTTATTCAAGCAGGCAAGTTGACTAAAGACAAATGCATATTTTATTAGGGTGGCTGCAGGACTTTGGAAAAGCATTTATTTTATACAATGAGACAGCATTTTACACCTGTCTGTTCAAGCATCTATTTAATGCTGATACTGCCATGAATTCTTTTAACATAAATGTATACTGGAAATGTCAACAGGAATCATTAATCAGTTAACCGCCAGGGATATTGTTGACCAATTATAATTATGCATGTCGGTCTACTCCTCGGTTTACTGCACTGCACACAGCTGCAAACTCCTTTTAGCATTGTCACTGTTAACTCTGTTAGCACCGTTAGCAGTGCCAGCATGGCTAGTGTTGCTGACAGAAAGACAGTGAAAAAAGGAGTTTTGTGTCTCAAAATTTAACCACTTACTCACCAGGGTAACCTGGGAAGGCCACCATGTTTGTGCAGTCAGCAGTAATCTTCAAATGAGCAGTGCTGCCAATTAGCTCCCATCGGATCGAGTGATGCGCAATTCAGAGTGGCCAAGGCTAACGTTAGCTAAACAGAGGAGACAGGGCAGTGAGTGCTATGTAGTCGGCTGGCTGTCAGCAAAGCCAACAAATAAATTAAAAGGCAAGACATTTGCAACACAAAAGATTAAAAGTCACTGTTGCAATGAAGTGTTGGACTGAAAGGAAAGGCCCCTTGTGTTTCGTGTCTTTTTTCTTAAAAATGAACTGATTAGTTACTGGTTAAGGCTCATTTATACTCCCTTTCTGTACAAAAATAGATACATCCATTTCAAATGTTGTAAATGTCATTGCCCTCATACTCCTCTGTGTCCTTTGTGATGGCATAGATACAGCCAATAGATGGCACTAGAGGGCAGAGTCAGAATTCTCACAACAACAAACGAGGTGGAAGAGGTCATAATATTGTACCTTTAAACAGAGTCAGCGTTGTAGATGGTGGTGGTCTGTCTGGTCATATGCATCCTGACGTGGATGGAGAATACTTTACACAATATCACTGATTCATCCCATTCTGCCAATATTTGAATTTCACAGTCATTTCCCATGGTTGTATGTCGCTGAAACTACGCTACACTACCTCATGATCTCTGTTAGTACTGCTTTGTTTGTTCCGTATCTGTAAGCCCTCAGAAAACGTAAAAATATACGGACAAAATAAACTTAGAGTATGGACAGAGGGCTCCATTAGTCTCCGTCTCTATATTTTACATTGAGCATAAATGAGCCCTTAATGTGGGGAGGGCCATTGAAAGCAAAATGAACCAAAACTGACATCCCTAATATAGCTATACAGCTAAATATTCTATCACAGGGTCTAATATAACGTTGCGTTCACACCAAATGCGATGCGAATTTTCGTGATGTGTCACTCGCTTGAGTGTGAATGCTAGAATATTTTGTGTTGACTCCCTTCATACACGTGAGTAATGCGAGTGCCCAAAATACTTGAATTTTCACAAGAGGGGAGGGGCTTCTTGCAACCATCATTTTTCACTCTTTCAGTCTGAGTTTCTTTTTATACCTGTTTCTGTAAAAATAGGAGGTGGTGTTGTACAGCTCGGGGTAGCCACAGACTGACACGATCAGCTACTCCTCCATTTTTCTGATGAATGAACTTCCACTGGTACATCCCCTGCATCATATGTCCTCAGAGGATCTCAATGCTGATTGGTTGCTGCGGCGTGAATCAGTTGCTGAAGTTTAGAATTTTCAGCTCTCTCGAATTGCTCAATTTGGGTCATTTGTGTCACTTCCATCGGATTTATAGCATCCATTGCACCACCCAATGGAAGTTTGTGTCTCTACACTGACTTTACATGTTATTCACCCGCGCAGATATTGTTATTCATGCCCGGTGTGAACACAAGTCAGTCAGTTTAATGTCAATTTTGAATAAGGTGAAACTACTCATGACAGTTTCACATGATGTTCTGGATGGCAGACTATATGGTTCCATATGGATTCCTCAAACTGAATAAAAGAACTGGATGTTTGAATGCAGGAATGTTACTGGCTGATGAGCAAACAGGTTGTTTTCATTCTGAAAGGTCAGTGGGTTGTTTTTGACTTCAAATCTCGGTCAAGGGTACGCTCCAGACGTCAGCCATCCATCAGACAGTTTATAGTGCAGAGTCACTCCAGATGGGATCCATCACACAGAGACATCCAGGCTGATGCTGTTTAGTTTAACCATCTCCAGCTCTGAGAACTGCTTTCAGTTAGGTAACCCTCCCCACGTTTAGACACACACACACACACCCATGAAGACTCACACACATGTTTGACATGTGGACGGAGAGCCATGAAAACATGCGCAAATTAGTTTAGTGCAAGTTTATTTGATCCAGCTCATATCCTTGAGGTTTTATTATTTATACACACACTCACCCACACACACATTTGGCACTTTAAAATAAACAAAGTTAAAGTTCACAACGGCTGAGTATGTTTGTCATTCAGAGAGAATAAAAGAGGATTGCAAAATGTCATAAAGGAAAAAACAACTTACAAAAAAGGAAATGGATCAGAAGATTATCTGACTTTAACTCACTCCTTCAGATGAGTCAAAACCACACAATTAATTGTAACAATTAATTAAACCTTAAAGCCTGCATTTCCATAATCCCTCATACTTTTCTCTACACTATGATAAAGAACTTGAGGAGATGGGAGAACAAAGGGTGCAGTGATGAGGAGAATGACAAATTTACCAAGTAGCTCTCAAGGACCTAAAGGTGCAAAGATACTCTGGCGACGCCTAGTGACCAAACCAAAGCCTCTTATTGCAAACGCATGTATGTCTTGTGAAAGTGTCTTACCAGGGATTATAGTCAGCGTTTGGAGATGTTGTGAGGAAAGCTGAGTGCGTGCTTTATAGAGATCCATAGAGCAAAGTGTGCATTTAATCCAAGATGAAATTATCAAACAAAATGACAGCGGCTTATGATAGAGCTCGTGTTCATGCACAGTATTATAATTACGCTTATTTAAAATCAGTAATTAATTTGATCAGTAATTTCTTTTCAGAGTGGCACGCAGCTCAGACTGGATTCTGGTGCCTCTGCTCAGATGTCCCTGCGCTGTATAAACCGAGGAGCCTCTGACATTACTCTGTGCTTGTAACTGACTAATATGAGGTGATGGTCATAGCTCCTAAAACACGATCAACTCGCGTAACAGCGAAACAGTTAATGCGTAAATACGCACAGGACAGGACCAAACACAACCTTTTACAGTTTGTATTTGTTGAGTTTATAATATCATTAATATAACTTTATGGTGTCTTTCAAGTCCCGCGAATCCCACAGTATATACAAAGCTTAAAATTAAATGATGGCCATACTTCATTTGTCCATTGAACAAATTATGTAGCAAAAATGCGCACAGTAGATGGGGATTAATAAAGATTATTTTCCTCTAAATGTGACTCTACTTACTTTTAAGTGCGCACTGTCCATACACGTAACTTCATGACTGTCTTTTAATTCCCATACAGCCCACACAGAGAATATAAAATTTGCTGTCAGAATGCAGAACATGTGTATGCTTCCCTAACAGGCAGCTCCGCGTGTCAGATCCGCAGAGATAGACAGACGGAGAGTGTGTGCATGGTACTATATGCGTGTGTGTGTAGCTATGTTTGTGCATTAGCGGAGGGCTGGCTCTTATTAAAGTGCGGAGCTCCAGTTTGGACCTTCCCTCGCCTCAAGTCAAGGAGACAGCCGCGAGCACCCGCGCTCGGTTATTTGGCGGCCCCCCGCTGCTTCCAAGCTCTCTATCAACACCGCACACTGACTCAGGAACAGCAGCAGCTCCTCTCTCCTCTCTCCTCTCTCCCCGCACCTCTACAACGTGGTGCGCCCCTGACGCGCTCTCTCCAGTTGAAGATGGACTCGTCTCCTTCTCTTCACCTTTACCACTGACTGTGACGCTGCTGTAGTTTGGTGGGAGTTCCCGAGGAAGGGGCTGGAACTGATCCTCTGTCCGCTGTTTCGCCTTTCCACTGGGTTTTTATTTGTGATTGAACTATCGTTGTTCACTCATATCCGGGCTCCGAAATGGGAATGTATTTACATTTGCTGTTTTTGCAGTACTATTTCGTCTCGAGTTTCGTGTGCAACGCAGTCGCTTTCGTGGAGGAGCCCTCCGGAGGCAGGTCGGACGGGTACTGCGGGCGGATCCTCCGGGCGCAGACCCAGGGGACCCGGAGGGATGGGCACCATGAGTTCAGGCTCAGAGTGGAGGGGGACCCGGAAACCTATCAGCCGGGCAGCACCTACAGAGGTAGAGTTTTTCCAGTCCATCTGCGCAATCAGTGCGTAAACATGCGCCAAATTAAGTGGACTGTTTATCAAGTTGGAAAACAGCGCATTATGTTGCCAAACAAGCATAGTCATCTTTATTTTATTGTATTTACAGAAAACTTGAGCGTGTCTAACCACCGAACACTGCGAGGATTAGCCATAGTAATCTAAAATTGTATTAGACACTGCAGCCTGGGAGACACAATTTCCAAACTAGTCAGTCCGCCTCCTTTGGCTCCTGCAGGGAGAGTTGTGGTTTGATAAGGCTACTTAGTGTTATAATGTCTGACCTATATTCACTTCCTCTCCTCTTCCTGCAAGCAAGGACACACACACACACAC